>NC_034410.1:115367839-115507599 GCF_002078875.1 Numida meleagris | reverse complement strand
AGAAAAGAAAAGAAAAGAAAAGAAAAGAAAAGAAAAGAAAAGAAAAGAAAAGAAAAGAAAAGAAAAGAAAAGAAAAGAAAAGAAAAGAAAAGAAAGGAAAGGAAAGGAAAGGAAAAGAAAAGAAAAGAAAGGAAAGGAAAAGAAAGGAAAAGAGAAAGTTCGACTAACAGCTTTATCCAAGAATGATGACAAAAAAAAAAAGTTTTGTGAGCTCACTCTTGAAAAGTCTGTCAGGAGCAGATGAAGCTGAATAGGTCAAGTACAGGTCAGAATCAGTTCAGCTTGTACTGCTTTTAAGTGTTACAGAAGGCATTTTTCATTCTTCAGAAAGTCAGTGGGACAAAAAATGCCCTACAGAAGTAGTTTACGGTCAGTTAGACTTCCTCCAGCACACAGATAGGCTCACAAACAAGAGCAGCCAACCAAAAAAAAGTCTAGATTAGTGCGGAAAAGGATGGTAGAACTAAAACACAGCTGGCGTCAAGTGAGAACTTCCTGCTAACTGACCTGCAAAATCAGTCATTTCTGTGTTGGACCTGGATAAACACCAATATCACCAAAATTTCTGAGTTCAGTTAAAATCTTCAGGTACATGTGTGCCTATTTCTTCAAGGCAGCTGACTAAGACTTACCAAGAAATGTCCCACTCTTCTCACTGAATTACAGTATGTTTCGTCTCTGCTGAGATAAATTCCAATTTTCCTAAAAAGTCTTCTATTTGAGTTTGCAGAGCAAGCCAGATAAGTTCCTAATCTTTAATTATCCTATGCAAACCAAAAGGACAATCTTAATTTTTTTTTTTTTTTTTGCAGCTCAGTTGAGCCGTATGACTGTGGATCTCCTGGAGGGAAGCCTTCATGTGAGCCAATGCAGAAGTCAAACTTAAAGAGGAAGTACAAAGAAAAATAAAAGCCTGTAAAACTTTTAAAAAAATGGGTTCAGTGCTTTTGTCTAAATACAACTAGCATCATTCATAATTCAGAAATTCAAAGGATTTTTACACCAACACATAAATGAATATAGAAAAAAACATTATTCTAAGGTGGCAAGTTTCTCTTCTGTGAGTTAACTTAGGCTTAAAAGAGGGGAATGTGCAACTGGTGGTGGACTGGTGTTGGCAGCGCTGGAGAGATTGCCCAGAAGGAACCTGAGGCTGTAGGTGCAGTGGCTGGGATATGTGGAAGCTGTGAACTGGAGCTGTGATGAAATCTTTTGTTACTCTTTTTCTAGAAAAGTTATCTTTGACTGGAGTGATTTTAGACTTCTAGCATATTTCATTGTCCTTTCTTCTTCCATGTGGTCTTTCTGTCTCTTTTCATTGAAGATGTAAGATGTGTGTATGGCCTATGTACAGGGTAAGGTGCTGTGCTTTTGATACCACAGACGCAAAAGATACTACCCAGAGAAGCTGGAACATTACAGCACTATGGAACGTGACACTACGGCATCATACAGCACTGAGACACTAAGGACCAATTTGTGTAAGAGAAACTGTGCCTTGCCAAAAAAAAGATAGCAAGCCTGATGGCTAATGCAGCAGTAACAAGGTAGCTACAAGTCCATCAGAATCAATGGTACTACAAGTGCTTTGCTAATTTTAATGCGATTAGCTCAGAATGGAAGTCAAGCTTTAAGGGCTTTAGTTACCTTAACCATTATTGGGAGCATCACTTATGTCAATGGACCTACACCATGCAAACAAAATTGAGTATGAGTGCTGCACAGATAAACACATCAACTTGAGCCTTTTGAGTATTTACAGAGCACTTCCTTTATAATCACATGTTCTTACAGGCACTTGAGGTTGTGAAGTGTCAACAAATATTTATACTGCCGTGGAAAGAGCTTCTTCACACAAGAGTGGGGGAAGCTTTGGAGTGAAAAGTAAATTAAAAACCTACGGTGTGTGTTTTGTTGTTTCTGTGCTCTGCACACTCTTTGTTTTGGCTGAAATCCAGGCTGAAATCCCAACATGCTCCGCTTAGGTGGGAAAAAGCTATCTCTGGGGCTTAGGCTTTTATCTCCTGCAGTAGAGCTGAATAGAAAACAGGAAAGTTTTTCCATTTTTGCAATGGAAAACTGTTTTGAAAACAAAATCATATTAACAAAATGCTCTGCTCACTTTTTGAAGAAAAAAAATGATAAAGAATAACTCCTTATCACCTGGGTGGAAATTCCATTAGCGGTGAAATTCAGCAGAGATGGTGACAACGTTAATTTTACAGATTTCTTGTTATTGATCCACAGTTATCTCCTAAACCAGAAGACGAAGGTGCCTCCAAAGATTTCTATACTGCTAGCATGGAAAACAGAAAGCTGGTGCGAAAGGGAAGCACATTCCAAGAAAGCTCAAATGGCACCAAGTAGGCTGTACCTACTGTGGAATCTGCTAAAACAAAAACTGAAATAAACAAACTGGCTCCCTCACCTGGAGAAAACTAAAATAAAATCCAAGAAGTTAAGTAGAAGTGGAAGCTAGTGGTTTCAAAAACATTTCTTGGTGTTATGCACGCTGGATTGCATGCATAGAGTGTGAATGCAAGCTGCTCTCTGGACGGGGTCTCTGAATCTGCACTGCGAACTCAATGAGATTGTGAACCATGACAGTGTCATCTCATGATTCACTGGGGATTTGCATTTTTCCCGCCAGAGCACAGCCCACGAAGACAAATAAAATAATAGAAATATAATCCCCATCAGTCTCTGGGGCACTATAGGCAAATGCATAAGTCTTCATTTTCAGAAATTCAGTATTTTAACCCCAAGAAACAAAAGCTTCCACAGAAAGAAGATGCTTTTTTTAAAATGAAAAATCACATTTCATGCACAATCCAGATTTTTCAAGCTTATTTTCTTGTGAGGCCAGATCCACCCATGGTGTAGATCATCATGGTCCTGTTGAGTTCACCACTGAGATTACACCAGCTCTAGCCCTACACCCAATTATAACTGAGTACACACAAATATTAGTTTTAATTGTCTGTGGTACAAGAGAGATCCCTGCTGCTGAAGCATAGCTATTTAGCAATTCTTCATTTCACAGTAGTTTAAAAGATGCAGACTTGGCTTCTCTCTATGCCAACAGACACAAAGTAATAATAACTATCTTCCTTACAGGAGGTAAAAAAAGAATAAAAGGAGTAAAAATTCAAGCTCAAGTGGAGAACGTTTTAGTTTTAACAACAAACTTCTAAAATCTCAAAGACTTTCTTCTTCAGGTGCTTTTAAGGGAGAGGAAAAAGAAAGGGTAAATGAAAGGGAAAGAATAAAACAACCTCAGAGATTGCAGCCTGAGGCTGTAATCCTGCTTTCAAGAGGAGACATTAAAAAGAAACCTCAGAAAAGCCTTCAAATATCAACTGAAAGAGTATAAAAGTCATTTGTGCTGTTTTTGATGTGGTTCCCTGACATGGCTCTTGGAATCGGTTTTATCAGCTGTAATTGAATGGAGATGAAGGAGACAAGTTGCTGACCTCCTCATCTCAGGCCGGGCAGCGTCCCTGCAAGGCAGCACACGGGCAATGCGTGACCCGCCATCAGCAGGGGAGAAGTCTGATTAGGAGCTCCTGCCTTGTGCGACTTTGCCACTCTCATAGAGTGCCCATAAACATATGCATCTTTGGAAAACTATCATGTGTTTTCAACTTCCCGAAGAATTCTTGTAAAATATAAGCGAACCACATTACCCTTTGTCCTGTGCTTTTATTCCACTAATGGACAAATTGGGAGGAGGCTGAGAACAAATGTGCTATTAATTACCCAGATGGCTTTTTAATAGAACCTTGGATGATTGCACAGCCACTAAACATTGTCCAGAAATTTCTTAATAATGCTGGCAAACGAAGCATTCCTTCGGAGAGAATAAAGATACCATTGACCAGGAGGCTAAATTATGTCAGGTTAGTTTAAGAGATAGCAGACAAAGGGTGCATATTGTATGGAAGGAATGACAGGCCATATCCTAGCTGTCCAGCTCCTCCAGCAATGACAGATTTTCTAATTCGCTGCAGATTCTCATAAAAGTGGGTGGTCAGTTCTGGGGAACCAAACACTGGCCCTATTGATCTTGGGTGGGAGAGACCTAATTTGGAATTAACCTAGGTTGATTTAATACAGCGGAGAGTCTTAGTATAAGCATAAAATTGGGATTAATACATTAAATGTTAGGTCAGAATGTTAAATCCCACTGCTGAAAGACCTCCATGCAGCCAGCCAAAGCTCAGTATGAGCATTTCAGTTACTCAGGACCACTGACTGGAGCATGTGGCACTTGCACTGAAGAAATGATGCATGTAGAAATTAGAAACTGAAGACACTTTTCTGTTTTCTTTGTAAACAATAACTTTAAACATTCACATTCATAATGCATTTATGTTCATGCTAATCCTCCTTTCACCTGACATGAAAATTAACAGGACAAGAAGTGCTTGTCTCAGCTTTCTTGGAATGATCTTGTATAAAGGAGAGCAGTTCCTTGTGTTTTCATGTATATTACAATTCAGTTCTGCATGCTCTTCCACAGACAATTTCGGATACACTCAAAGCTGTATGGAACCTTATCCTACCCCATATCCTTCAGGTGATGAGATCTGGACTCGAGAAAATGGAAGCGATTTAAAAGAATAACTAAACTGTTGTGAAAATGATGATAACTTTAATGAGGAAAATGTAACAGCAAACAAACAAGATTTGATACTGCCAAATAAAACACTATAAGAAAATTAATCTGGGTTTGAGAATAAAACAGAAATAAAACTGAAAGTGAACAGATTATCTGTGAGTTTTCCTAGAGTCCCAAAAACCTGTTCCTAGATCCCCACCTGTTGTGGCATTTAGTAATATTTGCTTTTTTGCTCAGAAATTAGGATGAGTGGGAACTTGGTCCTTTCCTATTTTACAAATCCTTGGTGTGGTGTTAGAACAGTTGGAATGCCCTACAGCAGCACTCCTCTTGGGACAGCTGACTCTACACGAGTGCTCACTGTATTTCACAGAACTCCAAGATAAGGTTAGAGACCATAACTGCAAATATAGCGTGCTGAAATCAATGTACCGTTTCATAAAAGTGCATTCCCTAAGCTAGCTCTCAAGTCCTGCAATTGCTCTCCCATCTGAATGTATGACTACATGAGTTGCATCTGCCTTGACTCTATCATTCTCTGCTTACTGCTGTTAATTTTGTATACCTGACTGAGCTGATACTTGTGGGTGATGACATGATCTACTCACTACTGAAACTGCTTTGATGTCAAAACAGACTGTATTATACTGGTCCTATACGAACAGTATATTCTTATGTGTTTACAAAAAAAGGGGTTGTCTTGGCTTTCTGCAGGCATTGAATAGCACCTTCTTCAAAGGAGAGATTTTATAATACAGTTCATTGAAGAACCTCAGAGTAATGAAACATGGTCCCCCAAGAAATGTGTTTATATGGGTCCACAGCTGAGCTCTCAGAATCAGTAAATCATGATTTACTGGCTTTACTGGGAGAATGACTGAAATTCAGTAATTTTACATTGATTAGATATTTATGCTAAAATTACCATAGGGTTGAGGATGTTGACAGGGAAATCAAGTGCATCATGGCTACATCCAATCCAATCCTATGTTTTGTCTCCAGTATTTCCCTTTAACTTGAATATAACAATGGGATAAACAAAGAAGTTGCAATCAGTCCGCACTGTAGTGTCAGTACTCTTTTTGGAGAATCTGGAGGTTCTGGAGGTTCTCTGGAGCCTCTCTCAGAGGCTGTGACAGAAAGACTGTCAAACTAAGAATATTCAATATTTAGACTATCCAAACAGAGAATATATAAGACTTAGGCAATCTTCAAGATTCTTCAATTTACTGTTTTTGTGAGGCCAGCAGAAACCTTATGGAAAATCTCTGCACAAGAAAAACAAAAATGAAAAGTTAGAAAAGAAAACAAGAATCCATCAGCATGAAATAGCTGCCGAAATTGTGTTCATGCTGTACAGTGTACTCAGTCCTTAACTGTTAATTGTGAACACAGAGCTACCTCTCAGAAACAGGTATGAGCACATAAACATGAACTTGAGTACTACAAAGCATCAACAAAATACCTGTAAAGTGACAGTTCTTCTTACAAGGACAATATTGCTACTAATGTACAAAACAAAATATGATACATGAGCTCAGGACAGAAGTTGCCTTAGCTCTAAATATGCTGGCAGCGTAACAAGCTAAGCTTGCTGCCTGCCAAGAAATACCTGGCCAATACACGCTCATATCCTTTCTTGTTTTCTTTTGAACATATTTTTGTAATTGCTTGTCCGCAGGTACAAAGATGCTTACGGGAAGTCATTAATCTTTCATGAGACCATTCTGCCATTTCTTAATTCAGAACAATAAAAGCTTGGAAAGGCATGCATTCTCATGTCACTGTCTACTTCAAGGGAAAGGAAGTTTTAATGGAAGATAAATTTGATCAAATGATAGCAAGAGATAATGAAATAACTGTGTTAAAAAGAGTAGTGTAACAGCAAAGAAAGAAAAAAGCCCTTGAACTTCATTCTTTTTTTCTGATACAAGACCAGATGGGATCTGAAAACATCATGAAGTATTACAGCTGAAAGAGGAGCGATTGGTCCAAGATTTTCCCTTTACTTCTGCCCCAACCTCACATAGCCCCCCCTTTTCTTTCAGATACAGAAGTTAAAAACACTTCTTGTTTGCTATCTGAAGCAGGTGTGGCTGAACTAAAAGTAGAGATGTCCAGCTGGAGGGACCCATCAGCCAGCTGCCCAGTGTAGGCTGCTTAGATAAATACCACCTGTTTCTAAAGAGCAGGGGAGGGAGGGGGAGAAAACTGAATCAAACCAAGCCAAGCCAAGCCAAACCAAACCAAACCAAACCTAATGGTCACAAGGCTGAAACCTGCTCATCTTGTGGTTATTATGTGGATGCTTTTGTTGCTGGTTAGTCCCCAAACTCAAAGAACATAGTCCCCAAATTAAAAAGAAATGTTTGTGCAGCATGCTTAATTTGATTCTAAACAATGTTGAGAGGCTTCTGAGAATCAGGGAAAATAATTTAACCAATGCTCATAACACATGTGCTGAATAATAAGCATCATCCAGGAGGGAGAATCCACAGAAGGCACAAACAGCTTTACAAGTGCTTTCTAAATCAATGACACTGTTGAAGAAAGGCTTGGCTAAATAAGATTATAATCACAAGAGCTCAGAGATTATTTATATTCCTGTTGTGCTTAAAATGTAGGTTCTGCCTCGCTGTGCATCAGTAATATAACACAAAGTTCCTGCCCCTATAAGTAACAGCTTGCTTCTCTGTTTCAGTCTGTACAAAATGTCCTATCCTCTTATTTAGAGCATCTTACAGATGTGGTAATTTCTTGAACATTATTTGATCTGAAAGTAATTATTAAGCAGTGATTACAACTCATCTGTACTGCTTATGGTCACGTAGGAGTGATTCATTTGACTAAGATAGACTGTTTCATAACAGACTGAGACATTTCTTTTTCTGCTCAAATAGCCCTCAGGCAAATAACATTTTTACCATAGAAGCAGTGAAGCACTGCAAGTGTTCACAATCAGGAGATTGTACTCACAAAGCTAGTTTGAATGGGACTCGAGAAATAATCACCCTTTTGAAATCTCTTTCTCCCCATTGTTACTGATACTGTCGATGAAATTAGCCCCAACTTAGGGAAGTGGCACAGTCCTGTGCTTAGCATGAACTGAGCCTGGAAATGTGCACCCTCTTCCCCACATGCTGCTGTGCCTGTGTGACCTTCAGCAGTTTGTGCACCGTTATTCTACCTCAGTTTCCAATGTCTGAAATAGATATCCATACATAGTGAAGAAAACTTTGTTCATATATTCTCCATCTTATTTTAGAGAAATTATCAGAAAAAAAAATGGGAACAAATACAATCATCAGGTTTTATGGTTCAAAAGGAAGGTATATAACCTGCAGGACCATGGTTTCAGATAAACTTCCACAATAACTTGGAGCACAAGGGTTTTGTAGACCTTACTGACATTTTTTTCACATATTATTCATATGGTGTGTATATATAAACAATCGTGTGTGAATGTTACTACCACTATAAATCTAAAGAGTAAGCTACATAAACTGAATGTCTTTATATATTAAATTTGTCACTAGCCTGTTATGGAAAGTTTGTAATTTCTTCCAAGTCTCACCACCTATGGACAGCTAAATACTGTCTCTAGCTTTGCCTGTCTGAGGTGTAGATGTTGTGCATCTGTGCCAGGGTGCCAGCAGGGATGTTCCTGGGAAGTGTCACCTACCGCTTCTGCACTCAATCAACATCTGAAAATCTTTCAAAAAGGGAAATCATAGCTCAGAAAACTATTACAGTACTTCAAGCGAGTGACCGAGCATTTGCATATGCAAGAGTAGTAATAAAAGCAGAAGCTAGGGCTGAAAAGTTGCTTTCACAACAGAGAGGGTCACCAGGGAGTTCCCAGGGCTCTGTACCAAGGTTAGATGTCACCTGGTGTACTTCAGTGTCTACTGGTCATTCTACAGCTGCACAGTCTGCCCACATCTTGAATCTCATGCAGGTCAGATCCCTCTTCTCATAACACATGAGGGGGAATGGAAAAAGATTTGGAGAAAAGTGACAAGGATGATCAAAGGGACAGAGAAGCATTCAGGCAGGAAACAGCTAAGGAGGCAAGGGCTTGTCAGCCTGGAAAAGACATCTGAGGGAGGCTGTGAGAGGGGCCTGGATAATTAAGAGCAGCACGACAGATACAGATCAACTGTTCATTGTCTGTCCCTAAGAGGCATCAAACAAAAGCAGTAGGCGGCAGGTTTAAAGCAGACAAAAGTTATATATATGTGCTCACACACCAAATTGCTAAAGTTTGGAGTGTCATCCCACCAAATGCATAGAAAGTTAAGAGCTTACCTATGATTTAAGTGAAGTCCTTGTACCTCAAGATCTCTTGCGCAGATGTCTGCGTAGGACAAAATATTCCTAAGAGTTTCTTAGTTTTCTTTTCCTTTTCTGCCTGGTCTGTAATCATGCCAGATGTGCTTCAGCTCTTATCTGCAATGCCAAGACATACCAGTTTGCTGGCATGGATTGGTACCTCAAAAATCAAATTAAGTCAGAAGATCTTGATTCAGCTAATTATTAATAATCATCCTATTGAATGACATGCAATTTCTGAATATCAGCGACCAATAAGTACTTTATACATTGCATATACTTTGAACTATAAAATTGGCAACATCAGCTCTTAATAATTTTGTTCTTCTCAGGTCTGCTTTATTTCCTCCCTGTGCTACCACCAATAGAAAATGCTCTGTAGGACACATTTCTGAGAAAAGATTTTCATGTTTTCCTTCCTCTGATTTGGATTTCTGTGTTCTCCTTTCTCTGGCCTCTGATCCATTTTCCATTATATTTTATTTATCTTTATATATATAATGTAATGTAATACTAAGATGCATAAACAAATATGTGTGTGTGTATATATATGCATATATATATATGTGTATAGATATGCCGGTCACTCCAAAAGTGATGCTTCCTATTTATTTCCATGGAAACTACAACAGAGCACAACAATACTATTTGATAGAGCAAATTCTCGGTTACAAAACAGTATTTTTCAACATAGTCACCACCCCTAGCCAGTTCATGTGGATGTGGATGAGCAGATCGAGATGCTCTTCATATCATGGTGTTACCTCTGAGTATGGCTTGTCTATCACGTCACTGTTGCCACAGCTGAAATGAACCACCCGCTGCCTCACTGTGCTCGCATCCACTGTTTGGTCTCCACAAATGTACAGCAAGCATCGATGCTTGACAGTGGGTGTTTTTTTCCACATGCAGGAATTCAATGACACACCTTTGCTTCATCCACACTTCCACAGCAGACACCATTTTGTCAGACTGCCCCTCTGCTGCCATCTGTTGCACAGCAACAAAATGGAATGGAATATTGGTGGGAAGGTTCAGTCTTACTGCCATATCACCAATATCTGCCCTCTGATGTTGTGGACCAACATAGTAAAATAGGAGGCACTACTTTTGGAGCAGACCTCACATATCTGTGTGTGTGTGTATAATATATACATATATATATATAATTGTGTGCATGCATACGGGTATATATCTGCACACACACAGTTTTAATTCTGGGCAGCTAGTTAAACTGCTATGCAAGCTCTTATTCTCTTAAACCTTTTAAAAGTCATTGACTTAAGCAGTAATTTTGCCTTTATGGAGGCCAGTGGCCCAGATCAAGTCTAACACTAAAGTACAAATAAATGCACTTCAACTGTGATAGTGCATTTTTCATTCTGTTTTACCTGTGGTACGGTATAAAGTGAATTCTTTACGCACTAATAGTGGGGTCATCTTTCTAAATTGTAAAAAATATTTCCTAGAACTATGGCCCAGTAGTCTGGGGCCTTCTTACATATCGCTTTATCTGTGTAATCTGACCACATACCTCAGTTAATGTCTGTCCCATTTCTGTGACCCACTTACTTTGCTTATGTTTGTAAAATAATGACTTCAGGTAACGATCAGCAGCAGTTGCATATAAATGACTTTTAAAAAAATAATAAAAGCCTTTAGAAGTTTCCTATTGGGCTATTTTTTTTTCTAAGGTCCAAGGGCTTGATGCTGTGATACCATATATGCCAAAGGAATTTGTTTCAGACTTGAGAGATTTTTAAATGGCATCCTTTGTAATGTTCTTTAAAATGTGGGCTTTGTTTTAATACACACAAAAATAAATAGATCAGAAAATCTCACGAAAAAAATTGATTTGACTGTAAAATACAGAAAAGCAAAAAAGCGATTGTATTACTGTTTTCTAAATACTGAAATTCTGATGTTTTTTCCAGAGAGTATTTTTCAGTTTTTAGTGTGGCATCCATAGTTTCTCTAAATTATGTGTGCCTGGAATGAACAAGTGAGATTTCTGAACACATGGTTGGCTTTCCTGGCAATCTCTGTTGCAGTCCAGCTGTTGCCTGTCTTTCAGACAAGCCTGGCTCTGGCCAGAATCCTGGAGGTGAAACAGAAATAAGAACAGTAATGAAGCTGTTGGAATGCTGAATATGTAATGCTTATTATCATTATTATTTAAAAGATATCCAAATGCCCTACCTTAAAGGGGAAATAAAAGAACTAAGTTGGTCTGTCTCATACTTTTCATAAATTCCCAAGAATCTTGCAGGGTACCTCTGTCTCACTGAGACATAGTCTGAGTCAAAGAGATTTGTCAAAATGGCATGTGGAGACTTTTGCACTTGGAGTCCATACATGACATCAGCACTGAGCCTTTCTAATCCAGGAACAATTTAAAACACAAGTGGATATTTTTGGTTTGTTAAGGTCCCTCTTCCTAATTCTTGATGATTACTGATATGAAAAAGAAGGGGGGATATTACTTTAATGAAATAATCTCAGGGAAATGTTAGACTATCAACACCACAAACTACAGAATAATCTGTGATCTTAATTAGCTATCGCTATTGTTGTTCCCCCAAATTTTCAGTGCTCCACTGATTACAGAGGGTTACTTTAATGACTCTCGTGTTTCGGGAATCATTTTTCAGGAAATGCTGCAACAAGTACATCTGAATAGGGAGTTACATAGAGGCTAACCATCCAATCTACTAAATTTTTATTTAGTGGAGGGATGAGGCCATTCCCCTCTACTCAGCACCAGTGAGGCCGCATCTGGAGCACTATGCTCACTTTTGGCCTCCACGATACAAGGATGACATGGACAGACTGGAGAGAGTCGAGTGAAAGGCCACTCGATGACAAAGGGACTGGAGCACCTCTCCTGTGAGGAAAGACTGCTCAGACTAGAGAAGGCTCAGTGCCTACAGCTACCTGATGAGAGGGAAGATGGAAGAAGGTGGAGTCAGAGAACCCTCACCAGTGCACACTGACAAAACTAGAGACAACGTGTACATTTAAAAAAAAACATGGAATTCCATCTGAACGTGAGAAAATACTTTTTGACTGTGAAGATGACCTAACACTGGCACAGGTTGCCTGGAGAGTCTGCGGAGTCTGTTGCCTGTAGACTTTCAAAAGCCGCCTGGATGTGGGCCTGGGCACCCTGCTCTGGGTGTCTGTGCTGGAGGAGGGTTAGAGCAGATGGACCCAGAGGTCCCTGCCACGCTCAGCCATGCTGTAGTTCTGTAAATGTTGACAGAAGTAAACACCAACATTCTGTACTTACTGTTTTTCTGTAAAGTTTTTTGTAAGTCCTTCTTCTCTGATCTAGAAGATTAATAATTTTATATCTAATTTATAGGTTGGAAAACAGTGGTCTGTAATGATAAAGTACCAGCTGATCTGCAGCAAAGTGAGAAATAACATTCATCTCCCTTAGTGCCAGGGCAGTACCTTGTGAACACAAGCCAGAGCGATGGAGCATGGTGATGTTTGTTAACCATAATAATTACAACATGTACGATGATAAAAAAAATAGTCTAACAAGAAAAGAAGTTAAAAGTACAAAGAGCTGCTCTATTTTGAAAGCTCATATTGTATTCTTGACATGTTCAAAGAATGCCTGTGTTGATATTCATGCACAAGAAAGCCACAAGAGCACAAGTGAAGAATAGTTTGGTTTTCATTTTAATGTCCTGCATTTATTCCAGTGGAATCTGCAGATAATTTCCTATCTAATTTGATCAAGTTCTGATTGCAAAAGCTTCTTCAGAAAAAGTCAGATCCAATGCTGGGTTAAAGCATCAGCTGTTGAAAGTATTTGTTTCTTTAGTTCTCTAAATTTCTGCAAAATTAGCGTAGTGAAACAAGCCCAACAGGCTGAAATATGCTACCCGCTATAGCTAAGATTATTCCTGATCACTTGCATATTGTCTATAATTTTTACGTTTACAATTTTAATCTTTAGCAATAGTGTGATATAATAATAATATGTAAAACATGCCCATGTGATCTAACAGATGGTGTTCATTTTGGTAAAATATCTATGCTGTTGTATAATTTCTTACCTAGAATCTGCATTAGTTTACATGGAAAATGAGGACAAAACATTGCAAAGTAAAGAAATTGATCAGAAAGTTGTGTTAATCACAGCAAGCTACATGTTTTATATTGATAAAGCAAAACCTTATTTGCCCTAAGGATCAAATTTTATTTTATTACATTCAAGTAAATCACACCTCCTGAAATGCAGCAATAACTAACTGTATGCATGTATAAGTCTGTGGTAGGTGGCAACATCACACAGTAGACAACATGATATCTGTGATATCTACATGATACTTCTGATACATTAATTGTGATTTGATTTGAGCTTGGCATAAGTCTTCTTATTTCTGACCTCACACGAAAGTTATATTACTAACTGACTGGCACATCTCAGCTCCCACGTTTGGTACGTGACACACACAGTGAGAAGGACTATTTGTTCTGAATGTTCTGAAATAAATTTAGCCTGTTTTCATAGAAAACCATTTCTGAATAAACACTGTTTTTCTCTGAAGTTATCCTCCTGTTTTCTGAGTGGTTCTGACAACAATTTAGACTGCTTAACCCAGTCTTCTCACCAGCCCTTTACTAACAATATATTTTGATAATAGCTTCTGGAATAAGCAGCCTTTGTACAATAATTACTGAAACATTCTGTGCACATTTCCAGCTGTCTGAACCCAGCAGTGTGCCTGCAGTCCGATATGAGAGCTGCCCCTGAAGTACAGCAGGAGGCAGACAGCAGCCTGGTATAGATGTACCTGTGGCAGCTTAGGTTTAACCAGTTCAGCTAACTCTGGAAGCCAAGCCCAGGGAAATCATACTGCTGTGAAATTGTGGGGTCTCTGGTCTCCCCCCAAGGAGAAGGTCTGTGCTGCTTTGTGATTATTACTACACGTACCAGAGCTAGTTGAGTCAACTATGCATCTGACCAGGGAGCATTCGGTTCCTACAGAATACTGTATGGTAAGAGGTCACTTTAATGTGTGGGAGATCAAGCACAGGTCTGTTTCTGGATTTAAGCAGTCAGACTGATGCCTGACTATATAGTTCTCAGTCAGTACCCGGATTCTGCAGAGGAGAAGCATTAAGTTATTGTGTGAAGGTATCACTGTAGCAATTGAAGCCTTTCACCAAGGAGAAAACAGGCAGCAAATTGTCTCCTTCTCTTTCCTGGTCCTTAATGGAAAAGTGAGTTGCGTGATCTTGAGCAGAGATGTTGCTGGAGTACATCATGGTGTGGAAAGGTGAAATGTGTCTAGCACAAGCCAGGGTAATCCATTCCAGACTCATGTGTAATGCAGGGGAAACAGGTGCAAACAATTGAGCTCGCTGTCAGTAAGCTACAGTGATCGCTTTTGATATCTTAATCGTTAGTTGATCCATGTGCAACATTGGCAACATCACTGTCATAGCTGACTGCCTTCCGCACATCTGTAAACCTTTTTTGGGTGCTTCTTGATGTGTGTGTGAGTCCACGAAGTCCTGACATCATGAGAAACTAAATTGGGCATGATTGCTGCCATTTCCGTTTTCCTGCTAGAAAACCAGAGAGTTGACAAATGTCAATAACTGCTAATAGCTCACTACTGTTTGTCATGTGCCACACAGGGCAGGTGTGAAGAGAAAGCAGCAAGTTCCTGCAAGCACCACTCAGCAACCAATTCATGTGCGAGTTTGCTATCTAATTGCTTTTGCAGATAAAGGAGTGGCTGCTGCTTCACTTCAAGAAACCCTGGTAATAGCTCAGTGTTATGTGTGTTCCCACTGCATTTGCTTAGCTCCAGCAAACCATGCTATGGATTTCCTTACAGATAATAGCAATAGTTTTTAGGCCATATCATAGCTTCGTGCATTGTGCTATCAGTAACAAATTAGCCACCTCCTCTCTCTTTTCCCACAGGAAATCCTAACACAAATATCTACACTTGATTATGTACCCCATAAAACCTGACAGTGAACCCTTCTGACCCTAGTTCTAACAGGTTACACCAGCTTGATTATGTCAGGTTTCTTTGCTACTCTATCACAGATGTATGCATGCTGTTCATTTTATATCTCAGGTTACTTTTACAACAATGAAACAGTACTGATATCTACAGTCTGTTTTTGCTCACAGCAAGATTCTGGGTGAAAATTGTGTCTCTTCAGTGTGAGGCTTGTTCATGCAACTGCATAGACAATGCTGTATATGTTTCACTAATCTCTTCATTTTTGCTCCCTATTTACACTACTAGCAAATATCTTGTCTGGCTATGAGGTATATTTCAATCACCATTAATTCAACTAGTTTTTTACTGATTTTACTGATTCTCATTTCTGAAGAATAATATTATCACTAGTCTAACAGGCAGGTTAGATCTCTTATTGCATGCAAGGTTGAACTATCATTATGTACTTTCACATGACTGCAACACGCTCAGATGAGGATTTCATCTATTCACTACATATTTTTTCCAGCACTTCCTAAGAATCCAGCCAAAGGAAGGCAATTTAAGTATTCGATTTTCACCTCTGTTTAACCCATTCTATTGTGGCTCACTGATTTTACACAGGTAGGTGTTCCCAGGCATTGTCTTCTAAACAGCCCCACAGCAAAAAGTTCCGTTAACATCTTGTATTTTCTGACAGGGAATCCTTTCAGAAAAAGAAATTTTCAGAAAATGCCTAAAGAATTTATGTATGCTGGCTGGTGTAAGGAAGTTATGGGAGGTATATATAGTTTGTGGGTTAGATGACATTCAGGAATGTTTCCTCTTCTCATTACTCATCAACTAAAGAACCAGATAGGTAAGTAAAATCACAAGCCTCTGATTTGGCTTTCCCATATTATCAAAAGTAATCAGAAAATACAGAGACATAGTCTGGACTGGTTCATTATTAAAACTGGTAAAATCCAGACAGGGCTCACTGCAGGTTGCTATGCCTGTGCTCATTTGACTAGTCACTACATCCTCATGTGGCACATGAGCTAATTCTGTCAATAATCATAGAATCATAGAATGATTCCCTCGTGTAATATAATCCTAACTACATAGGATACTTCAGTTGTTTTGGACTGATGCACACAGATAAGAAATCTGTTTGTTCTGCATGTTAAGGAATACTAAAACCAACATTAATGCAAATTACTTTGAAGGTGAACAAGTGCTTCACTTTCTCTTTGCCAAAGGAAAGAGTGATAGAAATTCCTACAGATGTACATAACCTATCTGTTGCCTTCTCTGTTCACCAGCTGTGGGGGGGATAACCAGTCTTTGTGGAAGAGTATCCAGCAGAGTACCATTTTTCCTCTTATAGAATCATGGAATCATAGAATTGCTCAGGTTGGAAAGGACCTTCAAGGTCATTAAGTCCAACCGCAACCTAACCATACTGCTCTAACAACCCACTGCTAAATCATGTCCCCGAGCACCACATCCAAACAGTTTTTAAACACATTCAGGGAAGGTGATTCAACCACCTCCCTGGGGAGCCTGTTCCAGTGCTTAATAACCCTTTCTGTAAGGAATTTTTTCCTGATATCCAACCTAAACCTCCCCTGGTGCAACTTGAGGCCATTTCCCCTTGTCCTGTTTTTACACTAATTACAGATTAGTACTGGATATATAATATGATCATAGAGTCATAGAATGGTTTGGGTTGGAAGGGACCTGTAAGATCATTTAGTTCCAACCCCCTGCTAGAGGGAGGCAGGGACACCTCCCTCTAGACCAGGTTGCTCAGAGCCCCATCCAGCCTGGTCTTGAATGTTTCCAAGGAGGGGGCATCCACAGCCTCACAGGGCAACTTGTTCCAGTGTCTCACCGCCCTCTCCGTAAAGAATTTCTTCTTCATATCTAGTCTAAACCTACCCTCTTCCAGTTTAAAGCCATTTCCCCTCATCCTGTTGCTTCATGCCCTTATAAAAAGTCCCTCCTCAGCTTTCCTGTAGGCCCCCTTCAGGTACTGAAAGGCTGCTATAAAGTTCCCCCAGAGCCTTCTGTTCTCCAGGCTGAAGAGCCCCAGGTCTCTCAGCCTGACCTCGTAGGAGAGGTGCTTCAGCCCTCTGATCATCTTCATGACCCTCCTCTGGACCTCCTCCAACAGCTCCATGTCCTTCTTGTGTTGGGGGCTCCATAACTGAGCGCAGTGCTCCATGTACAGTCTCACGAGAGCAGAGTAGAGGGTAGAGAGTATGACCGTGAGACATTATTTTGCCTACTCTCTTCCTCCAGCTCAAGGGAGGATCAGTTGTAAACAAGCCCTGAGACAAGTTTTCTAGGTTGTCCTAATACCTGCTTGTAAGGAATGTGTATCCTAATACTTTTCCTTACAGAGTCTGTTTAGAAAGAGATTTACTTCATATCAAGACTCAAAGATTCAAATAGAGGATTAACTGTAAGCCCCTCTATTAGACTGCATCATTTCCTAACCTATAAAACCTGATGGAAACCTTTGGTTTTTATAGTTGATAACCCTTAGAATTCAGAGTTAGAGGAGTGGATATATAAGTTTCTATATACCGACCACAATCTCCATTTCCCATTCCCCTGCATTGCCTGGGAAGAGGAGATATAAGATGGTGGATGAGGGGAAGGTGGTTTTAGTTCACTTTTATTTCCCACTGCTCTAACCAATACTTAAGTGAAAAAAAGTTAAATTAATCTTTCCCATGCTGAGTATGTTTTGTCTGTGACAATAGTTGGTGAGAAATCTCCTTGTCCTTATCTCTACCCATGAACCTTTGTCATCATATTTTCTCCCTCTTTTTAGAAGGGGAACTGGGAGAGCAGGAGAGTAGATGTGCGGTGCTTAGCTGCCCATTGGTATTAAACCACAAAAACACAAAAAAATACATTAATCTAATATACATATTTACAGTTCTAATCAATTAAACTTAGAGGCAGTCATGAGTAGCCTCCAATGCCTTTCTAATGTCACTCTGCCTGTGGTCCCAGAAAACTTGTAATTTTCATTTCACGAGAAAAACACCAACTCCTGGTTTTGTTTGACACGTTTTCAAAGGCACAAAATTTCACCTATTCTCCCTGTTTCTACATAGTGTTATTTGTTTCAGTTGGAAAAAATTAAATTCTAGAGGTAACCGTTTAAAGCATCTGTTTCAGATCTCATGAAGAGGAAAAGAAATGAAAGCCTGACTTACAGACAATGCCACTGAAAATGGCTGTGAAACTTACCTCTGCCCATCTGATGCCTTTTAAAGCACAACCATGTGTGAAAAATAATGAATCTTTATACCTTCCTTTACCTTTTAAAACAAAATTGATGTATTCATTTATAAAGCTGTTTGTTTTTGTTAGTTTTATATTTCATTTCAAAATATATTACTTTATACAATATGGATCATTTAGGAGGTATGTTAATAGGAAATTCTAGTAGTAGACCTTTCATAGTTCTTTCCAATATCGTAATTAAATATTAAAGCATTAGAAAAACATATCTGAACAACATGATTGACCTTTGAAAGAAAAGCCTTGTAAGACCAGAAGGACTTCATATAGTTATATGCAAACCTATGACCATGCAGTAAGACCATCCCAGCTGCACTCAGTGACATAATGTGATGTGTATATTCACGCATCTGGACAAGTCAATCCTCTACAAAAAGTGCACCTAACCACATCTGCACTTTGGATTACCCACGGCCCCCCAGTCTGTGTCTGCCAGCAGCCCATGGGCTCTCAGCAGTGTGGAAATGATTCCAGAGGAGCCACAAGGCAGCACAGCTGACCAAAACATAGCTTGCTGCTGAACAGAACAGTTCTCAGCACCAAACAGTTGGTGACTGCTGCCAGAGCCTGCACTCCCTGACAGCCAAGCGAGCACCCAGGGAAGTCTCTAGAGGTGTCAGTAATATTAAAGGAATTGCATACTGTAGTCAGGCAGGTGTCATGTTATGTTTGGCTCCCATTTGGGCTGGAAGTTCACAGCAGAGTGAAGGAAGGAACGGGAGAGGGCCAGAACAATGTACATGACCATTTGGAGCTACATGTAGTGAGTGGAGAGTGGAACTAAAATAATACAGAATTATGTTCAAAAGGAATAGAAGAATCTTAACCCTAACCCTAGTAAAACTGTGCTGAGGAGTTTACAGGGCCTTAAAGAGCAATTGTATAAACAGAAAAAAAAAATCTGTTGAAGGCTATCAGAAAATCAGATACTATGTCTAGGTGAGGAAGATCATGAACAGCAGACTCTAGATGAGCTTACCAAAGTTTTCACTATCTATTTGCTCTATTCTTTTCCATTTTGGTATGCATCTGCCATTGGATGCTACTGAAAACAGAGTACAGGGCTAGATAACCTATAACCTGTATTACAGCTCGGTATCTATATATTTGTAATTGCATTGCAAGGAAAAGGAGGGAGTATCTAGTTTAGTGTTTAGTTGGCATTTCCACCTTTCTGTAATGAAACCTGGCAACTACACAGAATAAAAGATTTTCCCACATAACCAAATGTGGAGAAAGTAACTTCCAGTCCTCTTCCAGTCAAATCCAGTTCTCCAGCCAACTTCTAGTTTACAGGCTCAGCATCTGGACCTTTCCTATCAGTCAAAGATCTTCCTCTCTGCTTTCTCGCCTTTCTCAACCACGATCATTACAACTCTTTGGAAACTCCTGTATAGAGAAAATGCCCAATACTTCAGCATTAAAGGGGTTTCACTGTTGAATCTATAGAAAGAATAAAGAAGGCTCTTGAAATTTACCCAACAGGCCAGGCTACCATAGGTAGCTAGCATTTTGCCAACATATATGGAAGAAAAATTATCCAAAATTTGCAAAAATGTTGTCCTTGACAACTATACTCAGGCTAGTCTTTACATCTGTAACTCACACTGGGGAGACACTGGAAAGAATGAATTGTTCTGGAAGAATCTGGATAAACTATGTTTTAAATTATTTTTGTGGGAAGCAAGCCCTTTAGTCTACTAACAAATGGCTTGCAAACTGACTCTGTATTCTATTTATGTATTAGCTGAATCGTTTAATGCATTTCAGCTTTTTGTGAGTTGTTCCAAAACAATCTGTCAATGGTTACATGAGTCATAGGTCATTGTTTCTGAGAGGTGATTGGACGAGTACAGTTTTTAATAAGAAGACAAAATGTGAAAAATAGCACCCAGAGAATAAAACATTTAAGAAGGTCTGTGCCAAAAGATTAATCAATTATGGTGAAATGTTTTAGTTTGGAGAGTTAGAGCCTCTGAGCACACAAAACACATGGGTGACATGACCTGCAAATAACAGCTAGCTAGATTCACCACTTCAGCTTAGTTTGTACTCTACAGCCATATCCATGTGATGTGACTTTGGTCAAAACATAAAGAATGTTTCTTACAAAACCAAATTTATACTTACTCTGATCTGTTAATCACAGATAGTAAATGCACGGCCTCAAATGCAGTTGAACTTTTTCTCCTTTTTGTTTCCTGGTCAATGCATAGAGGCTGCACAGGCAGCTTAAGTTCAAGAAACATGAAATCCCTGTTACAGAATGGTGCACCTCTAACCACTGATGTATGAGTGTTGACAGGACGTCACTCCTGCCCCAGGCAGCATCTGCTGCTGTTCCATATATTTCCCCCTGATGAGCCCCAGAGGTACTTGCACACCACACATCAGGTGATTCTGAGCAGGAATCTCCCTCCTGGGGTCTGCTTTATGAAATTAACTCAAACCAAACAATTCATTTTGGCCATATCAGGTAAAAAATAGCTCTTTGGGAGTCCTAGATTCTTTGCATACAGTATCCAACTTAGAGCTGACTGTTCCTTCCCCAGTCTAGCAGGCTTTGGTTCTTACTGCCTTTAACTCAAAGGTACAGCTTTGCAGTTATTTGAGGGCCTGATCCCTAGAGCAGTTTACTGTCAATGAATCTGCTAGTTCATCTCAGGCTTGAGCAGTGAGCCCAGGAGAACCTCATGAGGTTCAACAAAGCCAGGTGTCTTGCATCTGGGTCATGGCAATCTCCACTACCAATACAAGCTGGTGGCTGCAAGGATAGAATACAGCCCAGTCTGAAAGGATTTGGGAGTACTGGTGGATGGCAACCTGGACATGAGCCAGCAGTGTGCCCTTGCAGCCCAGAAAAGCAATCATATCCTAGGCTGCATCAAAAGAAATGTGGCCAGCAAGGCGAGGAAGGTGATCCTGCTCCTCTACTCTGCGCTGGTGAGACCTCACCTGGAGTACTACGTCCAGATGTGGAGTCCTCAGTACAGGAGAGACACGGAGCTGTTGGAGCGTGTCCAGTGAAAGGCCACAAAAATGATCCAAGGGATGGAACACCTCTCCTACAAGGACAGGCTGAGAGAGCTGGGGCTGTTCAGCCTGGAGAAGAGAAGGCTCTGGAGACCTGATAGCGGCCTTTCAGTATCTAAAGGGAGACTAAGAAGGAAAGGGACAGACTCTTTAGCATGGTCTGTTGTGATAGGACTAGGGAAAATGGGTTCAGACTAAAAGAAGGGAGAGTTTGGTTGGATATAAAGAAGAAGTTCTTTACAATAAGGGTGGTGTGGGGCTGGAACCGATTGCCCAAAGAGGTGGTAGATGCCCCATCCCTGGAGACATTCAAAGTCGGGCTGGATGGGGCTCTGAGCAGCCTGATCTAGCTGTAGGTGTCCCTGTTCATTGCAGTGGAGTTTGGATGACCCTTAAGGGTCCCTTCCAACTCAAACAATTCTGAGTCTATGATTCTATGATCTCCAGGTCTGTCCACATGCTGCCCTCAGGATCACAGCCAATCCAAACACCCACTTGGTAGCTGCAACTTTCACTGTTTTCCTCAGGATGCCCAGGTGGGCCACAGGCCCATCAGAGAAGTATATTGACAGCGCTATTGATTCCATTCCTTCAGCATTCCATCTTAATTGCTTTCAGTTCCTGAGAAAGGGCTTTAGCTTATGGATACATGGTTGTTATGAGTTCTTTCCTCTCATACACCATGAGGATAATTTTTCCAGCAGCTACATGGCAGAAGGTTGCAGTCACTGAGTCAACTACTCAGTGGGTGTATGAGTTGTTTCAGCCAGCGTCAGACATACAAGTCCCCATCTAACTGGATACATCTACACACATATATTAGTAAGTTAAGTCCTCAGTTGCAGAGGGCTGGAGCACCCCAAGCCCTGTCTGACAGCAGTTGGGGCAGGCTTGCTGCTGTGGCCCCTAGCACCGCCCAGCACTGCTGAACGTCCTAGCACTGGGGTTGCCAGACACAACTAGGGCATGTTTCTTTGCACCCCAACTAAACATTCAAAACAGGTTTCTCTCTACTAATAAAAATGAGATCTTCTTCCACCGCTGAACTCTTAAGCAAAACTGTGCTTCCTGAAGGTGAAAACAAGCACAAAGGATATAGTGTTTGAGAGCTGAGGACTCTGTTCAGCATCACCAAAATAATCATTCAAAAGTCATTACCTTAGGACCTGGTTTAAAATCTTCATTCAAATGATGAAAATTCAGCTCTTTGGCTTAAATATTCACATATTTGTCTTCTAGGCCTTAAAGAAGCCTCTCTTTTAACATTCCCATAACAATTTTTGAGCCTCCAGAAACTTGTTGGTTTTTGTTTTAAAGTAACTGGATTCTCATGAAACTCTCCATGGGACTTTTAAGAAAAACACCAAATATTGCAGCAGCAATCAGTCTTGAGAATGAGTTACCCTGCCTTTCAGTGGCACTTAACTTTCACATAAATCATAGCATTTGAATTGATTCTTTGACTCATTATTAGTGATTCCAGCACAAAAAATGCACAAATGCACTTGAAATTTAGGCCAAATCCACCACAGATGGAAGGAAATAGTTGTGAAATCACTTGTAACAGAGAGAGGATTCTTTGGGGCAGGCAATGGGAAGGATGCTTGTAAATGCAGTTAAAAACAAAGTCACTTATGCTGACTGTTGAACGTATTACTCTATTAACAACAATATCCAGACTGAATAGGCTTTTTTAAGTGGCTAGTTGAATTTTAGTACTTGTATTTATGGGAGTTGAATGTGGAAAACTAGGAAAGAAGAGTGGCTGGCACTTCTTAAATAAAGCTATTTTTATATAAGAGTAGGAGGAAACATTCTCATTATCCATTCAGATCATTCATTTTGCACAGGTCCTGGGGTTTCACCTGATTCTTGCAGTTGTAGGTCATACATACCTGAGCTGACCTGACATCCTGCTCACCGCTCAAACTATTTTTTACATGGATGTGCACCTACTCCTCTCTGACCCTATCAGTGGATGGACTTACTTAGTGGGTTAGCCCATGGGCTTTCTTCCTAGGTCCTAGGACTATTATTTCAGCCAAAATGTTATGCTGCCAGGCACAGCAGGCATATTTAAGTAGAAATTCTTTAAGAACTCCTGGAACAGATATATCATAGATAAATGCTCCATGGGATTGGTAATCTCTTCCTGTGAAACAGGCAAAAAGAGTTGATGAACCGTACATTGGAGAATTATCTGCTGGAAAATCCTCCAATGTATGGATCATCAACTCTTTTTTACATTGGAGGATTTTCCACCAGAAACCCTCCAATGTTTTGCTGAAATCTGCTTTATACCACCAGAATAGGAGACATCACTGTCTGCTCCAAAATTTGCTCTTTGTGTAAGTGGAAGAAGTGTGTGGCATTGTTTAACTGCCCTTATAGGAATGCTTCAAATTTTCCACGTTTTCTCCTCAAATCCATTTTTCTATTGTACCTTTGTATTCATTTTTATTAAGATCTTTGTTTTATTCTTGAGTCAAGAGATCGCATCCCTGGAGGTAGATTGCATAATTGTGAAATCATAGAGACCAGAGAAACAATCACATAAGTACTCCCCTGAGCATAACCAACATGGAAACCGAAAAAATGTTCTCCAAAGGCTGGTGCCTCCCAGACAGTTATAGCCTTCAATGTTATGTCAGCTTCTGTCTTGTACATAAACCATAAGACACATGGCCTCTTTGCATCATTATTTTTCATCTGTTTTTATTACTCCATCATTGACACTAGTACTTGAAACACAGTCTGGAAGTAAAAACATTCAGAGTCGCTGGAGCAAAATTATGGTTGACCTGCTTTTTTCAGGTCCATTTTTTTTTTTTGTATTCTGTAACTGTTCTTCAACCTGTTCAGAACTGCCAAAAAGTAAAATTTATCTGCTGTGACCCAGGGATGGCAGGAACAGCTTGACAGGGCCAAGGAGTTGGGTAATCTCTTGTTATCAGAGGGATTATGCCTTTTCTACAGTGTGGTTCAGTGCAATACATACATGAAAAATGGGGGGTGAGGGGCAGCTCTTTTACCAGGCTAAAAAACTGATTACAGCTTCCTCCCCCTCCAACAACTGTGCTTAATCTGACATTTCTTATATAGGCAGTGGTAGCAGCTGGATGGCTGTGCTCAGCCAGCTTTGTCCCGAGCCTGCTGGAGAGCAGTCAGTGGGAACTGAGAAGGCTCAGGCGGTGCAGGCCAGGCCAGGGGGACATCAGGAGTAAGTTTATGGGTGAGAGGAGGCTCCTGATCCTTGGCTCTGCAGGACCAGCACCATCCTCTCACTGATGCCCAACCAGTCCCCAATCAGTGGCTGCTGCCCTGGCCAACTCCCCTCAGTTTTATAGTTTTCACATGATGCGTTATCCTATGGCACATCCCTTTGGCCTGTTTGGGTCATCTGTCCTGGATCTGTCCTCTCCTAGCTCAGTATAAGGAGCTGAAACATCCTTGGCTCTGTACAGCACTGCTCAGCAACAGCTAAAACATATCTGTGTTATGAACATTGCTTCTCTCCTAAAGACAAAACATAGCATCATACCAGACAATATGAAGAAAATCTCAACTCTACTCACCTGAAACCAGGACAGTTTTTAATAATTCTGTGTAGCATGATTAATTTCTTTTACTCAGCTTCAGACTGGAATTACGCTCTTAGTACATATTTCTCCATGCTTCTTGTGGCCTTTGGCCATGTACTCTGCAGTCAAAGTTGTAATTATGGCTATAAATACTTTCACGAGCAGAGAATAATTTGGCCTCCCATGCCAGGAGACACAGCCTGCCCCGGGGGTACGTTTGCTAAGGTGAAGAACCCTGCTCTCTTCCCAGCCCTCGCCGATCAATTTCAAAACCTTCCCAAACATGAGAGGGGCAGCTCTTTGATACTTTACATCTATTTGCCACAGCGATCCATCTTCCGAAAAAGTAAACACAAGAAGATGTCAAGATGTCCTGCTCTCTCTGGTTAGCATTATTCACAGTAGATACAGTGTTTTTGCGAGGGGCTGAAAAGACCTTAAAGGAAAAGGTAAAGTCTAACCAAAGAGGGTTTGAGGGTTATATAGATATATATCAGTTTAAAGCTTTTGATATAACTTTGTTGATGTCAGTTTGGGTTAAACCTTGAAGGCTGAGAATGGATATAATAGAGATAGTCCATCACAGGGAATGGGGTTTCCAGAGATCTGTAAGGTCAATCTAAATTATCCCGGAGATTAGCCCTGAGACAGTGAATGGTTCCACAAACATCCCCGCTGCTGTCCCGAACAGTGATACGATCCGGTCAGACTTTTGTTAGCATTTCCAAGGAGGCTAATCCTGCGAACCCCAGTGAGAAGAAGACATGACTTTGTAGGTGAGGCTGTCACTCTCCATCTCGGTGAGTTATGGGGCTGGGCTGCCAGTAGAACAGGAGCATACAAGTTACAGGTCAAGCTCTTCAAAGACTGTCAGCTCAAGCAAATCCACTCTGCAAATTTAAAGCTCTTCACCTTGAAGCGTCAAGCAATTTATTTTGTTTTAGAAGAGAAATAAGCTGTGACCTTGTTACTTACGTTTCTAGCTACTATCTCTGACTTATTGCAGTCATCCTTCAAGCACTTTGTGAGATGTATGCAGCACTTCTTGTCATGGTAAAGCTCCCAGAAAGCTGTTCAGTACTTACTCAGCCAGCCCAAAAGAATGATGCTCAAATACTTATTCTTTTACATCAGGATTTACAGTCGCTATCTGCAGAGATTTACTATACAGATTTAATTCAGGGAGACTTTTTTTTAAGATTAGTTCTCTCATATTTTGTTTGCCGCTGTTGAAAAAATGTACCTGAAAAATGACTGCGCACGATGACTTTAAGTAGTGCCTGTATATATCATTGCCCCTCTGCATGCACAAAGACAGCATTATACACTCACCTGACAGATGCAGTTTTGCTAACACAATATAAACACTGATTTTTCACTTTTGGGACCTAATTTGTGTCATAAATTACATGAGCAAAACCTGCATATACTCCAGTTTTCAATTGTGCAAATAGTTGCTTCAGTGAGATTTTAAGGGAACTCAGCAGATTCTCTTTGCTGGAAAGCAGACTTAAATGGAGCTGTGGACATGAAGAGCCTTGTAATAGATTGGGATAACTCAAAGTATGTAAAAGGTGAAATAACAAGGAAAAGACAAAATTACACAGTGAAAAAAGCTCAGTTTTAACTACATATTCCAAAATTATCAGATCACCAGTTAGTTCTAAAATAATGTTTTATTATTATGAGCTCTAACATTAAGTAAGAATTCAAATAAAAATCATGTGAAGTTATGGAAGGATCCTGAAGCCAAGGATTGGTGCAGATGCTCTGATTATATTTACATAATTACATTCTTGAAGAAGTGAAAGAGGGATAAATGATGCATTAAATATTCAAGCAGCATTAAGTATAAAAAAAGTAAAAACCTCTCTAAAGTCAGTGGATTTTTTATTTCAGGTGCCCAGAACTACAGAAAACTGTTCAAAATAAAAATGATTTGCAAATCAAAGAGTAGGAAAGTCTATTTTTTTACTGAAGCATCTATGGAAATGTGGTGTCTCAACATTTTACCTTCTAAAATCATTGCTAATAGAATTACTTTTCATTCTATCGGTGCTCTGAGTGTAAGAAGTAGGAGACACAGAACTATGCAGGCGCGCTTGCAATCTGTGCCTCCTTGCCCTTGTTACCACCAAGCGCTCATTGTCAGCGGAAAGGCCAGAAGCTCTGCAATGCGTAGACTCCATTTCTGGTTTCTGTTCAGAACTGAGATTGTTAAATACCACCAAAAAAGAAAAAAGGCAGTTTGTCACATTTCCAGCTCAGTTTTCCAAATTCAAAAAACGTGGATGGGTTGGCTAGGTTTCAAGTAAACACCCAAACAGTTCAAAGCAGTGAGAGGTAGATCCAAACCAAACCAAAGCTCCTGCATTTCAGAGACACTTGGATCCAGACCCAAAATTCTCTGTGGGCCCTGCAGGTACAAAGGGGTGAATCAAAAACACATCCAAATCACCTTTCTGTTCTGTTTCTTCCTTGACCTCTGAATACATTTGGATCTGAAACCAAGACTGAACGTTGCTTCTTACAGCGTTCCCGTTGGGTGGTTGTTCCAATCGAACCTGAACGCAGATCTTTTGAGGTTTGTCCAGCAAAAAAAAGGATTTGAGCAAATACTTTTGACTTGGCTATGATCTCATGAGACAGCATAATTGTGTCTGCTCTGAAGGCCAAAATATTTCAGATGGCAGCATGAGCTACCGTACTTCTATCAGCGGATGCAGTGGCAGTGAGAGGCTCCGTACTTTTAGGCTTAGTTTTCCAGAAGCGATCAGTAGTTTGGAGTGCTCTGTTTGAGACCTTATCTGCCTCATTTTCTGAACAAAATGAACACTTGAATTCTGAAAATTTGAATGCCTTAGAAATATTGGTCTTTAAAAAAAAAAAAAAGTAATTATTCCCAGTGATATGAAATAGTTGCCACACTATTATTTCTGTACAAAGCAGACACGCGGTCTGCTGTTATTTTTTCACTTCTGTGTTGAGCTTTTTTTAAAGTGCTGTCTATACTTTCCACAAAAGACAAAATCCGTGATGTGTCAACTTAGTCAGACCCAGTCTGTTATGTGAAGAAGTGCTAAAGCAGAAAATCCATTATTTTAAAAACAAACATGAATAGTAATAAGAAAGCCCGGCGTTAAGGGGAATGCACCGGCTGTACTCCAGCCCCCCGCAGGAGCACTACCCCGGGCCCTCCGGCTGCCGCAGCCTCGACCCGCTCGGCTCGGCGGGGCCCTGCGTGGGGCCGGCAGGCGGCGTTCCGTGTAGGGGCAGCGCCACCTACCGGCAGCATCCGCCGCGGCCGTAGGGGCAGAAGAGCCCGGCTGCGGGTCGGCAAGGAGCCGGGTTGTGGGGCTTCCAGCTCCCGCCCCGCTGGGTCAGAGCTGAACGCCAACAAGGAACAAAATCTGAAAGCTTCCCGTATTTTTTTTCCATCATTCTCCTCCTCCGGAAAAGAATGCTGTGAGACAGAGACTTTCCTCTGCGTGAGCTGATGATCAACCAGCTTGGGAAGTTCAGGTTGGATGTTAGGAAAAATTTCCTCTCTGAAAGAGTGGTGAGGCATTCGAACAGGCTGCTCAGGGACGTGGTGGAGCCACCATCCCTGGAGGTGTTCAAGAAGTGTAGAGATGTGGCACAGTGGGACGAGGTCAGTGGGCATCATGGGGATGAGCTGACATTTGGACTAGATGATCTTAGTGGTCTTTTCCAACCTAAATCATTCTGTGATTCTGAATAAGAATTCAAAAAATACTCAGGAGAGATAATACGTAGTGATATTTAGAGTTGATGATCACTCTCAATTAATTAAACAGTGCTGGGTCTTGACCACGTATTTATCTGCTGTTGGGTCTTATGGCAGCATCCATTCAGCAGGATGGAAATGTAACTTTCTTCAGAAAGGATTCATTTTAATTGTGGGAACAAACTGAATGCAATGCCTGACTCATTCTTTGATGTTACATGTAATCATGTTGTAAATCTCATCCAGTGCAAACAGGTAACAAAGAACCAAACAATTTTCAGCTGTAAACCACTGCAGCCTTCCTTGGAAATGCCTTTCTGGAAGGTAAGCTCTTCAGAAGGAAAAATAGAATCATAGAGTCATTGAGGTTGCAAAAGATCACTAAGATCATCTAGTCCAGCTGTCATCCCACCACTGCTATGCCCACTGACCCATGTCCCTCAGTTCTACATCTACACATTTCTTGAACACCTCTAGGGATGGTGACTCCACCACCTCCCCGGGCAGCCTGTTCCAATAAATAAATAAATAACTGCGTCTAGGACAGGATTTGACAATTATTTTTACTCTTTCCTTTTACTTTTTCTGCCTGCATGTTGTCACTTGTAGTTATTTGTGTGGGTTATAAACAGGTCTGACTGCCCATCAGTGATTGAACCCATTGCGGTAGTGCTTTATCAGGTTCCTTGTGGTGCTGAAGAATTACAGTGTTGTACTTTAAATCAACTGTGAACAGAAAGGGCACATAAGGCCTTCTTCCTGAGGTATGGGAAGGGATTTTTGAACCCAAGAGTGTCTCATTTTCTCTTCCTACTTTGAAGAGATGTAGCAAGCCATTGCTTCTCCATACACGTGGTCTCATTTACATTCTTAGGCCGCCCGGCTATGGGCTAAGCACAGTCCAATTCCACCACATGGCCTGTGCTTGGAGGGTGACACCAGACTTTTCTATTGTTCCTCTGCTGGCAAAAAGTGTTGTGACACTGATCACAAAGACATTTAGAAGAAAAGTGGTGGAGTAACAGAGCAAGAAGCTGATATTCGGAGTATATGGCAGGGGAGAGTTTTCCAGAAGCCCCTCCTCCTTTCTCCTTCACAGCTCCTCTTCTCTTCACCAGGAGTTTTCCTTCTTCCCTTAGACCCCTTCCAGCCACTCTAAGCCACCACCACCATTGCAGACTGAAGCCCTTTGCTGAGTGGCAGCACCAGCAGTGACAGCAGATGAAGTGCATGGGATGTACTTGTTCCTGCTTGGTGTGTTCTTTAACCTCCCCTCGCTGACTCGCTTGGTGGAAAGCTGCAGCCAGGATTCTCCCCAGTCCACTCATTCCCAGCATAATTCCCACTTTTTCTCCCTAGCCCAGCTTGTGGCACTGGTCACTGCCGAGCACAGGGAGCCCTCCAAGTCACAACCATTAAGCCCAGGTCATGTCACGTGCTTCATATGTAAAATTAGGAAGATGTGTAATGTTTTGTAGGATAGGAGCCTATGAAGGAATTTGAAAGTAACAAATGCAGGGAAGGGATCAGGAATTGCTACCCCAGATGTATTACAGCTTGAAAACAAAGAAGCCTAAATAATAACCCGTGACATGCAGCATGCAGTTTTTGGATGACCAGGATGGTGTAAGTCCCCACTGCTAGTACCCTCTTTCCACTTCTGCTCCCTTGCACATGCACACACGCACTTATACACATACATACCTACATGTGGAATCCCATCTGATTCACTACTTGGGTCTTTTAGGAAGGATCTTCCCAAAAAAGCTCGGGATCTGTTGCCCTGCTTTTGTTGAAAGCACACAACCTCCAAAGCAAAATCCTACACAAGCATGTCACACTGCCCTGCAATAATGTTATGAACTCAATACCCCATCCAGAAATGAGACCACAGTGAAACGAGGTGATGTGCTGTTTATGTGAAAGAATATTTGTACTAGATACCGGATTTTTTTATTTTATAATCAGGCCTAATAGATCATTATCAGGCTAAAGTAAACCTCTTAAATGCTCAATTGGTGTGCGTGTAAATGAAGCTGTGCAGAAAGGCCTCGGGACAGAATGAAGTTTATGAGACTGCAAGCGAACTCTATTTATAAAAGTGTTTGGAAATGAAACAAAGAGTTGTTCATGGCTCACTCTGCACACACCATCATCCCTAACAAGCGGCCAGGGACACTGCACTGTTGGGCTTTCCTAGTTCAGACGGACGGAAATACACAATCCTGTGTTTCAATACAAGCAGGGTTTTCTGGCAAGGAGTATGATTTTGAAATATACTGGGATTGAACAGGTGGGAAGTGTAAAAGAATAGTGCGTCTCATCCAGTTTGTGTCAGGAAGAAATGTTGGTGAGAAAATCCATGCTGTGCTTTAGCAGGGCTGATTTGTGGCTCTGTTTTTTAGGACCCAGGTTTTCGTGGATATTGGAGATTTCCAGGAGTATTTTGCAGTTTCTGTGAGAATTCCAGACTCGACTCTGCTGTGGTGACCATGCACTAACACACTGCACATTTATCACTCTGTGTCCATGTGCTCCTATGTCATTAATTGATGGAGAATTTCTGTTGGAAATTAACGTTCTGAGTATCAAATTCACATTTCACTGTAGAATCCCAGTAGGTGTGTGTTACAGTCACAGTTTCTTTCTTTTTTTTTTTTAATACAGAGTGGATCATATATTATTTAAAAGAAGGTAGTTGGATGAAATCTTTATTTGCAGCCATGTGGAGCAGTGTGTGAGCCCTTCCAGGCACTAACTTGCCTTTTTCATACTTATTCGAGGACTGTTTAGTCTGGAGAAGAGGAGGCTTGGGGGAGACCTTATCACTCTCTACAACCACCTGAGAAGCGAGGAGGTGAGGATCAGCCTCTTCTCCCAGGTAACAGAGATAAGACAAGAGGTAACGGCCTTAAGTTTTGCCAGGGGAGGTTCAGGTTGGATATTAGGAAAAGTTTCTTCTTAGAAGTTATGGTGAGGTATTGGCACAGGCTGCCCAGGGAGACTGTGGAGTCACCATCCCTGGAGGTGTTAAAGAAATGTGTGGATGTGGCACTGAGGGCAAAGGTTAGAGGGCATGGTGGAGATGGCCTGGTGGTTGGACTAGATGAACTTAGAGGTCGTTTCCATCCTTAATCATTCTATGATCCTATGATTCTTCCAACTCTGAGAAACAATTTTTTATCTCACTCCATATCCATGAGCTGAGCAGCTCTATGGTGCTTCTGTGACAGCTGGATCTGATGAGGAAAATTATGAAAATAACATGTGACACGGTAAATTTTGTCTTTACAGTTTGCACCTGTTGAACTGTTGGCAAAAACTCAGTTCTGATTCAAACTAGAAAAAAAGTGTGTGCCGCAGATGCAGGTTGGTGGGGCTGGGAACAAAGGAGATGTGTGTAGCCTTCAGAAGTTGTATTCTAGCCCGCATAAAGCATCCTTCAGCCTCCAATTTAACTTTCAGAGACCCGTCTGCATTAGTAGGCACTCTCTTTGAAAGACCCTTGGGATGTACTTCTGCAGGGTTCCCCCTGGCAGCCCCCTGGCCCCTTGGCTCCAGCAAGGAATGAGGCACACCCTCCTTTCCCAATGGGAACTGCTGTCCCACATCACGGTGGTTTGGAAACTGCCCATGATGCTGAAAGTTGCAGGTCCAAGGCAATGAGAGCTCAAGCCACATCCCCCAGCTGTGAATGCAGCAATGCGGAGGGAGAGCAGGAGGAAGGGTGTCCTGGCAGGTGATTGAAATGGTTCCTTCTGTGCCGCAGTGCAAACTGACCATCAAGCTAGAGGCTTCTGCACAACACAGGAAGCTTTCCACATAACCTAAAACTGATATCTTTTTCTTTCACTTTGGCAAACAAATTGGAAGTACCTTCCTCACAAGCCGAGTTCATTTTTCTTTTAAAAAATGAAAAACTTTTCAGCTGGGTTGATAAATTGCACCTCCTGACTGAAAAAAATGCAGTTGCTGGCTTAAGTGGTTTTTTTTTTTCCTCTCATTGTCTGGCATGTTGCACTACGCAAACAAATTGAACTAATGTTTAATTGGGTAAATAGAGCATTAGCATTAGAGCAAGAAGGCCTGGTCAAATGTTCGTGGCTCAAGACAATCTCACAGGCACTCTAACCAGAAAGGAAATACAGCTCCATGTGGGTGAAAGAAAAATGAGAGCTTTTATATGCAATAATATTTATTGTGCCATTTGAAGTTTGGATAACAATTGTAAACCGCACGTGTGCATACATGTGTACAGACTTATAATAAATAGTTAATGAAATCTGGAGCATAAATCTGGATACAAACGCTGCTGCTGATCTCCTTCTATATATATATATGATGTACCCAGCCAAAACACAATCCTCAGGTTTTCCAGACCTGGATCTAAATCCAAATGTCGTGGCTCGTGCCCACCCCTACTTCTTTTCAAGGAACTCATTCATCAGTGGTGCGGACATTTCCCTGGACTTTATTTTAGCTGCCAGAGATTTTTTGGCATTTTATAATAAGACTAATTGCAGCGCATGTGAGCCCCAAGGAATGAAGTCTCTTCTCTGCTTTAAAATTAGGAGCTGTGACTGCCAAAGTGACACGCAGAAATATTTTGGAGGGCAGATAGAAAGCTCAATGAGAGTTTCCAAGGCCACACAACAAAGTGCTGACTTTTTCAGCTTAACAAATGTGGCTTTCCAAAATACTCCTCTTCCTTTATTCCTATGGGACACTGCAGCCTAAAGAAGTAGAACTAGCAACTCTTGGGCTTAACCACTTCATTTCCCCTCGATGAGCTTTCATCTCTCTTACTGCACAGCTCACTTCTTTTCCTGGCTGTTTCGAATATTGGTTCCTTGGCTAATAAAATTTTACAAGTGATTTTGAAAACAAACAATACTATATTATCCCTTTTTTAAACTCATGAAATAAATATTCCATCAAAGAGACTTTTATGTTTCACAGTGGCAGTTCTCAAATGACCAGCATGGTATCATGTTCAAAACAGGGCACGGTCCATTTTTACAGTAGATTTACTCAATCACAGTTACTAATCGGATTAGTACTGCTTTTATGTCTGACAAATTTTTAAAAGTTGGGACTCATTAAAGCACTTGCATATAGAGAGCTTATGGTGCTGCACTATGTTTTTTTCTAGTTAACCATTTCTGCTTTGAAACAAATCAAACTTTTTTTTCATGTACGTAGAAGCTAAGTTGCTCTTCTAGGTTGCTGTGTCACCAAGCATTTCAGTTCATCTCAACTGAGCAAAACTTGTGCTCTTGTGTGCAGTTAGGAAAGAATATCCAATTAGAAAGTGGGGTAGGTTGAATGCTAGGAAGGAACTCATGCATGCTACTATCTAATGGGAAAACATTTCCTTACATCTTGCTCTTCCTTCTTGACCACTAGGTGCAAGACCTAAACCTTCCAAATGAATTGCAGCTTGCTGTATTGTTTCTTCACAATTGAATCAAGTTGTCCACAATTCTAATAAAAATATTAGTGTTAGAATGAGCTGTGATGACCTTGGCCACGATTTAGTTAAGACCTTAAGAGGAAACTACCTGCACACCTACAAAGGGAGAATTTGGCCACCAAGAAGCTAACCTTTGGTTAGGAGACTGAACTCCAACAAAGTCAGGGGATTGTTCCAGACGTTGTACAAGTGTAATACAGACTTTGTTTGGATGCTAGGTTTGTATCTCCTTTTACTTCAGCTGTTCTCATAACTGCACAAGAAAACAATTAGGAACATTTTGCTCATATCTCTATAGGAGAGTCCAATATTCTCTAGCTGAAAGTTGTTTGAATGTTCAAGCAGAATCACTGCTGTCTGAGAGGGAACGCAGACAAAGCAGACAAAAAGAGTAGAAAATGAAGTCTAACTATTTCTGCTGGAAATCCCCTCCTGGAGCAAGGGAAGGAAGTGGAAAGCATGCATTTCACTAGCTATTGCAGCATTAAAACTGTAGGAGGAGTTCTGACTGGCTCGCTGCTGAATAGGCAGAAGTAGGATGTAAGATTGTTAAAGAATTTAGAAAACAGAGCACAAAAAGCAACTACCAGCATCTGTCTCTTCTTGAAAGTCAACTCTATTTTAGTTTTAAAAGACTGTTACCAAAAGGCTGTCTTGCTGAAATCACCACAGGTGCTCATGTCTGCAAATGGTTCCACTGCTGCTCTCCCATACACATGCAAACAAGTAGACTTTGTACCACTATTAAAATGCTTTTATTTACTTGAAGTTAGACAGTCTGGAGGGTATGATCAAAGATTTGATTTTCAGTGGCAAAAAAAATAATGTATTTAATAGTTTTTTTAACATGAATCAATTATACTGGAAGAATTTAAGTAGACATGGATGTTCTAGAATATGAAATAGATTTTTCTTTTTAATAAAATATAGTCTTGCCTTATACGTGCTCTCTATAAACACTAACATTGTGAGAAAGTGAATGGTTTAGTATCAGCCAAGCACAAGTCAGGAAAAGATCAAATTAAATTTCCGCACTGAAGTTTATCCTCTGTCCCCTGTGTATGTGCATTGCTGTGAGATATTTGACATTAATATCATAAGTCATTTTTCCAAGCAGTAAAGTGCAGTAGCATATATCTTTTTTAAAAATACTTAATTCACAGATATAGATACACATACAATGGAGTCTTGCTGTCTGCAAGTCAGCTTCCTTCTTTGGAAGGGAAAAATGAAATAAAGATAGAACCTGAAAGCTGTGGTCTCCTCGGCAAGATTGCGAAGCTGTGTAGATCTTCAGAGTAACAACAGTATAGGAATATAAATCTATCCAGCTATTCATTAACGAGCTATGAACTAGTCTGAGGTGGATGCTATTAATACAGCTTTCCTCTTTCTTGTCATCAGGGAGGAGAGGAATCCGTTGGTTTGTTTTTCACCTCACACCATTAACTCCTTAGCAGTCTCAGAGATGAACACTGTCAGCTGAAGAGCATCCCTAAGAAGCTCTAAGCGTATGAAATAAACAACTAAAGCACACATACATTCACTCCTGAATTTAAATAGATACCTAAACCCCATATGCTTTGCCAGTTCCATAGTTTCTAGCTATGAGATGGATTGTGTACGTGGGGCACTGGGAGCAGAGCATAGGACAGTGTTGGGAGTAGTTCCTTGCTGAATACCATGTAATGATGAACCTCAGAAAAAAAACTGAAACTGCTGACATACTGGTCATAGGATTTCACATGTATAAACTCCTGGCATGTTACAGGTTCCAATATCTCAGCATGTTTATTAAAAAAAAAAAAAGCATAGATTCCCAAGCCTTCGATAAGAAACACTAAGAGCATTCACCCATTTCCACAAACAGATGCAGTAAAAGCACTGACAATAAAAAAGTTCACAATAAAGATAGTCAATATCGGAATAAAGAATTATCATTGGAAGGCCCCAAACTCCAGGTTCATTTGCTGGGCTGCCTTCAGCTTGGACCAGTAAGCCCTACAATAGAGCAACATTTCCCCCATCAGCAGGTCAGGAGAAAAGGCATATTTCATGCTCACGTTGCTGACCCAGACCTCTGGCTGAAAGGGAGTGATATTAATGTGCTCTGGAGAAGGTTTATCTGACTCTTAATCAGCAAGCCGTTAGCCTGACACAAGGGTCAAAGTAGGGAGTATAAAACACACTGGTATAAGAGTGATCCATGGGATTTCCAGAAAAGGCTTGGAAAGAGAGAGTCTGTGGCACTTCCTCTAATTATTTTTATTACCGTGATTGACTTCAAAACAGCAGCTCAGGAAAAGAAATGGGAAGGTAAAACCTTAACCCGATTGAAATCGATGGGAATTTTATTACTGACATCTCTGAGACAAAAATGGACTTTCCCTAAGTTTAAGAGCACACCTGCTTGTTTTGAGCAATTAAATATTGCATTATATTGTTCAGCCTGGAGAAGAGCAGGCTAAGGAGAGACATCATTGCAGCCTTCCAGTACTTAAAGGGAGCTTCTAAGCAGGAGGGAAATCAACTTCGTATATATTCTGATAGTGACAGGACAAAGTTTTAAACTAAAGAGGGAGATTTAGATCAGATGTAACTGAGAGGATGGTGAGGCACTGGCACAGGCTGCCCAGAGAAGCTGTGGGTGTCCCATTCCTGGAGGTGTTCAAGGCCAGGTTGGATGGGCCCTGGGCAGCCTGAGCTGGTAGGCAGCAGGGGCTGGGGCTAGCTGATCTTTGAGGTCCCTTCCAACCCCAGCCTTTTTACAATTCTATGAAGATAGCCAGGAATTTCAGTGAAACTGAGAAATCTCCCTCTGATTTCCTGTGCAAATTAGACTGTTAAATTCAAAAAATGTGGTTTCTCTCCTTCCTGCTGGGTGTGATTCCCTAGCATCTCTACAGGCCCTGATTACACTGATCAGCTTTAACTGCCCTGACCAGCCTCACCTGGAACCTCCACTACTTCTGCTCATGGGCCTAGGAGCCCCAGTTAAGTTCAGCCCTGAGCACTCCTTGTTGTTTTCTTAGGTTGTTTAGCAGTGTTGCAGTGTTGGAGCTGGCTTTTTTTCTAATTGAATTTTAGCTTCTAGATATGTGTCAGACCTGTGCAGGAGTCTTGGTACTGATCCTTGCCTCACTGCTTCTGACTACTGTCCCAGCTGGACTTGGAACCTAAAACCTTAGCTTTTTGGAGACTGTCATCGGATAGTTTGTAATAATTATCACCAATGAGATCCTGCTCAGGCACAGAGCGGTTGTACCCTGATTGGAAGACTGCTGCTTGTGCTCTGTTTACTCATTGTTCCTGGCTTGTCTCTGTTCCTGCTGCTGCTGTAGTGTTCCTCCCCAAAATGAACTGCCCAGGTGCAGCTGGCGCTACTGACAGTGGAAGCCCTTTCTGATAAGAAATCTATCATTCAGTAGGGATAATAGAGTAAAAAAAAAAAAAAGCATTGTTCGGGTCTTCTTATGATCTTTCTGCTTTGTTAAAGTTTTATAAAAAAAATATGTTACTGATGGAGTCAGTAGCATCTTCCATTATTTCAGAGAGAAAATGGAAGCTACAGACTTCTAATACACTGCTGCTAGAGTAGTGACAGTTAATTCTGTGCATAGCAACTGTTATCTGGAAGACTTTTATAACAATAAATTCACTTTATATGCTAAGTGACATTGTTGGCAGCTTTCCTAAATGGAGCAATAGCATTTGTGCTGCTTGGCTCATTTCAAACAAAGCTATTATCCCTAGGAAAGCATAGATGTTTAAGTGAAATAAATAAACTTTACAGAAAACAGTTGCATCAGCATGCAAAAATGTTTCTCATCAGAGTATTACGTTCCACCATTTAAAGAAGTTTAGAAACTAATGTGCATTAAGGGATACAAGTGTGTAGCAGCAAACCGGTAATTGGCTACGGAGGTGCTTCATTATTCCTGCAGGCTAAGAACTACAATTCCAGGTCAGTAGACTCACATTTATTTCTGTTCCATCGGTTTTCAAATTACTTGTCTTAGTGAGGGATGTTAGCCCCGCTGCTCCACAGAGTACACCTGCATTCAGGGGCTTGCACTCTGTTCCTGTTTATGCAGTGGTCTACAACTCCCTCCCTCCTCCTCCTGTGCATTTCAGTGCTCTGCAGGCACTTGCATATTTAAGTCTTTTCTTTGCTTCTAAGGGAGCTTGTTAGGAAGCATTCCACTGGAGGTGGACTAGTACTTCTTCATTGTCAGCCCATAGTTGCTAGGGCTTTCCTTGTTTCCTTAATGTACACCAGAGCAAAATGTAATACATTAAGTGAAGGCTTTCTTGCCCAGCTCTCCTACGTGGCCTTAGAAAAATGCATGTTCAATATTTTGAAATGAACGTGGAGAATCTCCTAAAGAGGACAAGGCACCACTTCTGGTGTGGTAACAGATTTTACACAACGGTGTAAAACAATTATTGTCACAGAAGATACTACAGAAAAAGGAAGACTTAGATTTCATGAAGGTCAGAAAAGATTCCACTTAGATCATTTCTCCACATGCTACAGCCACATGTGATCGGGATGAGCCCTGAGATGAAATTACATGTGTAACAACTGACAGCAGTGGCCTGTTTTCTGGGGAGGGCTGAAGTAGCCATTGCTGTTCCTCTGCTGATCTGTTTATTTTCTATTTTCCTAGCATGGCACTGAGAAAGCTGGATTCAGTAGTGTCAGTTCAGTGATTGGAACTGACACATTCAAACCATTGTGGGTTTTTTTAAGCAAAAAAAAAATATGTTTTCCATTTGTTGTTTTTTCGTTTTACTCTTTTTATTTTTTATTTTTTTACTCTGACAGTGTGGTAGGTGGTTACCCTTCTCAGCTGTCCTTAAAGCTGCTAATGTGGCACTTCATTCCTATTAACATTTTCAAGTAATCATTAACAAATTAGAACTGCATGCTGAAGATGTGGATCCCCATAAATGCAATTTTCCGCTTCATAGCAAAATTAACAGCGTATCAAAGAGTCTGGACAACAAATTCCAATAGCTGCCTTATATGAGAAATAAACAGTGACAATCTTCAGACTCCAGGTCCTGTATGCCTTATTCTTGCACAGTCCTGGAGGGAAGGGTGTTTTATATTGGTGGTGAGAAAATGGGACACGTTTCTGACAAAACTGTACCTGTATTCAATATATACAAAACTGGTATATATTCAATAAGATCTCCAAGAATTTCTCTTCTGTAATTTTTGTCCAGTAGCTGAGTAAACTCACACAATGTCTTATCACACAACACATCCTATGGCAAGAGTTTTCACTGCATATAAATATCTGCCTTTGTTTTGAAAATGACACATTTCTTTTCTTTGATGTCTCTTTGTTCTCCTATCACAAGAGATGGGCAAATTGGGAGTGGTTATTTGCTTTTCCATGTCAGTAGCAATTTTAGACACGTATTGTATATCACCTTTCAGTTCACTCTAGTCTGAAGTTTTGATATAATCTGTTCTTTTGTGTGGAAGCTGTAATATTGCTTTGGTTGTGCTTGTCTCCCTGTGGGTATCATTTGTACTCATACTATATTATTTCTAAGCAGGAATGGTACATGGTACTTGAGGTCAGCACACTGCACAGTTGTAGAATTATGTAGTATTCCTGCAGTAAACAATCCACTTGCAAAGAGGCTGAGAAATAAAATCTTATACCAGTTTGAAGTTCAAATGCAGTCTATCTTCTGGCTTAAAGAAAGGCCAAACCTACAGACACCCATCAAGTCAGGGGATTTACTCATTAACACAAGTAGCTTAAGCTGCCTTCTTATAAACAATTATTCTATTGAATCAACTAATTCAGTGCTTGATCAGACTGAATCTTAATCTAGAGTAATGGAGGACTGAAATATTATTCTAGAACAATCTAGAGATTCATATATAAGACTAGTATAATACCCTAATTCTTCAGGTGAATCCAAATCCCTTAGCCTGTATTTATGTACCAAACCTTTACTGTTTAGCTATGGATGTGCTCAAGCCCTTGAGTTGAGCATTTCACCAGAACTTTGGCTACTTGCTTGCACCACTGAAGTTCTTGCCTGGGGTAACTGAGGCAATTTAACCACAGAATTAAAACAAAAATAACAAACAATTTCTTATTTCACACTAACAGAAATGAGTCACTTGGCAGATAGTAATTTTTCTGCAAGCTTTTAACATTCAGATTTTAACATTCAGATTCCTACTTCCTAGTGCTTTTTCAAGCTGACGCTGGTTAAATGAAGTCTGACTTGATGGGGCAGGATGAGTTGAAAACATGCCTTTACTTGTGTTGTAAATTTTAGTGGATAAAGAGAGAAACTCTACCCCTGGCACTGTCAGCCTCCCATCTTTGTGCACCAGGTAAAAATATTCCCTGACAGTCAGAGGGGGAGTAGGGAACAGGACTGTTCCCTACAACAAAACGTTGCTTAGGAATTATTTCCATCCCTTTATTACATTCCTTACTCTAATAATCACTTAGTCAACTAAGTCTTCAAATGGAGAATACATTTTTCACAAACTGAACTTCTGACACGATTACCATGCAAGGAAATCGTCGCACCATGCCCTGATGCCTATTTGAAAGATTGCAGAGTCTTTTTAGTAATTCTGCTAGGAATGTGTTCCTAAAGGGAACTGTTTTCCAAATGAAAATAGCATCTAGATAAAAACAATCAACTGCATAATGAATGCTAGAACTGCTCATTGTCAGTTTATGTACGGAGTAGATTAGTTGGTAGGCAACGGAGCAGAGATAAGAAGGAAGGATAAGGAAAATGAAAAGCAGCTCCCACACTTATGGTTGCTTATATGGTAAACAATACTGCTCCTCCCAGCACAGGAGCAAGCATCTGTTTTCATAAAATATATGAATATCTTGTGGTGATTTCTGCTATTTTGGTTAGTACTGTTTGTACACCAGAAGACTTGACTGGCAGAGACACTCTTTCTGCACAAGAAAAAACAAAGAACAAGAAGAAAACCAAACATTCTTATCACTCTTCTTCTTTGAGCACAAGGAGGACCAAGGAGTTTCGGTATGAATGTGAGGAAGCACTTCTTTACTGTGTAACAGACTGCCCAGACATGTGGACTCTCCTCCTTGGAGATCTTCAAAGGTTGATCCTGGGCAGCCTGCTCTGGGTGACTCTGGTTAGGGCTTGGACCAGGTGGATCCAGATGTCCTTTTGCACAGCTGTTCTGTGATTCTGTAACGCAGCTGGATAGGGCATTACGCAGTGCTATCTCCTAAGAAATAAGAGAGTAAGAATTGGCAAAGGGACAAGCTATGGGCAAATCTCTTCTGAAATTATTTTCTAATTGCTTGTAATTTAAAAGTATGCCATGATGCAAGATGGATTTTGTATTTGCTGACGTACCAAGGTGTGCTCCCACTGCTGGATGGTTAAGCAGTGACAAATTACTCTTGTTGAGAACCTGCTTCTAGTGTGAAGTAGTAGGAAATGGTAACTGCTGTTAGTGAATTGTTGTGGCTTCCAAGGCCTGCTGATGGAGACATCCGTCTTCCACAACTTAAAAAATAGGCTTTTTGTTTGTTTGTTACTAGTATAAACTCAGTATGAGTTGCCCAGTCTATTTCACTGAGCAGCACTCATCATCTTTTTGAGATTACCTATGGTAAGCCATATCAGTAACCACAGGTTCACTTCAATTGGCTGCTAGGAAAACCTTTTATTTCTTTAATAAAAAAATCAGCTGGGAGTCTTTAATCTTAAAGTTAAATTTTTGGCTCTGAGTATGGCTGTCTGACACATACATGAGATAACACTGACACAATGATATTGGGATTTTTGTGAACAACAAACAAATTATTGCTTTGGCAGTCACTGGTTCTGCACATCTTATTGACAAATCGAAGCTGGAAGTGGGAGGCTTAGTGTTTTTAGTGAGATTCTATTGCTTTTCTATCAAGCAGTTGAGCTGAAAACTTGTTCCAGCCTTTCTCAAAATAGCCAAGCATAAGAAGCCATTTAATAGCAAACAAGGGGCCAACCATCTTGCATGTAGAGCACTTTTAACTGCTGAACCTTGCAGGCCCAGCCCTGCTTGGTGAGTGAGAAGCTACTGCCTATGAAAAGGATTGTGAGTTATTCACTTCTGTTATTCCATGCACAATCCCTCATTACCAAAACATGATTTGAGTTTTTTAGTTTCTCATCCAGACTGAGGAAGGCCACACCCAGCTGCCTGAATAATAACGCTGCGTACATGCATGTAAACACTTCTTTGCCTGAGAGAAATAAGCTAGAGGGGAGCTTTTGGGTTTTCATTTTTCAATGGCATAAATTCATTTTTCAATTCATTTTTCAAAGGCATAAATTAGTGTTAGCTACAGTTATTGCTGAAGTCTTTTATTATTATAGACATTAAGCCACTAATTATAATTTGATACCACTTTTTTTCCCCAGTGTTTGAAACTACCATGTTTATTTATTTTCATAAAATTCACCAAGCTGTTGGGAAGAACAGTAGAAGTGAACAAGACTTCAAAAATAACTTGGCTTATGTTGTTGGTTTTTTTAAAAAAGCTGTTGATTAAAATAACTGGTTCCCAAAACCCAAGGTCATTAGCCTATGTAAATTCTTATAGTGTCACTGAAGTTGTTTTTAAAGAACTTTCTCCACATTGTGGGTTAGCCTGCCTTCCCTTGTGCTCATTACTTGCCTTTAGCTTTACAAGCTGTAACGTCATACTCTGTTAAGATTCTGTAGTCAGTGCCATGGTGGAGAATGCAGAGAGAATTCACTTTGGAATAAGTTCCTTTCACTTCTCAACTGAGAAAATATTTTAGGATGTTATCAGCAATTTACACCTAAGCAAAATGTAGTACAAGTTGATTTATGTTTAACTGTAAAATATTTTATATGGTTGCTTACTAACCTGGAAACATTAATACTAAGTTTCAGAGAAAGGCTAATTATTTCAAAATTGTCTTTAGAAATGGTCCAAAGGATTTAATAAGCAATCTGAAATGATAAATACAACCCATTAAGCAGAAGCAGTAAGTGAGATTCAAGAGATCTCAGCACTTCAGAAAAGTCAGTCTATACGAGAAAGATGTACTCTTATCATTCAGTTTTAAGCTTTTCAGTGGTAGAAACAGTCAACAGATATCCCAGTTTTCCCTGCGTAGACAACTTGAAGAATGACATGATGATTTGCTGCAGTTCTCTCTGTATAATAGAATTACTCTACAAAGAGTAATTTCTCACTTAACATTACCTACATGAACTGTGTCCTACCAAAACTAGTTGGCAGCATTCCCTTTCTAGTTAATGGGAAAAGGCTTATCTAAAGGGAGATTGATCCTGTCCTAAATAGGTGGCAGGGCAGACAAAATGAAACTCACTTGGATGTGTTTTTTCTCTCTGACAGTTGAAAACCCAAAGCAACTTAATACCCAATTAGAGTTCATCCTACATGGCAGGAAACAAATTGCAACTTACCAAGGGTACCAGCGTCACCCAGGTAATGCTGCTGTGTGTCTATGACATGCAAAGGTGAGCAGGACTTTTCCTTTAAATCTAAGTCCAAGAATGATATTATTACTGCAAAACAGCTTGGGAGAGACCTGTAGCGTGTAATCTTGCATGCAGTTGTAGCTATTGTTTGACACCATTGTCTAGAGCCCAGACTACAGAAATATTCTTTCTTTTTACTATGTCTTTTCATAATTTAATTCAAACAGTATAATGAATCATAGAATCCTTATAGTTGGAAGGGACCTGTGAGGGCCACCTAGTCCAACTCCCCTGCAATGAACAGGGACACCACAGCTAGATCAGGTTGCCCAGGGCCTGATCCAGCCTCTCCTTGAAAGTGTCCAGCGATGGAGCATCAACAACAACACTGGGCAACCTGTTCCAGTGCCTCACCACCTTTGCTGTAAAAGATTTTTTCCTTAAATCTAACCTAAATCTACCCTCCCTGAGCTTGAAGCCATTTCCTCTTGTTCTGTCACCACAGACCCTGCTAAAGAGTCTGTCCCCTTCTATCCCTTTGGATACTAAAAGCCTGCTATCAGGTCACCTCGCAGCCTTCTCTTCTCCAGGCTGAACAGCCCCAACTCTCTCAGCCTGTCCTTGTAGGAGAGGTGTTCCATCCCTTGGATCATTTTTGTGGCCTTCCACTGGACGCGCTCCAACAGCTCCATGTCTCTCCTGTACTGAGGACTCCACATCTGGACGTAGTACTCCAGGTGAGGTCTCACCAGCACAGAGTAGAGGGGCAGGATCACCTCCCTCGACCTGCTGGTCACACTTCTTTGGATGCAGCCCAGGATACAGTAGCCTTTCTGGGCTGAAAGGGCACATTGCTGGTTCATTTCCAGCCTACCATCCACTACTACCCCCAGGTCTTCTTTTTTTTGGCAAGGCTCAATCCTTTCATCCCCCAGTTTGTTTTGGTAATGGGGGCTGCCTTGACCCAGGTGTGAAACCTTGCACTTAGATTTGTTGAACCTCATGAAGTTCACCTGGGCCCACTGCACAAGCCTGTCTAGGTCCCTCTGGATGGCATCCTGTCCCTCTGGTGTGTCAACCACACCCCACAGCTTGGTGTCATCAGCAAACTTGCTGAGGTTGCACTTGACCCCACTGTCGATGTCACCGATGAAGATATTAAAGAGTATCAGCCCCAGCACTGACTGGGGGGTCACCGCTCGTCACTGATCTCCATCCAGACATTGAGCCATTGACCACTAGTCTCTGGACTCACTCCTGCAGCCAGTTCTTCATCCATCAAACAGTCCACCCATCAAATCTATATCTTTCCAATTTGGATGGAAGGATGTTGTGGGGTACTGCATCAAAGGCCTTACTGAAGTCCAGATAGATAACACCGGTGGCTCTTTCTTTGTCCATTGATGCAGTGACACCATCATAGAAGGCCACTAGGTTGGTCAAGCAGGATTTGCCCTTGGTGAAGCCCTGCTGGTTCTCCCGTATCAGCTCCCTGCCTTCCATTTACCTTAATGTAGCTTCCAGGAGAATCTGTTCCATGATCTTCCCTGGCACAGAGGTGAGACTGACGGTCTGAAGACTTGATCATTAACAGAATTACTAACAGAATGTGCACTTGGTAGTGATATAACACAGTCATACACACCTGTATGGGAGCTGTTATGTCATGGCCTGAACCAGTGATTTAGCACCTGATGGAGGGGTGTAGAGGTCCCACCCTGGGAGCACAGGTGGAAGCAATTCACTTGTGCAACTGGGAGGGGGTGGACCCTGGGTCCACCCCTCCCTAACCTAATTTAAGGGCTGGCTGCTAGAAGGGAAGGTTCTTTACTCAGAGGACATCTCCTTTGGAGTGTTTGGTGAGCCCTGATCCTCAGGAAGGGGTAGGTAAGCAATTCTGTCTTTATTGTTGGTTTGTGACCTCTACCTTTCTTTGGTGGTCTGAAACTTCCAGCAGCATAACCTCGACTAGGCGGAATCTGTTTTCAGTTAAACAACATTCAGTAAATATGTAGATCTCCATGTTGGATGTAACTTCTGGAAAGGCCTAGATAGGGGCACAACTGAAATGCAGGAAGATAAGTGTTTTCCTCAGGTCCCTCAAAAGTCTGAGTATGTGATAATGATTTTCAAATATCTAAAATATTGTTTCTTAGAGGAAGAAAATCATTTGCTCTGGGAGGCAGGAAGGACAACAAAAGGCTAAAACTACAGTAAAGAGTCTAGATATAGCAGGCTTCTGTCCAAGATCTAGGAGAGGTTACCTGGGATGTTATATTTTTCCAAACAAGCTATAAGGCTTCTTCCAGGAATGGCACAGTGGTGTTGCTTTAGGACAAGCAAAATATAAAATGATGTCTGAGGTCTCTTTCTACTCTACAGTACAGCAGACATTGGGCTTGATCTAATGTGTGGAGCATGTTATGTGGAAAAATGCTGAAAACTATTAGCTCACGTTGTCTTTGTTTGGAAAGATGGTAGAAAGATTCCTCTCCAGCTTCATACTTAAAAGTGACCTCCAAGCCTGCAGATTTGTAGCTTTTTTTTCTATCACAACAGCTAAGAACTGTCCAGGGATATTTAGACCTTAATTCTCAGCAGTTGATCTACTTCCCACAGATCCAAATGGATAAACATCTCTTTTCCAAGTGTAGGTTCATATTAAGAAAAAAATACTTGTGTTTAATCAGAGGGACTTAAGATCACTTTTAAGTGCTGACCAGGTGGATCACCAAAGGACTTTACTACCAACTTTTTGTTACGCTCTCATTCCAATAGAGATATGTTCTTTCACGTAATGTCATCCTAGACTTCTGGACAAAGTGTCAGTAACAGTAAAATGAAGACTGTGTATTGAGACTGGTGAAATCAATTAAAAAAGAGTTTCTGAGACATGAGTGTTCACCTGAAACCCTTACTATACTTCCTTATTTTGCTCTACTACTTAAAACTGTGTGTACTCAAAAATAAAAATGTTACTGAAAATAGAAATGCATGTATAACCTAGATCCAACATGTAATCATCAAGAGGCCAGTGTGGTTTGTAGTTTCAACAGTTTAAAGTTTAAAGCATCAGTCCTCAACCTACCAAGGTGCATTTTTGCTAAGCTGATGAATGCAAGGTCCTCACAGGAGGAATCTTCACTGACTCCTATTTGTTATATGCTAGACATTTGGATGTTAAAAAAAAATTATGGTGAAGATGGATCCCAAGGGGACATCTGTACTTCATTCAATTATCAGTTGTACAGCCCAGCTATTTTGCTATCCCTCTACAAAAAAAAAAATCCGTAAAACTAAGCTAAACCATTAGGAAGTACAGAAGAGCACAAAGAGGCAGAATGTGAAAATTATTCAGCTGGAATGAATGATAAGTACGTGCATTGCTTCAGGTTCAGGCAAAACTGTTGGTAAGTCCAAAACCAGCTACCATTGTGTTGTGTATGTGCTTCTACACCATATAACGAAAATGAAATATCTTAGCTTTGAAAGATGTAAGACTATGGTAGAAAAGAGATCTAGTACTTTGAATGTGTAAATATACAAAGGTTAATCTCTGGGCTTGGGGCTCCTAGGAAGAAATATGTACAGTCCAAATAACAAGGAAGAGGTAGAACTGAGCACCCTGAAGGGTTAAAGTGAACTTTAGTCTTTCACTGATCACCCTCTGGTACTGTGTCTTCATAAATTTCCTCTGTTTATGGAGTGTTTTTGATGACTGGCAATTCTTTGTTGAAAGTTAAGTGCTCTTTTATATGAATAAATAAAGAAGACTTTGGTTTGAATGAATACATTATTTTGACAAATGTTTATTGGAACCCCAATTATGGCTTCATAAATCAGTGCTATCTGCGGTACATCAGGTGAGCTCACCAATGCCATCAAACGGCACATTGAATATTAGTAGGATAATTAAAACAACTCTGTTGAATGTTGTCCCTCTTACTCAGGCTTGACAGTAGTCAAAACAGGAAGAAACTGTTTATTATTTTTATTTAACTTATTAAAATACTTCTTGTAAGATGTAATGGACCTAAAATTTTTTAAAAAGGAAGAAAAAACATTTGTTTTCAATTTGCAGTTAGATTAAGATGACAAGGTCAGGCACAATGCATGAACTGAGTGGCAGCTGAATTTTAAGAGTAGTCAGGGAACAGAAAGAACGTGTATAATATCTATTGTTTGAACTTTACACCTAGGTGAAGTGGGGGTTTATTTGTTTTGTCTGAAGTGGCCTCTGATGGTATGAAATCTGTCTATAATTAATTCATGTGCTTTCTTGCCTTTCCCTCTCCCTGCTACAATGAATTAAAAGGACCAAATGTACTCAAAGTCATCGAATATATTGCATTCAAGATTTTCTCTTAGTCAAGGTCAAGAAGAAAGGGAGGGAATTCAAATTGGGAGGGGGAAAATGGTCTAGAAGAGACATGCTGACAGGAATTCGCTTTTCTTTAAGACCCTCTGACTGATAATGGTAAAATGGAGATTTTACAGTATCTGTGGTAGCGTACCAAAAATCTGTTTAGCTTTATGAGAAGAACTTGCATGGCTTCCCAAAGGATCCATTCCCAGATTTAGAATAAGGCTGAACTTAGGTTCCCAAGAACACATAAGCATAAGATGGGGAATTAAAGTTAAGTATAAGAGGTGTGTGTGTGTGTTAGTGTGATATAAATTACCACATAGACCCCTTTGTTGCTGACTTAACTTCCATATAGAAATCTTCTTTAGCTCAGAAGAGGGAATGATGAGACATAAGAAGAATGCAAAAAGAAAGTAATAGAAGGCACCATAACATGCAGTTTTTCTTTCGTCTAAGTAAATGAGTGTTAAGAGTTGGGCAGAGATATGGCAATGAAATACTTTCAGTTGGAATTTGTCAGTTTGCTGAAAGGGGGGGAAAAAAGTCAGCAGGACAAATTTGTTTTGTTTCAGCATAAACTAACCTTCCTTCAGCACAACTCAGGCTCCACATTTCTAGCATCTGGCAGGCAGGCAGACAACCTGGAGGCCCCAGGGCTGAAAGTCTGATGCTCAGTTTCTCAGAAGCTCATGTTTCCCCAGAGATCTGCTTCCCAGATAATGTGCAAGATTTGAGGTCTTCTTCCAAGTAGTAGTTAGGAAAAAAAGTAATTTTCTGCAAGATAATGTTCTCACTTTTCTACCCTGCCTTCCTGTAGTCCCTTCTCATGATTTCAGATGAGCAAACAATACAAGTGTAGACAGAAATAAAGAGATTTTAGTCTTCATTATTTAGGATCTTTTTTTTTTGTGGAAAATGTAGTATATTCATCCTAAAACCATGTGTTTTGCTGCCAAAGTACCAGCACTAGTAATAAGTGCACTATAGATAAAGGAAAGAGAACTTGGGATAAATGTGGTATACAAAAAGGATGGAGCCTGATGCTCTTTCTCCTCCTTTTGCAGCATTTGCATGGCAAACAAATCTTTTCCAGTGAAGAAGTGTTGATTTATGTATTTATTCAAGGAAAACTTTTGCTCGAGTCTCATGGATTGTGCTTTTCTTTAAGTTGGAAGTTAGGGATTGTTAAAAGTAATTTCTTCTTACTACACTGCTTTCTCATGTGCATCCTCAGAAAGACAAATGATGCAGTCCAAGCTGTGCACTTAGAAATTAATTCCCTCAGATGGGATTAAGGAGATGTAAATGGTTGGTGTGGTGAAGAGAACTGTGAAAGCAATAGGTTTGACAACACAACAGGAAGGAAACATTCAGAAACTTCTCTGTGCTCTGCTCAGGCTGGAAGAGTAACAGTCAGAGGGCAGTCAGCAGTCTGGACAAAAGACACAGAAAACAGCTCTTCAGCACCCTAGGTATCAACTGAAGCATCAGCCCTTCCCCCAGAGTTTCAGAGATGTTTGCTGTCAATCAGTAAAGCTAACAGATTTTGTTCCTGGCAAAGTTTATCAGCTGTGCTTATCTCTAGTCTCTTTTCTCAAGCACTGTTTCTTCCCTTTGCCTGTGGCTACGCTAGTTGCAAATGTGAATTATTGAAGGAGAAAAGGAGAGAAGAAGCCCATTTTTCATAACTCAGATGTAAAACCCAGCAGCTTTGAGAGACTTCACCTTAGGTTTTACTTCTGAAGAAGCTGTGGCTGGTGACAAAGACAAAAGAAGCTGTACCACTGCATATCCTATAGCTTCCTCCTTCAGTGGAAACCAGCTTTTAAGTATTGCATCCTAGAGCTCAGAGGAGAAGAAAGCTTCAAGGAAGATAGTTCTTCCTTTATTTCTGAGACACGTGTTGCTGTCAATAAATCACTCAGGCTGCTATTATAATCCAGAATAACAAACTGGCATCACTCCTAAATAAAGAGTGTGTGAAAGATTAGCAGAACAAAAGCAATAAAGGAGTCATTAAAACACCTAGAAGATAAAATGCTTGGGAATATCTCCTCATGTTTTCTTGTGGCATGACAGTGATTGGGTCATAAATCAAAGCTATTCTTCTTCAGGGGACATTTAAGGAGAAGGCGGTAAGGTTTGTAGCTATGTTCACCTATATAAAAACTGCAGCTTTTACAGTAATGGGCAGAAACAGCCAGCTCATGGGTCACCACCCCTCAGTATTTCGCATACACTCCTCTTTCCTTCCAGCAAGAAAACTAAGCCTTGCTTTTAACAGAATTAACATAAATAAACAGAATACATTGGTAATGCTAACTTTCATTTGACTTGCTTTTAGCTTTTCCTGTGTTTTATTTGCACTGCTGAAAACTAAAACAGTGAATGGGGTTGGATTGATAAATAAATTCCTTTTAAAAAGTAACACTGACTAGCACATAGAAAAATATTCATGTTAGAAAGGCTTTATACAGCATCACAGAAAAGTTATTCAGAGCCAATAACTCCAGTCTGTTATGTGCTACTTAGTGAAAATACGTAAGAAACAACGGCAGGGAAGCACACTCTGCAGCAAGTGTTTGCTTTGCAATCTACACCAAAACCCCCACTGCTCATTGCATTATGAAATTTTGAAATCTACCAACTTCCATGTTGCCTCCTCCCCTTCTATCAACTTCATCAAAAAATGTCTGTTGTTTGCAGTAAGTAGTGGGATGAAAATACTTGTAATAAACAACAAGAAAAATAACACCTAACACAAGACTAAGAATAGTTAAGATGCTCACAATTGTAAAATGTACTTCTTTGATAACAGCAGGTTTCCAAAATGAACATACAAGCAAAATACTTACAGTTACAAGGGTGTGAGTAGCATAATAAATAGAAATGAAAGCTTTTGTTTTTCTCCCCTTTATGTTAAAAAAAGTGAAAAGTAGAATGATTCCAACAACAGTTCTGTACAAGTATTCCATCTCCTTGGACTTGCAAAATGTTGTGTGCTGTTTCAAAGTCCAGGCAAAGCCACAGCTCCAAAGAAGTATCAGCAGAATTACAGAACTTCTAACACTTAGTAGAGTGATCAATGAAATACTGAGTATCCAAGAAGTGATGGTAAGCAGTTTATAGAAGAGATACACTAACTTGGGGAGCACCTGAAATTCCTCTTTATCAGGCAGAGATTTTCGCAGTGATATTTGATAATCAACCATTGAAAAGGAAATACCACAAAATGAAATAATAATGGCAGCATCTAAACAAAACACAAAAATAAATGTTAGACTTAAGAAAAGTAATTTCTTTTACGTTAGAATGTCTGAATATTTAAACAAGTTTGTGCATTCTTTGCACTGTCTTTATACCAACTTCATATTTCCTCTGTGCTCCTGAACAAGCCGCCTTAATTTTAAGGCTCAGTTTAGTTGCCTGAATCTAGACATTTGATGTTATCTGGGACCCCTTGCTGTTACTTGTCTCATAAATGTTGTGTATTGTGTTTGTCGTTTGCATGCACATATGACTTAGTAACTCTTAAGGTGTTGCAAATAGCCCATAAATAGTTGAGTTTTGGCAACTGATATTGAGACAGGCATACTTGTTATGTAGGCATCTATAACTGAGTCTTGACATTTCACGTGGTCATATTTAAGATGAGATTCATCTGACCATTTTATTTGGGTACCTGTCAATTAATGGATTGTCAAAGAACCCTACCTAACAGTGCAGATCTCTCCAGACAGAAATTATAATGAAATGCAAAGCAATTAATACAGTGGAGTATACATTTACCAAAATATGTTTAAAATATTATCCAATAAGATGCTTATGTTATGCTTTCAGGTAAGATACTCAACTTTAAAGTACAATGAAAGAAAGACTCACATTGATAGAAATTATGTTCGTCATGTTCCATGAGTATGTAAATCTGAACAAAGAGCTGTGGTGTGGTCTCAAGAAAAGTCTTGAATACCCTGAGCATGTTAATATCAGTCAGTACATCAATAGCTTGTTTCTGAATGATGTTGGGATGGTCTGTTTCTGATACATCTCCACTGCTGTCTTGCCTAAATGCAGCCTGGCATCCATATTTCAAAGCAAACCAATATCTATTTAAAAAAAAAAAAAGAGAGAGACTTGGTTAGGCCATACTTTTTTAAAAGTACAGTTCTGTAAATTTATAGTGGCTAACAAAGACTTTTTCCATTTCATTCTTCATTCATATTTTATCTTTGAATGTACGTTCTGCCAAGATGAAATCTAGACTGATATCTGATGTCAGTGATATCAGATATTTGTTTATGCCCACTGGTAGTGGTGCCGCGTATAACTACTAGAAGAGATGAGACTAGCTTGAATAAACATTACAAGTATTACTTTGTTGGGTTTTTATTTGTTGAAAGACACCATGTTTCTGAAAATTCCCTCTTCTCAGTCCCTCAAAGATACTCAGTTACTTTCTATGTATCCTTCTAAGGGTATTAGTAAATACCCAGCTGTGAACATCCAGCTTGTATAGGTCTATAAACCCAGAGGATAATATTTGATGAACTACAAACATACAACAGCATTTCTGCAAAAGGGAAAAAAAAATTCACTCAAGTGTTCTTTTCTAAATAGTTGCAAAGACTTTAAATTCAGAAAACGACTTTCAAGACAGATGGATCTCCTGGGACTGCAGATTCTATTATGTGAGTAGTTTTACATAAACAAGTAATTTGCTTCAGCAGATGATTGCACATGAATGACTTTTAGAACAGTTACAGTTTATTTGCAATTAAGACTAAATGAAAATTTCTTCTAAAAGAACTGAAAACTCAAAAATACATGGAATTAGCCAGTTGTCTGGCTAAGTAAAGAACTTATTATGTTCAGGTTATCTCTAAAGCCATGCTTGGAGAGAAATATAACCTAGATTTTATTTCTGTTTCCAAGGTTTTTTGCTTCAAGTCTGAAGGTAGATATAGCATGTCAGAGGGAAGAGAACAATTAAGTTTTAATTAAAAAAAAAAATGTTTTGACAGCTAAGGAAGGAATCAGGCCTTGTACGTGGTAATCTTTACACCTGTGTTTAGCAAAACAGGATGGTGGCTGTAACCTGATGTAGGACCGGAAATCCTGCTGCTGCAAATTATGGTGTTTCTACTGTACTTGATGGACTCACTCACACTTGATTCTGGTGGATGATTTGGCTCATAGCACTAGTGCTCTGGAAGCCAGGGGAGGTAAGTAACATTCGATGTGAGAGATGAAATGCGGCACAGCTAATAACCTACTACCAGCCAACTTTTTCTCATCATAAAGCAAAGCAATGCTTGCTCTCTTCTGCCAGTTACCTGATTTCAAGTGGCTGCACAGGCTGTAGGCTAGAACTTGTAACTGCAGCACAGCAATAGGCACTGTCATTGCTAGCATTAGGCCATAAGCTTTGTACTGGCTTTGCAAGAGTTCTGCTTGTCAGGCATACTCTATGCAAACTTTTCTTGACCTGCCTGCAACTTTGTTTTCATTCACATAGCTACACCAAACTTAGTTTAGCTTGGATTTTCTGCAAAAAAAAAGTGTTTTTTTCTGACCCACCAGTTGTTGTGTGGTGCAGTCATAGTTACCATTGGTAATGCTAACAAGCTGGTGTTCTAAATAGAATTAGATATATATGGCTGACATTATAATGTAGTATTGAGAAACATAGTCTTGGTTTGATAGCAGAGATCCTGAGATGTGGAGACACAGGAGAAAAAGTAGTGCACAGTATGGCAAGAGATGTCTGGGCACTGGGGACAACAAGGCTATAAACTACTCACTAGTGGTTGATTATTGAAGGGTAGACCTGAGGCTAGATGAAACTACTTTTAGAGGCAAAAAAAAAAAAAATGAAATAGCATCTAACATTGGTAAATGGCTACAAAAATACTAAAATTGGATGTATATGAAGCAAAAAAAGACGCAAAGTGGATCCTAGAGTGAAAAAGAAGAAACTGTCAACATGTGCATCATATCCCTCCCAGCAAAACTCCACACAGTGACAACACCTGCAACACCCCCTCACACCAGAACGGAACTGCTGAGCTCGGGACCTAGAGGAGAAGAGGAGGGAGAGCAAGACACCAGCGAAAGGAAGAGGAACTAAAATAACAGTTCTGACTTGATCATTATTACTGACATTTTTCATGCATAGAAGAACATTTTCTTTTCCAGTAATAAATGGATCCAGACTACTAATAATTCTTGGAATAGACTATTGAGATTTTACTTGCACTAATAATTTCTTGGCTTTGTGGGTAATGTGTGTTTGCCTAAAAATAGAATTTTGAGTCTAACAGTCTTCAGACATCATTTTCTGACCTACTTCTGTCTTTGTACTTCCCAGACTGCTTGAACTTCCAATATTCTCCAGTGAACTCATTTTGACTACACCCAATTGCAAAAGTAGTCCTTCTTTGAGAAAATTCGCTATTATTCAGCCAAGTTTTCTAGCATCATGAACATCACTAGAGGTCTTTCACCCTTGGCAGGAGAATTTAGTCACCTGAGTTACAAAGATTGCCTCAGGTTTGTTTCCAGGAAAAGTCAAACAGAACACCACAGACCACCACCAGGCTATCTCACAGCTGTGCAGACTATGCTGATGAAGATTTGGGTGTCAGCTGGCATGTATAATTCCATGGAGGGAGGATGTGAGAGACACCTGGTAGCAACAATTGTCCCTTCTAAATTCTGGTCAGGCAATCACAATTTGCAACTTCAACTAAATCTTTAATCAAAGGAAATTTCTGCTCTGCTGCGCATTAAACTTAATTTTCCAAGTACCAAAAGGCTTGGATTAAGTCCATGAAACTGATGTGACTATGTCAATACCTTGGGGCAGTACATTTGTGTTAAGAAAGCATGAACAAGTACACATTATTATGTGACTTCTAGCTCACTCACGGTAGTCTCACAAACTTTCCACTTTTAATTAACTCTCTGTACCTCACTGACTTCATATCTTAAATACCTTCCTAACAACTTCATTCTGCAGATCTTGTTGCACATGTAAATTTCTAGAGGCATGTTATGAGTTTCCTTCCTCATTTTTGATCCACTCTCAGTCTGGGAATGTTTTACCAGGTGCTAAAGCTGTACCAGTACAACTGAAGATCATTTATATTGATTCTGAATTTTTTCTCTTCACTTTTTTTTTTAAATGTCATGAAATAATTCCAGGTTTAAGGGGTTTCTCTGTTGTTTCATGTACTTAGAATTTGTATGTATGTTTGTATGTACGAATATGCAAAAAATGTTTTTCATCTGTTTAAAGATGTGCGACATCTTGATCCTTTCTTGAAGCACCAAGAGGTGCAACAGCAGCTCTCAGTATCACAATGGCAGCTGTCACTATGGCCTGCTGTTCTGACAGGAAGGTTATTCCTCACTGAAATTTAGTTTTCCTCAAGTGTTCTTGACTGATGCCGCAAACTGCTACAAGTCAGTAGGTTCATATGGTGCTCCAGGGAAATGTTCCCTTTTTCTGCATTCACTGATTGTGTTATTTTCCTAATGTTGGCTGTTATGCTACAGTCTGTTCTCAATTCTAATAACATGTGTGGGACCCTTTTAAATAGGTCAGGCTGAAAATAATTATAGTCAGTATGGCTAATACATACTTCAACAACTTCATTTTGTCTTTAAAAACTCGATTAAGAGAGTAACATTTTGTATAAAATTTAATTGTATGTCAGTAATCTTTCCATTAAAATAAACTAAAGCCTTATTAGATATTGAATAATTTTAGGTTTTTTTTACATATATATAATAGTACACTCATATACACATATGACTTCCTTAATTATTATTTAGCACTGACAATGTGATAATAAAACCAGATGAATTCCTATTGATCTGAGTACTGTACAAACATAACGCAGTGAAATTCCCTGTTTCAAAGACAAAGCAAGAGGTGTAAAAGACATAAGAGAGGGAAGAAAGAAATGAAGGAAGAGAGTTTGGTAAAGTGTACTAACATCTCCCAAATTCAGGCATCCTCAGTTCACTGGCTGAGTCAGTATTTGCTGGCTAGGCCTCTATTTCCCTCTTTGATGGGTGGAGAAGGTAGGTTCCTGCCCTCTGGGTAAGCTCACCTTAATAGTTATGACCTGACTCTTGACAATATCTATTTTGACTGTATTGACTATAGTGATAAGCCTGGGCGACTCATTGTCTACATTTACTGGGTATACCAGGTGACTGAGGAGGGGAGGGGAAGGGAGTGTACATGTATACACTTAAGAAAACAAATGTAATATAGGAAGCATATAATAGCTGATGACAAGTTACAAGCACAGCTGTCAGCTTGCTGTTACCAACTTACACTTTACAGTGTGCATTATCACACAATTGAATTTTGAGAAGCGGCTCAGTTGTATATATCAACATGGGAACTTTTTCCAACCATAAACAGCAGCATAAGAGAAAACACAGTTTATCCAGTAGAGAACAGGGCACCAAGAGGGCCACATTACACTGACCACAGAAGACAAAATTATATTTACTAGATAACAAACTGCTAAGAGAAGATGTGGCTAATTGTATGAAGGAAGCAGTGAAAATTATAAAAATTTGTGCTAAGATGTATTCAATTGAAGGAGTAGGAAATAAATTAATCCATCGAAAATGTGTCTGTGTAGAGGCAGCATTTTGAATAGTTGAATAGATGTAAGAGTTAAATCAAGATTACATCACCAAGAACTGTAGATGATCAGAACTTAAATCTGAATGCTGAAACCTCATATTTAAAGGAGAGTTTTTAAAGACAGGCACAAATCAGAGGGAGATTTTAGGGGTAACTTGGGTGTGTAAAACCAAGCCAAAGGTGAAACCAGAATTGAGTACAGATTACAGAGAATGATGTCATTGTAGAGAAAGGGGAAGAAGAGAGGCTTGCCATATGACACTGCAGTTACTGGTTTAACATTTATCATCAGTTATAAGAAATTGAGGTCAGAGCTTTAATTTCCTTTGGAAGAAACTAATTCGGATTAACTGAAAAATGAAGATTAAAACCCTAGAAATAGACAAAAAAGAGTGTGCCTCAGCAGGTCCTGAGACATCCCCTAAAAGGCAAAACGTGGTAGAGTCTCTGTGGCTGGATCTTTGTACATCTCACATGAACCAACCCGCACCCATGGATTTGAAAACAATGCCATTCAGAGAAATCAAAGAGGGATTTTTTGTCCTTCAAAAAACAGTATTTTTAAGCTTTTCTAATGCCTGACACCAGAAAGATTAAACTTAGCAGTAAATGCGCCTCTGTGAAGTCTAAGACTTCAGAACTGTAAGAGGAGTTGCAGGAAAGTAAAGCTAGTGGACAAAAGAAAAGAGAATATTGAGAAGCAAAAGTTAACTGTGGTGAGTAAAACCTTCAATATTCTCCTTAAACCATCATAACATAAAATGAATAAAACATGTGCAAGGGGAAGTTTTACATTGACGTAAATATACATTTTGGTACTGACCTTTAATTTGTATAGGAATTTAAAGCAGGCTTTTAAAATAAGTACATGACCTCTGTAATGATAATGATAATTTTATAGCAACACCACCACAAAAGCTAAAGAAAGAATCTTTAATGTATAATATCTTAAATTTTCCTGGACATATACCTGTCAGGAAACAAAGGTTCCAGTCACCATTAACTCAGTCCCTACGGAAAGTATCCCTCTTTAGTATTCAACAGTTCATTTCTCTCCCCAGTCTCATGGTTTTCGAAGTATTGTTAGACATTTGGGTTTACAAATTACCTCTTACTTCAGCTGTCTCACCTACTTAGTGTGACCAAATGAATTCTCTTCCTAGGGTCACTTTAAGAACTTACATTTCTTTATCAGTTAAAACAGTATTTCTCTGTAAAGCAAGAATTATTTATAAATATGCCTCATCAAGAGGCTGATGAATCAAATAGATTATTATTGATAAGTAAAATTAAAAAAGAAATCTGCGTTTCCAGCAAAACCTGTCATAAGCATAAGCAGGAGTATCCATTTGCTTATGTGGACCAATGACTGTTAATACCACAAGTGTCCCTGAGGTCATATTAACATGACAGCCTGGCACTGGAATTTCTTTAAAAAAGAATTTCTACAAGCAGTATGATTTCTCGTTTTAAATTTAAAAACAAAACAAAACAAAAAGTCAAGGCTTACCTTATAAAAATTCCACAGTGAAAGAAATGAACTAGAAAAATCCAGTCCAGCTTCCCAGGATCAGTACATTTCCAGTCATTTTTAAACCATTGATAACTGAATATCTGAGTTATTAATGATGAAAGGCCTCTAAAACAGAGTATCAGTATGGCCCAACAATATTGTCCCTGATAGAAATATTTACTAGCAACCCAGAAATCCAGTCCAATATCAGCTATATAAACTATAATTCCACCAACTAAAAAAATAAAATTCTGCTTGGTAAATTTCATCATGCATTAGATTGTCACTGTTGTCATTCTGTCCTCATTTAATGTGAAGGAAAGTCAGAATAAATCTAAATGCTTTCCTACAGCAGAGTCCTTTTTCCTATTTGTAGTGCTTTATGCAGACAAAAGTTGGTTACATGTTTTTATTATGGCAAGCTAAATCAAAACAAAAGTACTTCCATTTTCCCGTATTCTTGATTGAAATATTAAGCTAACTTCATTGATGCATGCCTACTCTGTAGAGCATAAATCTAGATCGTCTTCGTAGTTGATGCAGTCATTCTTTACTGGTTCCTAAACAGAAGAAAAAGGAATATCATCAGTAACAATAATAATTTTTCAAACTATATCGTAGCAATTCTTTTTTTTTTTAATAATCACACTGCACATACAAAACACAGCATGTACTGAGATATCTGTGAACAGTCAGTGTAAAAGAAGCTGCTCCTCTGAACACCCCATGGTCACTCACCCTCCCAACCACTGTGGCCCTTCACCTTATCAAGCAGCTGCTGGGACAGCTCTTAATTGTAGCAAAACACTAAGAAACAAGTTTACCTCTAATAACTTTTAAAACCAGTTTATGGGAAAAAAAAAGAGTGACTCCATCCCAGAACCTGGACTTGTGAGTGATTCACTGTGCACAAGGAGAGAACTCCTGTCCTGAGTACACAGTGGTATATCAGAGCACACGTCACTCTGCCATTTCCACCTGAGTAACTGGCTTTGTGTGCATACGCCTCATGGTTTCACCTTTTGTGCTCATTTGTCTTGCGGCAACAAAGTGCTGAACAGGCCTGTGGTTCTCCTGTGAAGGAGACATGGAAGGAGCTAGACCTGCTCCTACACCTCGCTGACGGACATCTCACAGCCTGCATCAGTAGCAGCTACGTGCAGATGACCTAACCGTGCTATCTACTACAAATGGAATTTGTTCACTGTCCAAACTCTGTGTAGATTGCCTAACATAGCAAGTATTCTTGTGATCTCTTTGATTAGCCCTTCTGCAGATCAGTGATACTTGCCAGGTGAATCATAAAAGCAATAAGGAAGTACATACATCCTTTGTCTCAGTCGGTTCCACCTCTGCTAAGCTGTAAACATTAGAATTAGAGCATCCCCTCTTTTGTTTGCATTTCTTAGGAAAAATAAAGGCTGCTGGCAGCAATCCTAAGGAAGGAGAGGCAGAAGGTGCCAGAGCAGCAGGTTCAGTCCTTCCAACACCCAGGGGCAGCAGGCCATGCCCTGAGGGCAACTACACCATGGTGATTTGTACAGGGCCAGCCTCCTGCAGATTTTTGTGAGTTTAGGCACATCGCCCCTGAGGAATGAAGTGACACGATCAGTTAATGGCACACGAACCTGTGGAAAGGTAGTAACTGTTCCAAGCTGCGTTGACTGGGTTTGTCTACACCCTGACCCAGGTACCAATCTGAAAATAGAACCTCAGCTCCTAACTTCCTAAAGAGGACAGTGGGGACATAGCCACCTAAATAGGTGCTGGGTCTGGGTCTCTAAGCATTATTATTTTTTTTTTAATCTAGATCTTAGCTATTCCAAGCCTTTTGTTCTGTCTCCTACTGAGGTTGCACATCCCAGCCCAGTAAAGGTTAGTAAGGTGATCTCATAGCTAGGACAGCTGGAATTCTTTCACTATCCTTTCCTATCCTCTCCAAAACATCACTGGTCTCTTTCAAATCACTAGTGAAACTGCAACCAACTTATAGGCAGATTCAGGGAAGTGGACCTTAGTACCATCTAGCATAAACTGAACTTTATGAATGTTTTGTAAGCTGAAAACTTATGTATGAATCAACTTAATAGCTTATAAGCAGGGTTCATTCAGTAAAATTGAAAACAAAAGCCCTGTGTTTACTTTATAGAAAAGCATCATGTCAGTCTGCAACTGGATGTACGGCCTTTTTATGACATAAACATTATGCATGATTTTTGGAACATTAAAATAAAACACTACTTGTGCAGAAGACACAATAGTAAAAGGTAAGTCAATGGCTGCTAACAGAAATTTTCTTGGGCAGACAATTAACAGCTGAAGAAGGCAGTATATTAAGTTTCATACTTAGTAAGTAATATCGTACTGGACATTTGAGTGGTGAAGAGTAAGTAGCCTCTAATTTTATACCTGGAATGAATAATTGTAATTGGAGTTCTCCATCTTTACAGCCTTCCCAAACTTCTGTGTCTGAGTGCTTCACAAACAGGAGTTATCTTATTGTCTTATTAACCTTAATAAGAAAGGAAGTTTTACAGGCTACGTCCAGACACAGAAAAAACAGCATGAAGAGAAGCTGGAAGCCAGGTGATTTCTACCACTGAAACACATCCTGCCCAAACAGCTGCCATGCTGTCTGTCTCCAGTCCTACCTGGTACAGAAAGCCAACAGGTAAGCTGAGACTTACGAAGATTTACAAATCCACATCCCCCATAGTCTAACATCTTAATATCAAGAACAAGTGTGAATGTCTGCTCACAGGTGAAATCTCTGTTGAAGATCTCAGCTCTTAACATCCCCTATATTTTATCCACAGGAGCACTCCAAAGAGCAGAACAGTGCCGAGCACCAGTTGGGAAACAAGTGCTACCAGAGAGAATGCCTCATACTACTCACAGTTATCTTGTCTTCAACAAACGAGCTAGCATGACAGGAGCAAGCAGAGTATAGGGTCTGTCAGCCAGCAGGAATATAAGCCTGCCTTGAAGGCTAAAATAATTCAACAGAATCAGTTTATAATAAAGCAGAATCAACAAAATGTTACTAACTAGAGTTCCTGTTCTCATGATTCTTTTCAAGTGGTATTACAAAATGCAGACTTACCATAACACTGGCCTCAATAAACACGCAACAGATTTTTTATTTAAAAAAACCTGTAGATTTGCGTATTTGCAGGTTTCCCATCCAGACTTCCTTAAGACTCACAGTACAAGAAAAGTTTCAGGGCTTACTGACATAACACAAACTGAAACTAAAGCCGTATGCAAAGCATGTGACATAGTTAATGATTTTCTACCTGTCAAGAACTGTTGTTCTTACGAATGCATTATAAAAATTCCATTCTAAAAGGTCTATTTATAAATCCCTGTGTATGTGTAATATATTATAAAACTCCCTTCAATAAATTAATTTGACACTTTATTCGTTTAAGGTCAAAAAAAAAAAAAAAAGAAAAAGAGAAAACACTGTCCCACTTTTCTCCTGTGTGTGCATGCATGTTCAAACTTAGAATATAGTTTGTCAGACCTGTTGAGCAAAAGCCAATAGATATTTATGGAAACATATGAATATACATGTGTTTATATATATGTGTGTTTATACATAAGTTTATAAATATTTATTAATTTATACGCACATTTCTGTAGCTGATTTATGAAAAAAATCTTTTTGGCTATAGTTGAAAGATATAATAAAATGCACTTTAAAATATTTGTGAAAAGCTTTTCTATGTAATAATAGGTGAAGACACTGCACGTGTCCAGGGACGAGTGATTAAAACTTTCCTCTGGTAAAACTGCAGGTGTTTGCAAGAGTCTGCTCCTATCGGCACTCAACACAACTTTCATGCTACTGAGAAAATCCAGAGCACATTTAAAAGAGCTGCAGGGTACAATGAGCAGGTGTTGGTATTCAGCCTCTCTATGCCACACAGGGTGATGCAAGCCCTCAGCAAGAGCAGTCTGTAGCTCTTCCAGATCTTAGGGCAGGAGACACAATCAAATCAATGTCTTCATAGGGAATATAAGGTGACTGTTTTCCCTTTCTTGTGCTCCCTCCCATCTATAGATTAGAATACTAAGCAGTTCTTGTGGTGTCCGGAATTTATTATTATTTTCATGGCACCATTTAAATAAAGGAATCAATTGATCTGAGATTTTTTCAAAGCTAAAAAAAAAACAGCGTCTGAATCTCAAGTAGTACTGCAGAATTCCTGGTTCAATTGTACATGGTTCACTCGTCTCTACCAGATAACACATTAGAAAAACCACTTAGGACATCGGTGGGTCAATGCATTATCCATAACTGCCTTCTGGAAGATGAAACAGAGGTCTTTCTGCCTATATGAGATCTCAGTGATGGTTCAGAGATTATAGAGCTGCTGCGTAGATGCCAAATAAGCTCTTCTTTATGGCTCTGAGGGTCATTATGGAATTAATTTAAAATGCAGTTTTATATTGCTCCACAGCAAAATCCAGGTGACTTCAGGAAAGAAGTAGCTTGGCAACTGCAATGATACCTGCTCAGTCCTATAAATTATCAAATTAATACAAGATCCTTGTTAGAATATATTATTTATTGACAATATTTCCAGAATCAAAGAATTGTAGGGGTTGGAAGCGACTTCTGAAATTCATCTAGACCAATCCCTCTGCTAAAGCAGGTTCCGTACAGTAGGTCACACAGGAAAATGTCCAGGCAGGTTTTGAATATCTCCAGAGAAGGAGGCTCCACATCCTTTCCGGGCAGCCTGTTCCACTGCTCTGCCACCCTCACAGTAAATTTCTTTCTCATGCTGAGATGAAAATTCCTGTGTTCCAGTTTGTTTCCATTGTTCCTCATCCTGTCACTGGGCACCACCAAGAAGAACCTGGCCCCATCCACTTGACTCCCACCCTGTAGATATTTATAAACAGTGATAAGATTCTCTCTTCTCTTTTTCAGGCTGAACAGTCCCAGGTCTCTCAGCCTTTACATGTGACTAAGCTACCATGTGGTTTTGCAGCAAATTGAAAGTCTGATACCAGCATAACCTCTGCCAAGAAAAAAGGGATGCATCACACCCGTACTTTCTTGTATCCCCCAGGCTTTATTTACCCTTGCATAAAATCCACTGGAACACACTGGACTGCTGGTTCTTCATAATCTTCACTTCACTGGGAGCCTGATGGATGTGACTGCAAAAGTAAGACAAGGCTGTGACAACCTGGATGTGGACTAGACTACATAAAGTTAGCAGTTTTTTGCCATGACTACCCCTCTCCATCAGTCTGGGCCAGGTGTGAAAAGCAGGTGCCCTCCAGTACAACACAGATTTCTTTTAAATCTTGAAAAACAGATTGAAACACTTATTTTTCACCTCAAAAATTTGTATTGACCATGTAGAACAGCAACTTAGTGAACCAAAGAACATCCTGAGGCTCTGCACTCATATGTGATTGTACCAAATTAGAGAGTACAATAGCAAGACTTTTAATACATGTCTGTTATCCCCATTTTATAAGAGAAACATCAAACTTTAAGCTGATGGGGTTGCGCATGAAATGAAGATGACAATGGAAGAAATAACCTGGAATTAATCCTCCAAAGGCACCCACTGCTGCCACCTAGAGACGAAACAGATTCCGAGCTCCTTCCTAAATACAGAAAATATTATTTTACTACACCAAGTAACAGTTGTAATAACTCTTCCCACAGGATAAGTCTACAGCCCCCCCCAAAAAATTCTTAATTTTTACAAAATAAAACCTATTATGATAAAAATAACTTGTGCCTTACTATTTCTCTGTTGTCAATGACACATAAACCTTCATTTTAGAAATCTCCTCTACATTTTCAGAATAGGAAACCACTGAAATACTTGCATTTTATTAGATAGTACCTTTGCTTAATGGCAGAGCAACTGAACTTCATCTAGGGAATGAAAATGGGTTGAATGTAGCAGCAAATGGGTACATATGTGTTTTACAAAATCAGCATAATTGAGTACCTCATGAGTAAGTTCAGGTTTAGTCACGTGTTCTTATAAAACAACAGATTGGGAAATTATATGTGAAGAGATTAAAATATTGAAATATTGCATATAGTGTGTCTTCTTTATTCCAGTAGCACACATGCACCCAAAAAAGCTTCTTTCCTTCCACATAAAACATCCTTTTCTGATGTCAGTATATCATGCTTTGATGAGCTTGAAAATAAAAAGTAAACTTAATGTTCTGATAGGAATAATTCAGATGAATAATGGAGATTGGCTTGGAGGCCTAAAGATGGGTTGTCCAGTATCTGCACCGTGGTCCAACTGCTGTTTGCGGCTTTTCTGATATCTGGCAATTATCAGCTGCAATTAAAGTCCATGCCCAGGAGTAGATTTTTTTTTTAATTGCTGCATATATAGACCTGCACAACATGCTGCTAGAAAGCCTCTTGTGCATCACAAAACAGATTGTTTTGCTGAATGGGGGACTGACAATAATTCATAGTGTTTGAGTAGCTGAAGGGCTGGTTAGCACTTTAAGTGTACTAACATGCAGCTAAATTAGCACTGACAAAACAGCCTAGAGGCAAGCATGCTGTTGGCACCTGAACAGTGAAGATACAGAGCTGCTGTCTGACCTGGCAGCTGAAGGCACTGTTTGTTCTCAGACTTTGGATGCCAGCTGGAAATGCTGAGTTGTGTATTGACACCAGACAACCAGCGAAGTGCAGCAAGGTGGGGCAAGTAACCAGGTCTGCCTCAGAGCTGCCTCCCTACCAGCTGCCATCCTCTGCCTTGCCGCTGCCCAGGAAGCCAAATACATCAAGTGGATTTGCAGCAAAATGAAAACTTGCAATGGGAAGAGGAGAGACATCGCAAGGGAGTGGAGAACACCAGTTTGTCATAGACGGAAACATGCAGACCTTTATTACCATGTTAACTCTTTAATAGCTCATCTCCTGGCATATATCGCATATATTACTTGCCTATATTAGAGTAGGCTCATTTAAAAAACAAAACAAAACAAAACAAAAACTTTATAGTTTCACAAAGCTGTGAAATTCTGTTGAAGTTTAGTTTTTCAGTTCCAAGACACACTGAGTTGTTCGTATCTTACAAGTCTTCTGGAAGTGTGCCTCCCAAGATTACACTTGGGGATACGTGCCCCTTCAGGAAGCACAAGGAACGTGTCCTGCAAATCTGACCATGCAAATCCTGCAAAACAGCCCCAGATCGCGTATGTTTTCATATAATGAGCATTTAACAATGTAAGTAAAAAAAAAAATAAAAGGTTCCACGGAACACCTTTCTGTTTTGTATCTTCATTATTACTTTTAAAATTACATTTATTTTGTGATATTTAACCATACATATTGTTCCTCTTACACTGTACGTAATACATAGGTCCTTTATATGTATAAGGAATGAGATGAAAACAGACCTTGAAATTTTAATATTGCTAAAGTTGCCTACATTATTATCACCTGCTTTAATTTCAGGTTAAATGTAATGTATCCTCCTTTTGCAGGTACTTTAAGGAGGGAAGCTGTCTGCCACAACGTCCCTAAGAACGCCAGCGGAAAGGTGACCGTCAGCGGCTCAGAGGGAGCACTACAAATCTGAACAAATTTATTTCAGCGTGTCACAGACTCTATGCAAGCACGACAGCCCCATAAACGTGCTTTGAAATGCCGACTGCTGGATAGCCCCTGCAGGGCACACAAGGAGCGCACGCAGCCCCCACCAACACTGCAAAAGGACGTCGGGCTCTCCCGGTGCCGCCCCGCAGTGGAGAAGTACCCGCGGAGGGAGGAGCGCGGCCGGGGGCGGTGCGAGACGAAGCGCTGCTTCCGCCTTCCCGCCTTCCGCGGCCGTCCCTCAGCGGCCGTGAAGGGTCGGGCCCGGAGTGGTGGAGATGGCGTCGCTGCTGCCGCGCATCGAGCGGCTCTCGTCGCGCGTGGTGCGGGTGCTGGGCTGCAACCCGGGGCCTATGACTCTGCAGGGCACCAACACCTACCTGGTGGGCACCGGGCTCAGGTAGCGGCCCGGCGGCGGGGCTCGGCACAGCGTGGGGCGGGCGGCCGCGGGGCTGGGCGGTGTGCATGTGTAATAGCCTGGGTCAGCCTGCCCGAGTGGTGGTGCAGCCAATGGGAAGGATGCCGGAGCCGAGGCGGTGCTCTGTCGGTGAAAGTAAACTGTGATCGACTATAACGACTGAGGATTGAACACTGTGTTGCTTCTAATGGCTAGAAAGCTGAAACAGTAGTAATATTTAGCTGGGTATATCTCTTGCCACAGTAACATGAGGTGGTGGTGGTGTTCCTTCTTTATTTTTTAACATGGTGTAACTCAAGCACTCTAAACTCTGTTGTTTGCTTTCTTTTTCTTTTTCTTTCCTTTTTTTTTTTTTTTTTTTTGGCCCGTGTGTAGAAGAATCCTTATTGACACGGGCGAGCCAGCTATTCCTGAATATATTGGCTGTTTGAAGCAGGCCCTGTCCGAGTTCAGCATCTCAATTCAAGAAATCTTAGTGACACACTGGCATCGTGATCATACTGGTGGAATCCCTGACATCTGCACAAACATCCCTAATGGTAGGCCACAGGTTTCAGATCTTGTTGCAAGTATGTTAGATGTGTAATAATAAACAACTTATAATGATTGATTCTTTGTGCATCAACTGGAATAATCTTTTGCAGTCTCCACATAATCCACATGTAAATTCACAATACCACTGTACCGTGTAGAATGAGACAGTGAATAGTCTGAATATTGTAGTTGTAGCACTGTGTTTTTTCTTCAATACCTGTGTATAACTTCATAGTGAATTTTTCTTACAAGTGAATAATGAGCAGTTTGCACAATATTAAAGGATATGAGAAAAGTGTGACACTTTTTCCTTTCTGCATTGATAGTAGTGACAAATGGCTACTATTTTTACTTGTGTAAAAAGCAATAAATAATCTCTGAAAAAAAGAAAAACATGCTTAACATTGAGACTTCATACAGTAGGCCATTAGTAATTGCTGACAATTTTTTAGGCCTCAAATCATGAGAAGAAGGTAATGATGTTTACAAATAAATTCTAATGTAAACATAATGTAATGTACATAGTGCAGCTCATCTTAGCTTCATTGGACTTTGTCACAGGCTTTGTCAGATTTTGGCCAGTTGCCAGATGCATATCTTTAAAAATCCCTGGCAATACTGAAACCAACATGGATGTCTGAGTGAGAATTTTGATCCTGTTATCTCCTTAAAGTTTAAGACTTGCAAGGGGTATAAATGCCAGATTTCAGGGTTGCGTGCTGTCTGTAGCCAAGGCAGTTAAAGCATGTGCAATTTAGAATGAAAGATGCTGAGGGAAGTTTCATGTCAATCCATTTGGCGTGAGATAAATGTTGAAAAGTGCTTCTGTCAGTCATAATGTAGGACTTGAATGCTATTTCACAGACTTATTTTTTTGCTCTTGGTGATTCAAGAAGGAACAACATTTTCAAAATGTAATAATTACTGGAATTCCATATACATAGTTATTTATTAATTTCACTCATGCTTTTTACTCTTAAAAATTGCTGCTGGTACCGAGTATGGTACATCAAATTCAGAGCCTTCGCTACTCGGTGTTTCTGGCTCTAGAAGAAAGTTATTTTATAAACATAGAATTACTGGTTAGCATTGTTTTCTTGAAGATTAGCTTTCATAAAGTGTAATAATTAATAGTACATCTACAAAAAGTAAAAGTAATTCTGTGGAATTAGCTTTGTTAGTGACAAACTTAAAATACAAACCGTTATTTTCTTTGCTTTCTTTAAATAGACTCTGAATATCGCATCTGTAAGCTTCCTCGTGTCCCTCACTGTGAAGAAATAATAGGAGATGGAGGACATAAATATTTATATCTTAAAGATGGAGACGTGATACAGACAGAGGGAGCCACACTCAGGTAAACAGCAATTTTTGCAGCTTTGATCACCTGTTTCTTCAGAAATCTGATGTATATAGGTATTTAAACTTCTAATGATTCGTAATCCATACATCTGACCTTGCCAGCATTTACCCATGTAGACTTGCTGTCATGACTCAGCAGGGTGTATTTATCCAAAGAATTTGTTCTTATGAATATTATCGGGAATCAGCCTTTAGTCTTTGGCCTCACCAGTGAAACACTTTCCTTGAGAAAAATTTCCTTAGGGGAAAACTGCACAGGGGTTTATGTAACTTCTCTTTACTCTTAGATACGTAGTTATGATGTGAAATGCATACTTTAGTGATGTTTATGATGGTCTGTGTGAACAACATAAAATGCTTCTCAAGGAAACATTACAACATTTAGTGTTTAGCATTAAAGTGTTAAATTCTAGTCATTTATCCTGTCAGGTTCTGGCAAGGTACCAGTTGGGAAAGACCTTCTCTGAGAGTGCAGCGCCTTTCTTGTTTGTTTGGATCAGTCTGAAACGAAAGCCAAAAAAACCAGGAGAATTCTGTCTTCAGAATTCTTTCATCAACAAGGCATTGCACATCTCAGGACAAATTTTGCTCGTTTTCTTCAGTTTAGATGTGAATTATATCCCGCTTGAAGAGTATGCCAGCTGGCTGACAGGTAGCAAAATGATGAAGATAAAGAGTATATTTGATCAAAAGTTGAAGCTTTAAAAAGATACACAGAGAGGGCATAGGAATACTGAAGACATTTAAATATCCTAAGTGGCCCGTGCTTGGAGAAAATCAGCTTAGACATGGAAAACAATTTGATTCCAAACAAATCAGGAGGTGGTACGCTTTGAAGGACGCAGTTACGCAACCAACCTTTACACTTGGTTAAGAGCAGATAATCTCAACTGGCTAAGGATACTTGTAGATGCCCTGCTGGTTCTAAAATAACTGTATCTGCATATTACATTTCCGGTTAGCAACTTTCCATTTTTCAAGGAAGTATGCCAGTCTGCATTAGTTTAATTTATGTTTCTTTTTTTGCATGTTGGTGTTGAAGCTTCCTGGTGAAATTACATTAGGAATACCATCCACTTGATTTTCTGTTGCCTAAGCAGGCTGATGACTCACCTACTTTCTGCAGCACTCAGTATTTCAGAATTGAGAGCCACTGCATCAGTGATGTGTTTCTGGCCTCCCAGCCATGTGCTGACATGTCTAGGGCTGTTTAGCATTGGGTTGTACACCATGCTTGGCACCAGCTCTGTGCATCCCATTGATAGGTAAATTGTGATGAATTAAAGTAGTGACGCTGGTCTGAGATTGAGCCAGAGGACTTCTGCCTTTCAAAAACTGTAGTGCATCTCCTTAGCAGCTCTGGTTACTATGTACATATCAACTGTGCTTTAACACAGTACTTCTGTGGTGTCTTAAATCCGAACCTTTCAGATGTTTCATGACCTGCATATAGAGAAGAGCTAAAAGACCACCAGTCCTTGTATTTTACAGTTCTGCTCCTCTGTGTCATGAGGCCTTCAGGGTAAAATAAATATGGGGAGACCGAACATGATTTGTGTTGTGTCTGCTAATATACAAGGAATTTCTCAGAGAATCAACAACATCACCCTTTTTTGCCAAGTGCAATGTGTATGGGAAGAACTTTTCAATCTGAAAATGGCAAGTTTTTTTTTTCTTAACTGAACTATCAGAGTAAAGCCCTCTATAACAGAAGTTTTACACGACTAGCCAGCGGCACTAACACACTTTTATTATGATCTATTAACTAAGACAAAGCACGCTAAAGATGGTTATCTGTGTTCTCTATGTGATATAAAGAAATGGACAGAGATTAAACAAAATAACATGTTTACACTGATATTTCAGAAATTCTCAGTACGGTACTTTCTGTGATTCTTCCTGTAGGCTACATGTAATGAGGCTACCCTTAGCCATGTAAGGGTATGATTTTATCACTGTTGTTTTTAGCATCTGAAAATGAAGGTAGAAGTTCTGTATGACTGCTGAATGAAAATCCTAAACTTGTTTGTTGTTTTTCTTTAAACAGAGTTTTATATACACCTGGGCACACTGATGATCATATGTCTTTACATCTAGAAGAGGAAAACGCTATATTTTCTGGTGACTGTATTTTAGGGGAAGGAACAACAGTAATTGAAGACCTGTATGATTACATGAAAAGTTTGAAAATGTTATTACAAATGAAACCAGATTTAATATATCCAGGTTAGTGATTCTGTTTTTAACTGCTAGACATTACTGTATCAACTCCTACAGTCAAACACCATTATTAATGTAACAATTCATGTTTGTTATTCAATGTGTGCCTAGTGCTAATCTGAATTAATGGCTTGGACATCTGCAAGACTTAAAAAATCTCTCCGTGACAGTTTTCTTTCCTGTGATTTCTCCCTTTGAGGGTGATTCTTGTTCCTTCTGCATTAAAAGCATTCAGAAGCCAGGATCTTTTACTGTTGGAATCAATACAAAAAGCTGGCTTCTCTTTCATTAACCAATCTAGCACCTCCAGTGTTACCCTAGAATAAAAAAAAAATAGTTGTTTTGGTTCTCTGCAGCTCATGTACACTGCCACTGTGTCATGTTTCTTGAGAGAAAAGTGTGTCCTTTGCAACAGATTAATCACAAATTCATCTTGGAAGGCTGCAGAACTGTCAAATGGTTATGTTGGTTAATGACTTAATTGGAACAAGAGCCAACAAGTCAAACATCATGTTCTAAAAATAAATTGCTGATTCATTCAGTCTAAAACTCTACTTTTCATTTTTTTCCTCTTACTCCCAAGGTTTGGGGGAGATGTGTTTTATTTTTGTATAAACTATGTGTCTTTCTATTTGAGAAGAATCGATTTTAAGAATGTGTGGTGTAACCAAGGTTTAAGCTCCTCATTTTCTTTCTCAGTTACATCTCAGGAATTTTTCTGACCTTTTCTGTTTCATCTTTTTTAACTGGTCAGAGTGACTTTCTACGTCCTCATTTCTGTCTACATCCATTAACTATGTTTAGCCTACATAACCAAATCTCTTTTGCAGTCATTTTTAATATAGGTAAGTAGTATTCTTTAAGATCTAAGATCATAAAAATGCTTAGATCTTTTTTTAAAAAATGCAATTTACGAAAAATATCATTTGATGTGTTCCGTGGATGTGGAGGCTGACACAAACATAAATAGTACTTACAGTAATTGACTAAAGTAGTGGTAAAACTAAGAATATTGCAGCTTCCTGAATCTCAATCTATAGCTCAATGAGGTGTTCTACTTTTTTCTTACGTACCTGCAAAGCACAATCTGTTCCTTTAATTGAATTTCTGCCTTCCAGAAGCGTCATATACGCCAAATAGTGTTTGGTTTATCACTTCTATCAGCTGTGTTTCACTCTCTCCTTCGTCATTATTTATCTAGATTACACATTCACCAAGGTTGAATGTTTGTCCCATTTATTTGTAACCATTTGCAACACTGTTGTAAAGGTGTTCATGCTCTGCTTGCAATTAGGAAGACAGTAGGATATTACTCATTTTCACTGATGTGTTGATATGATTGATAACTAATTTTGTTTCTTTATCCACACATCATAAAATGGATGTACAATTGTGTAAAAGATGGTTATTGCCAAGTCAAAACAATCGTTTGCTATTGGTATGTACTACAGTGAAAAGATAACCATAGCAGAAGATATTTGTTTTACCGACACAGTGTCTGTGTAACCTCAATATATTGATATAGCCTCAGTATATTGCAATTTTGCATCTTCATAATTCTTGTATAGTTTGTCCTTTCTCTGCCCGTGGCACTCTCGTTACAGCCTCAGAAATAGATACAGGTGAGCACGAATTTTTATAACAAGGTAACTACTGGCTGGTTGTTACGAGCTGAATTGTGCCAAACCTTCCCTTTTCATGGTGGATGCTTCTTCTTTATTTTTCTTTTCTTGGTTTGTTTTTGTTTGTTTGTTTGTTTAAAATTGAATGTGGAAATGACTTTTGGCAAAGTACTCGTTACAGTCTGTTTTATAGCTCATAGTTGGCGAGCGTCCTTGGGAATGGAAAAGGGCCCTTTGGCCAGCAGAGGGTGCCCTATCCTGTAATTACAAACACTGCTACTTAGTGGCATAGAAGAAATGGTACAGTCAGAAATCCATGCGAGACTTCAGGAGCCAATTTGTTTCTTTAGTTTTATCCTTCATGAAAAATACGTGCGTATGACAGTACAGTTTTACATTGGCCTATTACATATCTTTTATTGGTAACTTTTAACTTGAAGTCTGTTGAAGTGAGTGGCCAAGTTAAGAAACTTTTGACTCATACTAAAGCATAGATTTCTTTTACACTTTTTTTTTTAAATTCCACAGATATTCCAATTATGAAAAATTATTTGCTCTTTTTCTGTAAGGTGCCTATCTTCGGGTGGAATAAGCCATGATTGAAACTAAGTGAAAGCTAAAAACTTATTTGGTCAGTCAACCCAAAACTAGAAGTAAAGAGTGTGATGATTTTTTAGAGACAGACCAAGAGCATCAAAGGCAACTCTCTGATTGGGATGATAACCAATAGCTTCTAAAGGGAAGTTAATTTTACTTTTCTTTAAAAGTTGTGTTTTATTTTAGAAAATGACTTAGACTTTAGACTGGCAGAACCAGAAGTTGTTGCTGCTACTTTAGGTGATGTATACAAGTAACGAGATAGGAAACCTTGCTATAAAAAGCAAGTTACAAATATTTATGCAACAGTGCAAATAAATTTCTCCATGGGTAAAGTGCAGGTAAAACATAAAGTTTGATTTGTTGGCATATAACTCCCATGCCTGAAAAATATTTTGATTCCATCTATTATTTTAGTGTATCATGAGGCAGTATTTCATTTGCCACAAAGGTTTGTGGTTTACCAATTAAGCTTTTTTTTTAATTTGACTACATTTAGCATTTCTCATCTGCTACAATAAGTCTAGGAAAAAGCATATGCATTTTGTTTATTATTCAGAGAGGCATACAGTGATCTACGTATAACCTTTCTCGTGCACTGCTTATTCCTGCCCCATCAGTTCGGATTGTCTCACTGATTTTTCTGTAAATTTTTGTTTTGCTCATATGTATAAAAATACGTACTCAGGGGACTAAAGTACAGTGTGTGTGAGTGACTTCTTAAGATATGTCATGGAAAATGTATCTCTTGCAACATTACTTCCTTCCCCTCCGTGTTTGCTGGAGTAAGTTACCTCCTGTAACAGGACCAGTAGTACAGTACGTGAGTCTTTGCCTCAGCCATTACTGTATAGAGACCAGTTTCAATTTAAATCATCAGTATCAGTATCCTTTGCAGAGGGTGAGACAAGCAGATGTAATATAATTGTCTCTCATCTTTCAAATCAATTCAGTACTAAGCTCTTCTACCTATATTTGTATTAAGCAGTCTAAAATAGTCTTTCTGTTTTTTTTTTAATCTTATCAGAAACATTCCCTTTTCACATTCAGATTTTAAGATCTCCTAATTCTCCCTTTCCATCTAAGTCCTATTGAAGTGCAGATTGTGATGCAGACGCTCAAACTTAATTTCAGTCTCTTTATGTGGGAAAAAAAAAACCCACAAAGCGTGAAGAGCATCTTGTAATTTTACATCAGGGGTAGTCAGAGTGATACATACAGGTGCTGTTCCTCTCATACATTTTTTTTTTAAAGCCTACCAAAGTTTATATAAGAATGAGTCAATCATTCTGTAGCATCCTTAAATCCAAATGTAAGTAACAGCCCTCTGGTGCATGTGTTTCAATGTAGGTCATGGCCCAGTCGTACGTGATGCAAATGCTAGAATTCAAGGATACATTTCTCACCGAAATGCACGTGAAGAGCAAATTATAAATGTTTTCCAGAAGAATGCTGGAAAATCGTATACATCCTCGGAGCTTGTAAAGCTAGTGTACAAGGTAAATACCGATTGAAGTTTTTCAGATTTAACTGAAGAAAATTGAGTGTATGTTCCTAAAATAGTATATAGCAGCCTAAATATTTGATTGAAGATCATGGTGGCTTTAAAGAAAAAAAAGACAAAAAAAGACTGAAAGACTTCTGTCTGTTCAAAATGTGTATTTTAACTAGCATTGTTTAAGCACTGCATTGGATTGGATTGGAGCCCAGATGATCCTTACAAATTTCTTATTCCACTACTTAGATGGTCCTAAGCTTGGTATTGTAGGACCAAGCTAAAATACAGCTGTAGTGCTTGGTTCTAAGTGAAAAGTATGAGATTACTGCTAATTGTTGACTTGTCAAAATGTGTTTGGAGTCTCCTGAAGGACTGGTTGGAACATCAAGTTCCTCGTTCATCGGTCTGCAGTTTTGCAGAGATAGGTATAGCACTCAGAAGTCAGGTAGCTTGTGCATATCATTAGACAAGCATAAGAGTTTTCGTTCCCTACTTCATTCCTCATATAACCTCAGTAATTTGTACCTGTGATATGGGGTTATCCCATTTAGCACATTTAAAGAGATGCAGCTTTAGCTTCAGAGGAAGATACTGTAATTGCCAATGGCTACAGTATGTAACAGTGTCATAACTCTTTTTTTCATGGTTCTACTAATCCTCAGTTTCCAAAAGAGAGGATGCTGGTCACACTGAACATTTTGCATTCCTGATGTACCGTTATCTGTAGCTATTTATTTTTTTCACTTTGTAAGTGTAAAGCCATCCTCATGCTTCAGTAAATCACCAATCATTTATCCTGTCACCACGTGATAGGAGTTTTTTTTCCAATACTACTAAAGCTTTAAAATAAAAAATGTATTTTTTCAAAGCTTTTTAGAAACTCGCAGTTTATTCAGCCAATTTTCTAGGGAAAATATTGGTTCCTATGTGGATGCCCCATCCCTGGATGTATTCAAGACCAGGCTGGATGTGGCTCTGGGCAGCCTGGTCTAGTGGTTGGCAACCCTGCACTCAGCAGGGGGGTTGAAACTCGATGGTCTTTGAGGTCCTTTTCAACCCAGGCCATTCTATGATTCTATGATCTATGGATACTAACAGTTAAAGAATAATTCAACCCATGCAAATAGGGTCGTGGAATAGAAGTAATAGGTATCTCTGGAAAAATGCATCTTTGACTTTGACATTGAAATCTGTGGAAAAAATGCTTAGCTGTACTGACAACCTGGTGTAGACCAAGCTCAGAAGAACACAGTCTTAGGGTTGGCCAAAGCTTGTATGATGAAAATGTACGATGCAAAAAAATGAGCATAGTGTTATCAGGCTACAGTTTAAATGGTTTAATATGAATTTACTCATTTCAGGTTTTAGTCACTATATAGCTTACTAAATGTTGAACATGGTAATTAGAAGAGGAAAATATCTGTTAATAAACCATGATTTCAATGTATTATAGATATATTTGGGAGATACTTAAACAAATACAAAACATATATTTGTGTTCCCATTAGGACATTCCTGAAAATTTACTTCTAGCAGCAGAAAACAACCTCATAGTCCACTTGAAGAAGCTGGAAAAAGAAGGAAAAGTGTGTAAGTTGGGGGTGGTGGGATGTAAAGGTAGTCATTTCCATTTTGATTTTGTGTGCAATGTTTATTGTTTCCAGGGTGAGGGGAGGAGGAAGAGACAGACTGCATTTAAGTTGTCACACAGCAGCTGTCGTTCAGATAATTTAAGTAGAATTAGATACAAAAAGCCTATGGTTGTTTGATGTATCTATACTTGTAGAAAATATTTGATAATGTGTGACATGCTCAAAGTACAGATCGCTGCAAAGCATATAGTTCTAATTTTTTATTTAAATGTTACCATGGAATATATCCATAATGCTAGTGTTTATACCTCTGTGTATCTTCTGAAATTCATACCTACAGATGCATGCACATAGCATTTTATGGGATTGCATTTTGTGCCTTCTTCAAACGCTTATTGTTGCACATGTGTGTTCTAGGGATGGTTAAAATCAGGCAGCGTTCCTTTTTTCACTTTCTTATTAACACAGTATTTAAGCAGAGCAACTATATTTAGTTCATTCTTTTTACATTTTTGCCTTTACTTTAGCGAACAAAATGAAGTATTTTATTTCTGTAATGGCGGGAGCAATTGGAAACACTTTCATCTAGGAGCTAAGGAAAATATGTATTTCTCTACATTACATAAGTACACCCAGAACTGTCCATGATTAAGCAATTACATGAATATTTTTATCTGTTCAAAATTGTCATCATTTACCAATGTAAGCAATATGAAATTGGTGCCTTTTTTCCAATGTAGATGTTCTGTTTAATAATTAATCAGCTGGGAGGCTCAGTATTGTTTGAAAAATTGAGAATTAATTTTTGTTATTACTATAGCATGATATTCAGTCCAAGAAAATGGACTAGAATCTTGTGAACAGTTGTTTTTATTAAAGTCCAAATATAATGTCTTTATGCATACTTCATACAGGATGCCATGAAAGCGCACCAACTGGCACTACACCAGCTTTTAAATCTGATTTCAGTTCTTGGTTGTTGACGTACCTTATTGAGCACAAACCCACGTGTTTCTCCAACACAGAATTCCTCCAGGGTATCAGATGCTGTTGACTAAACTTATCTCTTCCCCTTCACTGCCGGAGTAGCTCAAACAGCATTTTATGCTTAGATGAAGTAGTGGGTAAATTAACTTTCTCTTCAGAGGTAGCATTGCAGCCTTTCATACAATAGGCTGTGTGTGTGTATCTTAAATGTCCAGGAATTATTTTCGCAGAGTAAGTTACTTACTTTCATGTTTTAAGCCAGTTTTGTTCAGAACAACTTTCCATGCTTAGCGGGCACCATTTTCTTCAGGAAGGTGATTACCTCTGAATGTTGAAGAGATGGCAGATAAGGAGCTTCAGTCAGATACCTGTTCACAAAGTAGCAACTGCTTGAAGCTATTAAAGAGTCGTACTAACTAGAAGATATACCAATCAGAGTAATTTTCATGGTTCTTTTACATGATTTCGCTGCCTTCTCTCGCTTTCTGAGAGGCACAAGAAATGCTTTTTAAAGGTTTTAGATTTGGTTTGGTTTTTGATCTTCAATTCATGCTCACAGACAAGGAAGAAAGCCATCTCATCAGAAAACTTGAGACATTTATGTGCTGACCTCTGCAGCATAGAAAATCGTTGCTAGCTTTTTCAGTACAAGCTTAGACCCAGATCTGTAATACACACTTATCATCATGTGACCATTGTTGATTTTTCAGTTCAAATTAAGGACATCTGTTAAGGAAAATTGATTCTGTTGGTTCTCGACATGTAGTGTACAAATGCTTGCGTGCTTACTTTTCATGTTTGTTTGCTACGATGGCCTCACCATGTAGTCTGAGTTGCGGTATTTCAGATTTTGTCATCACGACGGAAGACATGAGTTGTAGCCGTAGTGCTGTTTGCCTAATTTTCACAAAATATTTTCTCAAAGAAACGTGCTGTCAGCATTGGTCATGAATGTGACAGGCATATTCCACTGTTAGTGGAGAGCTACTCCGTGCAGATTATGGCCATATGCTGCCTGCCGCAGTCGTTAACTTACCACTTCATTCTAGGGATTGCAGTTTATATGGGTACATAATTTTTATAGCTTCAATTAGGAGTGATAATGGCTTTTACTCGTTTGCTTTTCTCACTTTAAACAGAAAAATAATGCCTTGCATACGGAAGCGTGGCACAATACATACATGTAAGCTCTCCCATATTTGGAATATTGTCATTGTTTCAAATTCTTAAAATACAGACGAAGAGATACATTCCTTTTTTTTTTTTTAACTTGTTAATTTAGCAGCACATTTCTTACATTCATAAATCTCAGAAAATGCAACAAGTGTTCCTCTACCTCAAATTTATTACTGTCTAGCAATTCTAATATCCTGCACATTAAATAACTGCAGGATTATTAAACCGATTTCCTAATTAATATCACCAGAACTTACATTGTGATACGGTCGATGTTTGTCAGCTTCCACTAAAATTCAGCACTGGCCTGCAGAAGAGCATTTTAATAGACAACCTGGTGATCTTTCATCAAAAATGACACACGCAGACATGCACGTATGTGCAGATTGAGATAGTCTATTGTTTATATGTAGCATCTAAGTGTGTTAGCTCGTGACTAATTTGGTCTCTTTGTCTTTACAGTACGTGATGCATCTCCCAGCTTCAGATGGAGAAACAATCTATAACTTACACAAGATTGCTGAAGAACATTTTCAATCTGCATGGTTGCTGCCTGCAAAAAGAGAATGTTGAGCTCAGATGATACGTGAAGTAAAAATCTTTCATTTGTTTTTTAGGTTCTAACATTTTAAAAGTGATGTTTATTAAGCTTAATAAATTGGAGATATTACAAAAAAATCTGTAGTAAAAAGAACAAAAAGGATTTGATATTAAAGCTGCTTTCATTGTGCTTTTCAGAAAGTGGCTTTCTGATAACTTACCTGTAAATTCTAAAAAACAACCAAGTTTTACTAACAAGTGGAAATACTATTTTTCATATTCTTTTCCTTAATGTAACTGTGCACGTTTTTGCTGGCAACTCACTGCAGTATGTTTTAACAAATGCCGAGAGTGCTTCCAGATATATCTGTTTTCTCATGGAAACACCATTCCTGTGAAATTCAAAGGACCGTTAATTTCTCCAAATTAATGTCAAAACATGCACAGCATTAGGGCAGACTTTAATTCTTTAACTTCTAAGTTTCTGCAAGAATGTGGTTAAAAAGCTACTTAAATTGAGATATGTATTGTTAACCATATGGGGCTATGTTTTTCTATCACTTTATAACAAGCTTAGAATTTTGTTACTAACACCATTCAAAGAACAAATATCTTAACTAAAGGTCTTATCTGATTGTATGACACTGTACAGTGTAGTAAAATACGACATTTGAAGATGAATATAAACTTCAATTTTCTGTGTAGCTTCCAGAATAATATATAAATATTTGTATTATATTGTGCATTTAAAATATGTAATGTTTTTGGTTGATTCACTTTTTAATGCTGGTCCTACCTTAAAGAAGTCACGTATGCAATGTTTAAGGGTACTAAAGACAAATATATGTCCTTGAAAATCCTTGAGAACCTTTCAAGTTCAATTCTGTATATTCATTTGTGGAACATGCATACATTTGGGTGTTTTTAGTAAGCATAGCTTAATAGTTATCGGTATCTGATAAAGTTGATAACATTTATTCTTAATTGTGACATTTTGCTTCAGGAGAAGAGAAATTTTAAGTGAAATGGTACAGTTTTGTGTCATGGTGGGAAGCCTGAGAACCTAAAACAGTAAGGTAATAGCAGGAGTTTGGTATGAAGTGATGATGTCCTTCCAATACTTGAAGGGAGCGTATAAACAGGAGAGGGAACGATTGTTCACGAGGGTGGATAGCAATAGGACAAGGGGGAATGGTTTTAAACTGAGACAGGGAAGATGTAAGTTAGATATTAGGAGGAAGTTTTTCATTCAGAGGGTGGTGCCGCACTGGAACAGGTTGCCCAGGGAGGTAGTGGATGCCCCGTCCCTGGAGGCATTCAAGACCAGGCTGGACGTGGCTCTGGGCAGCCTGGTCCAGTGGTTGGCAACCCTGCACTCAGCAGGGGGGTTGGAGCTTGATGATCTTTGGGATCCTTTTCAACCCAGGCCATTCTACGATTCTGTGATTCTATGTCTCGTTACCTTCCCAAGCTAAAGAAGTCTACTGGCATCCAAAATGTCACTGAGCTGTTTTCTTCTGTTTTACTGCGATTATAGAAATGTCTTCAGAACTGAGTTAAATTGCAGGCAGTGAAGAAAGAGTACGTTTTTCATGCTGTGATGCAGCCAACACCTACAGTTCTTGAAAGATGAGGGAAATTGCAGTTTTAACCAGACTTGAGTTGTCATTCGTGATCATATATGATGTCTCTGAAATATTAAAAGCAGAGACTGCAGTATTACTAAGATGTATACTTGCATCTGTGACACTGCACAAGTCTTAGGACTCCTTGCTGACTACGAGATTTTAAGTTTATTTAAAAATGGGACAGTAAGCTATAAGCCGTGTGTGTACAAAAATGAGGATCAGCCTGTTTACAACCTGTGCAGTGTTGAGTATGGTTTTTAAGCATACTTGATAATGGAAAGGTTCCCAAATAGGAAGGGCATTGTTCTGTTTGTACCTGTTATGTCAGGTGCAGTAACATGGTTACTACCAAATCGCCCACGATCTTCCAACCTGAATCAGATTTCAGACTTCCTTCCTAAGTGATGTGATCATTATGAAGCGTAGTCTTCCAATATCTGGAAAGCTGGAATTAAGCCTGGTAAACATAGACCAGCAACTCAGTGGCAACAAGTAGACCGAGGACTGACAGGTAGCGGTCTAAAACATTTCAGATCATCTCACTTTGCCTAAAGTGCTGTAAGAAACATCACGTGGCAGAATAGAGAACTCCAATAAAGGAATGTGTGGAGAATATTCAGATGAGGCAACAGGCTGCTTTATTTTCCTTTTCAGTATAGTGGTTTGTATCATGAAGAAAAACACAAAAAAAAACCAACTTGAAACCAAGATCTTTGTGCCTGTAAAGGAAGACAGTACCCAGATGCTCAGAGCATTTGCTGATTATAGCTTGAAAAAAAAGCATGTCCCATCCCAGATAGTTAAATCCCATTCCCTAGGTTCTGTGGACCTGATTTCTTCTAAGGTAAGGATTGAGAAATAGATTCAAGACTAAGTTGCAAAAAGAATTTTTTAATTTTTATCCTAGCTCAATGTACTTCACTTCTGCATTATATTACATCTACATGGAATGCAATTAAGGATCTACTTTCACATCATTATTTCAAAAATGATGTTCTTTTTGCTTTATAATTACAAAATATATGGCCAAGAGATTGAAGGATTCCTAAGATTAAAAAAAAAAAAAAAAAAAAGACGTTAGTACTGAAACAGGAATGCTTGTTCCATTTGAACCTACTTTCATATATTTAAAAAAAAAAAAAAAAAAGAAAAAAAATACAGTAGTTTATTCGGTATTGTTATTATCCCAGACCATCTCCAGTTACCAAGTATTCCTGCCTCCCTGATTTAATAAATTTTTACAGAGCTTCTGAGCATCTTTGCAGTTAGGTTTTATTCATTGCAGTATACCTCCGGTTCTGAAAAGCCTTGATTTAATGCTTCAGCCTGAGCATAAACCTTGTTTTTATTATGACAAGTGTCATTCAGACTCCTGAACAATAGTTCTGCGTGCCAAGTTCAAAATCCTTATTTCTTGCTACTGTACACTTTTTGAATGATTTTCATTTTCCTTTTTCCTACATGAAGTACAGTGCAGCTCTACACTGTCAGTCCTAACAGCTCTCAGAAAATAGACAAACGTTACAGTTTCTAACCTGAGTTTCAGGCTTACCAGTAAATGATCAACCTAAGATAAGCTGAGTTGTCTTGTCTTGCCATTGTTTTCTGGGAACTTCTTTAACCCAGTGAACTCTCAGTCCTCTTCCTGCCCATATCACAATTGCTTAATTCCCTCGTCCCTATTTATTATTTTGTCCAGTTCTTGCCAGTTGTTTGAGTATTGTCCTTTAAATGTAAGAAAATGATAAGTGGCAAGATGCATTTTTAGTTCCTTGTGACCTATTATTATCTTATCAGCACTGATAGTGATCAAGATTCTGAGTTCATCTGATCACTTTGTTCATTTGTGATATTTTTATTGCAGCCCTTACCTTACTTTAACTATGCTTAATGACTGTGGTCTGTACGCATATCTTAAATTGTTTCCATGGGCATCTTTTAGTAAAGTTGCTGTCAGACTTTCAAATGAAACAGAATCATAAAATAGAATCGTTTAAGTTGGAAAAGATCCTTAAAGTCATCAAATCCAACCATCCACCTCACGCTACCAGTCCCACCACAAACGCACATCCCTAAGCACGGCACCTGCATGTCTCTCATATACGTCCAGGGATGGGATCTCTACCATTTTCCTGGGCAGCCCAGCCCGTTCCAGTGCCTCATCACTCACTCTCCTCAGGAACAAGTTCTTCCTAATGTCTAATGTTTTTCAATAATTCTAAAATACATCACTGGGGGTGTTCTCTGCTTTGTACCATCAGCTTTTAGTCATGAATTCATTTAGGCATGTCAAAAATGGTCAATCACCTGGTGTCTTACACTAACCACTCCACCCTCCAAGGCACCAGTCTACAGAGAAAGCTGGTCACAGCCTGCACGTGCTGTGCACTCTGCTCTCAGCTCTGGCAAGCCAGAGTTGTACCAGAAAGCTGTGTCTTAACCTCCCACCATGACTTCAGAACCCACCCTGACGATGCTCAGCTTCTGCCATCAGTTACTCTGGAGACTGACGTTCTCCATTGGGAGCATCTGTCAGGTGGAGGCTTTAATAAATAAAATCAGTATGACTTTTTTTTTTGAGGAAGGGGAGGTTTGAGGGCACTTTAATTTGCCTTCATTTTTTTTTCCTGCATCTATGCTGATCTTTTCATATATATATCTGTTTAAAGTCAAGAATAGGCTTTTGTTTTGGGGCAATTTGGTTTTTTTGGGTGCTGTTTATTTTTTTATCCATAGCCTTTTGACGTTTCTTCTCCATTCTGTATTTATGACTCGGGTTTGTTTGGGCTTTTTTGCCCCTCTAACGGGATAACTTTTCTTGTCCCGGGATTCCGGGTTGTTTGGATGCGTGCTGTTCCGGGCTACGGGCTGGCAGCAACCTGCTGTTACTTCATACCCCGAGGCAGTGCCCAAGCGGTAACCTTAACAAACCCAGCGAGTGCCGTTTCTTAACGGCATCCTTCGTTCACCCGACGTCCAGCTAGGAACGGCCTAATGCAAACAAAACTTCGCCAGAGAAAGGGAGAAGGGAGCCAGGCGCTTTGGGCAGCGCAGGAGCCGTGCCGAGCGCAGGCCGCCGGGCAGCCACAGCCACGTAGCGCCGCCCGAGGAGCCCCGGCCGCCCCTCGCGCAGCCGTCGGGGGCCGCGAGGCGCCGGGCCACCGCCTCCCCGCGGGCGGGCGGGCCGAGGACCCCTCCGGCCGGCAGAGGCGCTGGCGGGCGGCGGCGGGGGCTGCTCCCAGCGGCCGGGCAGCGGAGGAAGGGCCGCGCGGGGCCGGGGCGGGGTGAAGCGGCGGCGGCTGCCATTCCTCTGCTGCGCGGCCGCCTCCTCCCCCCCGCCTCTTCCTGGCCGCGGCAGAGGAGCTGTGCTGGCAGCGGGGAGGCGGCGGCGCCCAGCTCCCGGCCCGCCATGGCGATCCGCAAGAAGAGCAACAAGAACCCGCCGGTGCTGAGCCACGAGTTCATCGTGCAGAACCACGCCGACATCGTCTCCTGCATGGCCATGATCTTCCTGCTGGGGCTCATGTTCGAGGTGAGGCGCCGGCTCCCTCCTTCCCAACGCCGGGAGCCCGGGCGGCCCGGGGGCGGGCGGCAGCGCGGTGCCGCGATCGCGGCCGCACGGAGGAGCTCGGGCGGGCGCCGCGTCCCCGCTCCCCGGGGCCCGGCCCCTCCGGGAACGCCCCTCTTCGCCGCCTCGGCGCGGAGACGCGCTGCCCGCCGCAGCCGTCCCCGCGAGCGAGACCGTGCCCCGCCGCCGCGAGGGGCCGAGGCGTGCTTCCCTCCGCCGCGGCGGGCTTACGTGGCACTCGGCCGGGGGAGGGGTGCGCGGCGTGCGGCCGCGCTCGAACCGGGGGAGGCGGAGGGGGGGCGGCGGGGAGGCGCGGCCCGGCCCTGCCCTGCCTTACCGCGCTCTTTGTGTGCGCTGCCCGGGCGGCCCCGCCGGCACTACGACTCCCGTGAGGCCGCGCGGCGCCGCGCAGCCCGCAGGGGGAAGGGCGGCCGGCGGTGACGTGTACCTACGGCCGCCGCGCGGGGCGAGGGGCGCGCGTCCCCCGGCCGCCGCCGCCTGGCTGTGGCCGGCTCGGCCCACGCGGCCTGCGAAGCTCCGAGCTTCCCCAAAACCCTCCCCATCCTGGCTGCTGAGATGTGCCGTGCTGGGTTCTCTTCCGAGAGCCGCCGTGAGGGATTTCCGAGGTGTTCTCAGCGGTGCCCTATCGCAGCGGGACACGTCCGCTCGTGCTGTCGGGCGGCACGGTTCTGGCTTTTCAGAAGCCTAGCCGGTGGGTGTTTTCCCCACGCAGATGGCTTTCGGCAGAGTTTTACGCAGCCTCTGTGCTGCTCTGGTGTAGAGGCACGTTGGGGTTTGAAAAACTCCCAACACTTGAAAAGAAGAGACGGGATACACCAAGAACGCTGCTCTGTGTGGTTTTACTACCAAAAGTCACTCAGGAATCAGTCCGTACAGTGTGGTTTTGTGGGGACTGAGGTTAAAGATAAGGACCTAAACCCTTCCCTAAGGGAACTGTGTATGCTTATTGTTTATTTACCACATCACTGATAGCACTGAGTGAGTTGGGTGTGCCGAAGTCTTTGTCTCCAGATTTTCACTTCAGGATGCTTGCTTTCTGCCCTGGCATAGAGGGACCATGTGCCTCTGTTGTTATACATTTGGTGAGGCTGAAAAGATTGCCAGGGTCTCTGAAATGGTTTGGTAAGTGTCTTGGAAATCACCTGCTGTGGTCAGTGATGGTATGGTATGGTATTGATGCTGCCTTGCCCTTGCTCAGCGAAACAGTTTTAGCTGACTGAGCCTTGGCATGGCACATCAGAACTGGCTGGTGGCGTGAGTCCTCTGGAGGCTCCCTCCACGGATAGCAAGCCCTGGGCAGTTGAACCAATTCTAGCAGACTAGCTGGGTTCCCAGAAGTTAGACAGAGAGGGTTCCCAGAAAACCTAGTGCTTGTTTACGGAGTGCTTGTTTCAGAGAAAAAGATTAAAAAAAAAAAGAAGAAGAAGTCAGATTTCTTTTGAATGATAATAATAATATAGTGGGTATCTTCAGGTAGCAAAATGTCTTAAACTTGAAAATAGTTATTGATGATCAAGGATTGCTGCTTTTGTTTTGTTTTTTGAAAGTATCGTCCCCTTGCCCAAAAAGGACTTCAGAACAAACATCTTCTGTTTCTCTCTTCTGCTGTGATTTTTTTTTTCTTGCTGTCCCTCATAAAGAGGAATTTTTGAGGGTATTTCTGTAAACAAATCTACAGAGATTACAGACTCTCTTCTGCCTTCAGGAAATCAGATGAAGCAGCGTGATGACGGGAGTTGGTTGTTTTCTTGGGAGCAACAGACGTGCTTGGGGCAGAGTGCTAAAACCAGGGACAAACACTTTCAGTTTAAAATAGTTTATGTTGGTGACATTCTACAGCACTTCTGTGTTTTCTTTTTCAGATTACAGCGAAAGCAGCTGTCATTTTTGTTACTCTTCAGTATAATGTTACCATTCCTGCCACAGGTATGTGCCTTGCAGGTGGTTGGTTAGTCATGGGGTGGTATCCTCAGACACCGCTAAAGTGTTGTATGTTCTAAACTGAGGGTAAGTTACGAAGTTTGAATAGACAGTAAAGAGTTTTCAAGGACTTCACATAAATTGTTTTCAGTAAAACTCTTCCGAAGAATTGCATTAGAGAAAATGTTTCTGCTCTGCTGGGTTCGTTCTCAATACTGGAACCCAGTCTCACTGGTAAATAAGTTCACATACTTACTCTGGTTATGCAAGTGGTGATCTGTTCTACTTAGTGGGGGGGAGGGGTGATAGTTTAACATAATTTTATAGTTCCCTTTCAGTGCATTTGGCTAAGCTTCCTAAGTGCACTTAAGTTTCCATTTTTATATTACATCCTTCCAAAATCAAATTGAGTTTCTGATGCGATGGAGGAGATTACTGTAAATGGAGTCTAGTGACCTAGCTCAGGATGGTGGTTTAATTTGACTTATATTTGTTCAGCTGGCAACAAATGACTTTTGTCTGAAAGATTTCTCTTTAGGAAACAAACTTATTGGCAATAAAACTGTATCAGTGCCTAACGGTTAATTCTGTTTCTGTCTTCTAGAAGAACAATCTGCAGAAACAATCTCTCTCTATCACTATGGCATCAAAGACTTGGCTACAATTTTCTTTTATATGCTCGTAGCAATAATCATACATGCTATTATTCAGGAGTATGTATTGGATGTAAGTACAAAATTCTCATTTCTTTCATCAATATAATTGCCAGGTTTTAATTAGACTTTGACTATTAACTGAAAAGTAAAGTTTTGCATTAAAGCTTTTAAAATGCTAAGGCGCATCCATTGGAACTTTCAGATGTTCAAATGCAGGTAACAGCTAATGTTAAGTACAAGAGCATATAAATAACGGTGGACTTTCATTTCAGAAAATCAACAGGAAAATGCACTTCTCCAAAACAAAGCATAGCAAGTTCAATGAGTCTGGACAACTTAGCGCGTTCTACCTTTTCTCCTGTGTTTGGGGCACAAGTATTCTCGTCTCTGTAAGTACGCTTCCTCTTGTGTTTGTCTGATGAGACTACGTCTTACCAAGATCATGAAGTTTTCAGCTTATTCTGGCTTTAGCTGGTTTTAATATTAAAGCAGGGGCAGGTTTCAGAATTCTGTTGGAGTTGTATCAAAACTAAGTATGAAGTCCAGTAGCATTACTGTTGCTCCGAGTAAACTGAATTTGCTGTCAAATAAATAAAATCAAATGTGACTTCTAAACTTTAAAACGTAGCTTTTCTGTGTTAGCTCATTATTATAAAATAAGTGTTTAATGTATTAGTTATGCAGCCTGGGGAGTGGGCAGCTGACAAGTTGCTGTAGGCTTAGGTGGGCGTGCCCTGTCAGATGCCATGCCCTTTGCTAGCAGTGCGCTGTGTTCATGCTTACCGTGGTTGTAGAGCCTTTCTGCTTTCAGAAAAAAGGCATAAGCCATCTCTTGTTCCCATGTTCACAGGCACATACTGAGAAGTACCTGATTCATTGTAAGCGCCTCAATTATTCTTCCCTTATAGGAGTAACCTGTCATTTAAGTTGAAACTTCACTTTCTGAGGATGATTGTAGAAATTTAAATTTTTCAAAAAAGGGTAGAGTATGATTTTTTCAATAACGTAATATCTCCTAAAAAGCCTTACCTTCTCTTGGTTAAGCTCAGAGCTTGTAAGCAGCGTACGAGGGAAGACTTCTATCTGTGGTGGTGTTGAAATAACCTCCATCTTAGAAGGAATCCTTTCTTCAATAAGCGCTTGAAATGTTTTTGTTCCTTTCTTTTCCTTTTAGGCTAATACAGTTGTGTTTTGCTGTTTTGCTTTTGTAAATGGAAATGTGTCGATCTGCAGCGATCTGCACACTTTACGCGTGTGTGATTGCGTCGTTATTAATATGTGCACACATTAGATGTATAAAAATACACATATGTATGTCCATTCATTATTTCTAACTAGGAGGCAACAACACTGTGTGACTTCAGAAGTTGTGTTTTTGTTTGTTTTCTAGGAGAACTATATATCAGATCCAACCTCTCTGTGGAGGGACTACCCGCACACTCTGATTCCGTAAGGCCTCTTCCTTAAAGGACAGTTCTGGGGGAGGAGAGGGGTGTTGGTGTTTTGATGTTAGAGTGTGTCATACCCAATTTGTGTAGAGTAAAAAGTCTGAAATTAAATTAGTCACTGATGCATTTTTTGTTTGTACTGATGGAGAAACTTTATTACCTGTCAATCAGTAGTATACAGTAATGTTTCTGTAGGCTATTTTTTATGGAGTGAAGCTGTGGCGAGTTTTATTATTTGATCTTCCTGAGAATAAAGTGGACTGGCAACGAGGATCTCTTTTTCTGTAGAGACATTGATTAAATGTATTCACTAAAAAGTTTCTGAAACATTAAGAAAAAGTAATATTCTTCAATTCTTGCTGTATTATACAGGTTTCAAATGAAGTTTTTCTACATCTTACAGTTGGCATACTGGTTTCATGCTTTCCCGGAATTATACTTCCAGAAAACTAAAAAAGTAAGTTCAAAACGTAATTGGAAAGAAAGCCAAACAAAGCAACTCGGGTAGTAGAATGATTCATCTCTTTTGGACAGTGTGTTACCCTACATTTCCATCCCTTTTTTTATCTGTGTACATGAGCTTTTCCTTATTGGAATTTCGGGTGCTCAGATGTACATGTGAGAAAGCAGATGTTTTATTTTCATTTAAACCTTGTATTTCTAAAGTAAAATCACACAAATATCTGTTGTGTAAATACAAATCATTAGCATCTCTCAGCTACTAAAAGAACTTGAATTTTCCTTTGAACAAATGAGTGCAAATTTTTGTTTTTGTTTCAGAATCTTTTCTTGTTTCCTGTAATTACTTTTCTGAGTAATCTCATTGAAATACAGTATTGCTTCAGGAATCACAATACAGGTGTTGAATAGAAGCAGTGAATAATTTGCGAAGTCCAAGCAATACTAAGTACTGGGATTTGTTGTAAATACAACTGTTCTCAGCAGAATTTCTAGTTAGCAATGTATTGAGTGTTTTAACGGCATCCTTGCCACGTGAGAGTTTTGTCTGTTGCGTTTCTCAGAATTTAAGTGTTAACATTGAGTTCGCTGTAGATTTTTGTAGCACAATTTTTGACTTTCTTGACCAACTTAAATAGTCCCTTTACATGTTCTTTGCTCAGGCTGATTTTGCATGCGCAGTTTCCTTTTAGAAACTCTTCTCTTGTTGCTCTGTGACTGGACTGAAGTCTGTGCTGTCAGGGTTCTGCTTTATTCAAGAAAATGAAATGTGTGTTAGGTAACCGCATGTTCTTATTCCAGAGCCTAGAGCAGACTTGGAAAAACAGTAATGAGAAGCTTTGTTTTCATGCTGAGTGCAGGCAGCATCAACAGTGATGTTTTGCAGATACTTCAGTTGATGCTCTAATATTGCCATATTGGGGTGGTGATATCTCTAGGATTTGAATTAATATCCAAGTATTGGTTGGTTCTGGTTTTTGTTTGTTTTAATGTGACTCTAAGAAAGCTGTCATAAGTGCAGAAATGCTGTGTGCTTAATAGTAGTATTTTGTTTGGTCATTTCAGCCCTTAGCTTTTTCAGGTTAAGTCTTAAGGATAATAGTTCATTTATTTTATCAAGCTTCAAATTGAGACCCCCTTTATCACAGTTTCACCTCTCCTATCTTGACTTCACTGCCTTACTTCTCATGCAGGAATTGGCTTCTTTTACTCAGGTCCAGTTGTCTATACTTGTGACATTTAAAAAAGTAAAAAAAGGGGGGTCTCAACTCAGCTTGTTGTATAGTGGTGGGTAACTACGCCTGCATTATTCCAATAGAATTTAAGTCTCTGGTAGTTTATGTAAGCAGGCAGCACAGGCTATTTAAATGTTACCTTCGTTGTGAAGATAAAGTGCAGAAGACTTGTTCTGGTAGTACATGGAGAACCTGAGTGTAGTGAGCACACTCCGTTTTGCCTGATACAACTTGTTTTTTGTTTTCTTTGGGATCACTTAGAGTACGTCTTTACTATTTTGCCTCTCTCTCTGTATGTTGTTAGGTGTTGTCACAGGCATTTCATTTTGTGCTTTTGTCAGCTTTGAGGTAAAGTATTGGAGATGTAGTGCGGATCTTAACAGATTACATTTTTAGGGAGTTTTCTTGTGTTTCTTTGTTTGGTTCAATTTACATACGTATATAATAAAACTGAAAGCCCCTTAACCTGAAGCCTAGGGAATCTTTGGAAAAGTAGGAGTTTCTTGAGCACAAAAGAATATGCTCTACACACCATTTCAAAATGAATGCTATTACTGTGATCTAGTATCTTCAGTGAGTCTTCTTTTCACAGGTGGTATCTTCTCCTTTCCATGTGTTGTTTCTATATATTCTCTTTCGCATTTCTTTCTCTTTACTTAGTTTTCTGTGAAGCATTTGATTGAATGGATGTGGCTAAAACGAAACTTGACGTGTGACCAAGTAGCCTAGTATCACTGCTTAATAATGTTCTCTGCATTTACTGCCAGTTGTCTGCCAAAATCATGAATGATCTTGGAATTTTTTAAAACAGACATCAGCAGTTGTAAAATTTTTCTTTTTGGTTCATACACTGCTATTTTATTCCTGTAACAATCTGACAGATTCAGAATGGCAGCAAACGTAGAGCTACAGAAGTTTATCTGGAAATACAATGATACGTTCCAATTAGGTATTGTAATAACTGCATCAAGTTCGGATAAGTCTTAACAAAGAAAAAGTTTCCCATTTGAAAAGCATTTTCAAGTGCATTTTCTCACAGAAGTGTGTGTCAAAAATACTGTATGTTATTCGTAAGTAAGCAGTAAGTGGTGTGGAATTGGAAGATGTAGGCTGAGTAACTCAGTGTCAAAACAGGCCACAGGGGTAGCTGAGAGGACAGCAATTTCTAGGACTAGGAAGCAATCTGCATTGTAACATCATAGAACCTTGTGTATAATGTATAGTTATTTGTTTCTTGTTAATAGGAGGATATCTTTCGCCAAATTGTCTACATTGGACTTTATCTCTTTCATATTGCTGGAGCCTATCTTTTGAAGTAAGTAATTTATGAAGTTTCCCTGTCTTCATTCACTGTCCTAAACATCTAACAAAACATTTGAATGCTTATTCTATTTGTTTTAATAGTCTGACCCATCTTGGACTTGTTCTCCTGGTCTTGCATTACTTCGTTGAGTTTCTTTTCCACATATCTCGTCTTTTCTACTTTAGTGATGAAAGATACCAGAAGGGGTAAGTAGTCATCGTCTTTTAAATTCATGCCATCTCTATCTTGCAAGCCTCATGCATTTTAACTAAGCAGAAGCCAGAGTTACAAGGAAGGTTGTCTTCTATTTCCTTAGAGGCCACTGTCCTCCAGACCAAAAAAACTTTTAAATTTTTGGGTTATTTATTTACTTATTTTTACTTATTCACCTATACAATTAGATGTTAGTAGCCATATAAAATGAAGTTAAATCTCATACTGCTTTTCCAGTAGTTTCCAGGTACAGTTCTTTTGATAGAGAAGGCAACAGCCTAGGCTGCTAATGCAGTCAGTTCTATACAAACTAATAGCACATTTATGTTCTAATAGTAATGGCAGACAATTTCTGTTGAGTTGAAAATAGTTTTCAGAACCTAGTTTTGGTTTGTAGGAAAAAAATTCTAGGTGAGGCTTTTCTTAATTTTTGTCTTCTCTAAGAACTGGAAGTACAAAATTAGGATAAGTGAAAAATAAGTGAGTCAAGTTCTTAATTCTCAGATGAATTCTTAGAGTTAAGAGTAAATATTTGCCTTGTTAGTACTTGCGATGTGAGCAGAGAATCCATGTAGTGTTTGTGGTCTTTTTCTTTGCAGGTTTTCACTGTGGGCAGTCCTTTTTGTTTTGGGAAGGCTTCTCACCTTGATTCTTTCGGTCCTCACTTTTGGCTTTGGTCTGGCAAGAGCAGAAAATCAGCAGCTGAATTTCAGCACTGGAAACTTTAATATCCTGGCTGTTAGGTACAGTAAGCTTGGTCCGGCTCCTAAGCGTGAGCTGTAAACCTGTGTTAAACCTGTGTGGTGTTAATGCTAGTAGTACTGAATGGTGAAGTGCATCCGACGGGGTCAGTGGGCACGGCTTTGGTTAGAAAAAAAAATAATAATTTGTGAAGCACATTGAAGTGAATGGAAGAATTAACAGTCTGTCACAGAGAAATCCATAACTGATTACACGTTAGAGAAGAAAAGCAAGATAAAAAGGAATATCCAACTGTAGAGATGCCTTTTAAATGTCTTAGTTATTAAATTGAGCTATAAATAATTGCGATGAGTTTATCTAGAGAGGCCAGGACATCATATCCAGAATATCTTTGAATCGAGTTGAAGATTCTCTCCTCTTTCTCTGCCTTTATTATGACTCCTATTGCTGCTGTCAGATGCAGAATGTTCAGCCAACCACTCAGCTTTTTTATGAATTAAAAGCAGATAAAACGTTGCCGGTGTCAGCATTATCCTACAGTCTTAATATTCAGACTGGAAGACCCGTGTTCAGGTGTTATTGATGGGTACCGTGAGTGTAATGCTGAGAAAGGAGAAAGCAGGAAAAAAATCTAGTGCTTTTCAGTTTTGATGGAAGTACAAAGTCTTTGCTCTTGCTACACATCCTGTTTTGTTCAGCTGTGTTAAGCCCAGCTAACTTACATGGGCTAACTCTTGCATCTGTGAGAAAATGGGTATTAGGAGGAGGAGGGGAAAAACAAATAAGCAAGCAACGTTTACAAATGCCTCATCCAGAAAGAACAACTTTGTTGCACTGGTGGAACTAAAATAAAAAGGCAATTTCTGATATACAAAAAAAGCTGTATGATGTGCTATTCTGCTTTACTTTTTTCTTTGAACAGCAAGATGAACTTAGTGCTAAACCTGTGCCTGTGTTTCCTTTTCAGAATCAGCGTGCTGGCCTCCATCTGCTTGGCTCAAGCATTTATGATGTGGAAATTCATTAATTTCCAACTTCGGAGATGGAGAGAGCATTCTTCTTCTCAGCCTCAGTCAGTGAAAAAGAAGTTTGTCACAGCTAAAGGAAAGACCTCCAGAAAAGAAAGAGGTTTGTATTTTCAAGTTTCCTGTTACTTAGATGTCTCAAAAGCAACTTCAGATAATAGAGAGCCATTTATGATAACATTGCTAAAGGAACTTATGTGTTTCACTCCCAAATGAGGTGGTTCAGTTATAGAAACAACATTGGTGAATTTATTTTATTGGGAAAAAAAAAAAGTGAACTTGACTGATCTGTAAATTGTGGGCTTGGCTTTCTCTTGTAATTGATGGAATGACAGAATCACTGTTTTAGTTAATGCAGCACTGCTTTTTATTGTGTCTAATTTTATTACTTGCACAAAGTCTGCCGTGCTCGTGTTGTGTTCAGTTATGAAAAGGGAGCAGACATTTTTAGATGTTCTCATGAACACTTCTAAGTTGTTTTTTTTTTTCTTGCAATGAATTTCAAGCATATTTTTCAGTGCCTGCGAGTGAAGATCCAGTAAATAAGCTCATGTTGGGCTGTCTTTACTAAAAATAGCATTTTGATGCTTCTTTTAAAGGCATAGGTAACAACTGCTTACGACTGTAACCTTGCGTAAAAGTTTTTGGAAATGAATTAATGGCTCCTGGTTTGTATCAAACTTTTCTTATGGAAAGGGCCTGAAAGATGAAGTCTGCCTTTTCCTCCAACTCAATTATGTACTCAGTTTAAATAAATAAATACCCCTATTACACCGTTGAACTTTTACGTAGTTAAGTGTTAGCTTGAATAATTCCTGCACTTCTTTGAATCTGAATCACCTCAAAAGCTTATTTCCACATGATCCTTTGCTACCAATTCCTTGTTGCCAACCTCTTCCGCTTATTTTAATACATTGAATTTACTGTACAAAGACAGTTGTACTGAGAGCTGAGATGTGTCAGAGGTAAATTTTCAACCTTTAAGTTTTTCTTCATATTAAAATCATGCTTTAGAGTGTTTCTGTACGTCACTTTGGTTTTGATCAGCACTATTTGGTGTTTGTCCATAGTTAGTTTTTTGGCTTTATTGCCCATTGCTAACATGCGTGTACTTTTTACTTCAGCTGACAGACTTCAGACCCTGATTTTTATTTTATTTTATTCTTTTTGAGTTCGATTTGGGTTTTTGGGGGCAGGGTATAGGTTTTGAAAATATATGTGAGGTGATATTAGAAAAAAAATGGAGTGGAATTTTTATGGGTAGAAGCCGTAGGTGTCCTACTGAGTCAGAGCTTAATGGTTATCATGTGTTACCTTGCATTGTTTGTGAAATTCATTTATGTATCTTCTGTTTAATCAATGAGTTAAAGTGTAGTAGCTTTTAAAATTTTTCTTAAATTTCATTCATTTAATGTGGTAAACTTGTAGTTAATTTGAATTGTGGTGTAATTCACATAATAATTGAGCTATGACCAGGGAATTTCGCAGCTAATTTTAAATGGAAATTTTAAAAAAAGGTTGATGCCAAAGTCTAGTGTTGTTTTGGATTTTTCTGTTCGGAAGATGCCTGTAACGTTGCTTGTTCAGAACACTTGCACAAGATGTGGCATTTTTTTCTGAAAAGTGGTATATGTAATTAAGTTGTATTTCAAACAAGCTTTTTTTTTGGTGTTTTTTTTGGGGGGGGGGGCTGTATGTGTGTGTGGCTGGCTGCATTTGGCAAAATGCCCTTCTTTTCGGCTGTGCCAGAGGCAAGTGATAATAGTGGAAAAATCCTGGTGATGTATGTGAGATGCCCAAGCAGTTGCTGAGTCGTGTTCTTTCTTTTTACTTGTTTTGACTTAACTGTTAAGAGAATATGATCTCAGCCAGTTTAGATCTAGCTTACTATTTATAAGCTTTGTAAATCAAGAATAACCTAATAATTTTTTTTGAGAGGAACCCCAAGATCACCTGACATAAGCTTGAGATGGTGGTGCCAAATAAAGAGACTTTGACTGTCCCTACGTGACTGATTGGGCCTGTGAGCAATCTCTTTATTGTGCACATTGCTGGTTGGTTGGTTGGGTTTTTTGTTCCTGTTTTTTGCTTCAGTCGCTTGTTAGCACGCACAGGAGCATTGGGTGTAGTGGAGGAGGGATGAAGGAAAATGAGCAGTTATTTCGGTGGATTGGCCACTCCCTGTGGTGATCTGCAACACTTCTGGAGATGGAAAACGTGAACTTAACCTGTTACTTGTACAGGAAGGTGTAACAGTTGCTTGAAATCAGAATGATAATGAGTTGAGCAGAGATGCAAGCAGTAAAGCTGACTACGCACTTCTGCTCTTCAGATCTGTGCTATAAATTTGGTTACTGTCAGGCAACAGCTGTGCTTCCATGGGTTGTAGTGACATTAAATAAAGGGGATACTTTCATTCACAGTAGTATCACGTTGCTCTGTTTCACTCTGTTGAGGGCAGGACAGATCCGTAGATGTTGGGTCATCGTTCAGAGCAAATGTTTGCTGTGCATAGGTACCACTTGGTGGCTATTTCATGTTAAAACTCTTGAGTTGACCCAGATGTGGGATAGAAGTAGAGAGCTGCAGATGGTATCAGGTTCTTGCCTTGTGTTCTTAGATGTCTAAGTCTTATGCTTGAAATCCTTCTATACTTTTCTTATATTTTAACTAGTGTTATTAGTGTTTCTGTCCATCTCATCTATTTAAATATTTTCTTCAGAACATAAATGACTTTTTTTTTAAGTATACAGTTAATTAACCTTATACATGTATATTTTTCTACCTATATAAAAAGCTTGTAAAGGTAAGTAAAGGAGTGCAAGTTTATTAGGCATTAAAAAATGAAATAGGAAAAAGAATGAAAGCCTATACAAAGGGTGCACCATCCGACTCCAGGATTTCACAGGAATGTCTTATCTACAAGTTGAATATTTCTTTATCAGAGAATATCTGGTTCATCTTGATTTTGAGTTTATAATACATGTAACACAAACATTTCAGTATTTGGCCATGTCAGGAAGCTGTGCTTCACTTATCTTAGTAAACTTTATATTTTGCAGTTGGTCAAAGCTTCGTTACACTGTTGTGTTGTAAATGGTAATGATGAGATTTAACAAAAAAAGATGCATCAGAAAAGAAGTTAATGACTGTTTAGGACCTACTAAAATGTAGTAAAATAATGAAGTTTCTCATTCTACTTGGTTTTTGGTTGTTTTTTTTTGTAGAAAATGGAATAAATGGGACAGTGACCTCAAATGGAGCGGACTCGCCTCGTAGCAGGAAGGATAAATCCTCGTAAAACTGGGTTTTATTAAGTTAATTGACAAATGTCCCCAAAGAATCTGCTTTTTACATGGATGGCCCGTCAGCACTAGAGATGTTATGGATTAAAGAAAATACAAATCATGTTTTTTGATTATTGCTATTGTTTTGTGAAACTTTTTTTAAAAGCCATTTTGACTAAGAGAAAAGGTTTATCTGTCTTCAAACAAACGCGTGGGGGGTGGGGGGACAAAACACTTTTTAAATAACATTGACACTTTTTTAAACACTTACTGTGATGAAATAACTTCACGTAATGAGGATCACTGATGCAATGTATTATTTCTTTCCAGTTTTTGTAATCTTGGTGATATATGCTGTTTACCAACTTCACTTTTTCCTAGTTCTTCAAAACTTCAAATATATTATGAAATTGAAGTAAAAACGTAGTAAGCATTTTCAGATACTCTGACTTTTAAGTTAATTACCTTGATTCAAATTCACGGATCAAATTGGAATTCTAAGACCACGCCAGTGAACTTCTTTTATTTTGTAGTTGTTAGCTACACAATGTCTGCTCTAAGAATTGCCCCATATCATTAAAACAAAACTGAACTGATTGGAAATGTCGCAGAGTCTTATTGCTTGTTGGTTAGAAATGTCGTACAAGGAACAAAGAAACCTTTCTGAGATAGAGCTTTAGCACTTGAAAATTAGAAGGGAAAGTGTATGTCGTAGAGTTGATTTGAATAGCACTGTTAACTCCTGTCTGTGCTTTTAAAGTGTACATATCTTGGACAGCTACTGTGCGTTGGACCTTCTTTCAAAACCTGCCTTTCTGATTTTAGAGGGTGGAGATTCTTACGACGTGTTGTTTGTCTGAGGAGGGAAGGCGTCTCATGCTCCATAAAGAGGGAATTTATTAGATAAATGGATCAAGTTTTGACAAACATTCCTTTATTCTAGCCGCTTTGCTTTGTTTCGCCTCTGTTAGGAAATAGTTTGATGATTTCTCCTATATATATATATTTTTATGAAAGAATATTTAAAAGCTACAACTTCTTAAAATCGGTATATTGTGTGTGCCCTTTGCTACAGCTGGAAGAATCTGGATTTAAGATTTTTTCCATTATCTGTCTTTCATAATTGTATTAAATGTGAAGCCGTGTCCAGTTAATTTTTTCAATTTAATATGCAGTTAATGTTTTTCTTGTGTATCCTTTTGTAATGGGAATCATTCAACTTGGGAGTGAGTTAAAGATTTTTATTCAGTCTTGAGAAGTTACTAAATCAGGCTTTCAGGTTAACCCAAGTGTTAGACTGCTTATGGATTGAGTAGGAGTAATTATAAGCAATCAAACTGATAAATAAACAGTTTAATTAAAAATTGGTACTCGAGTTTATACCCAACCAAAAAAAAAACAAACTGCATTCTGTATCTTACACAGTTCGGTTGCTTACTATACAGAATAAATATTTCTAGTACAAAATGTTGACTACATGTAACTATCCATTCTTCAATCATATAGTGCTATTTAGGGTTATTACCATATAATTCGTTACACGTTCCAGGTAGTTCAAGTCACAGTTTTGAGCACTTGCTTCACAGCTCCTGAAGTGTACTTGACAGACATGGACTTAGCTAACTTGAGAACTCTGGGGCAGCATGCCCTCTAATGCATCCAGTCTACTGCAGTAGTAGTTATTTTATGTACTGATCTGAAAAAAAGGAAAACTCAAGTGATGTAACTGTGAGTCTGCAATCTGACCACGAAACTGGAAATTTGGAATTCAGAAATGCTGAGGGAATTGTATAAATTAAATACCGCACAAAACCACGTTTCACATCTGATATTTTTAACAGAGACATGCATAGATTCTGTGTGCCTTGCTCTCAAATTGTACCTTAAGCCAAAAGGGGCAAATATTTAAAGTTTCTTGTCTGGTACTTTGACTATAAATCAAGTTTGCTTGTGATATCTGGTTGTCTTGGTGCTGTCAAAATCATAAACAATGGAGAAAGAAATTGTAAGGGGAGCTTTAAGGTACTTCTTCAGCTCTTTGAGACGTTGGAGTCTGAGGATTGTGATTGTTGTGTCCCTAAGGCAAATTGTTTTTGTAAAGCTCATTCTCTGTCGTGGGAGTCTTAAAATGTAAACTTCAGATTGACTTCCAAAAAACTTCATAAGAGTGTGTTCTTGCCTGTCAATATTGACATTGCTTTTTGTCTCCTGTTGGCCTTATGGATGTTCTTGGCCTTTGGACTTTACAAAAGAATTTTTACTTCCATGATGGCTTAATCTTCATCTTTGCTTTATAGGACTTGTTGCTTTCTGACCAGTGGTGTAGAATGATTTCTCTTGTTCTTGGATTTGAACAGAGCACTGAATGCCAGTTTCTTTCATCTTCTTATGTCATAGCTAAAAATACATATTCAGAGTCTTGGAGGAGGCATTCCTGACTTTCTGCAGAAGCAATAATTTTTTAATTTCTACCTTCTGGTGAAAACTTCTGTGAACTTAGAAGATTTTGAGACTTCTGTTTCCAATTTGTTACTTACTTTGGCATAAGATTATTCTTGCCTGTTTGGATAACTTCTTTTGAGTTGCTTAAATTCTAATTCAGACCTTACCACATTTCATCTCTCTGTCTGTAGTCTGGGATTTGTTAAGATAGAGTAGTTGTCTAGTAATGTTTTCAAAATTATAATATCAGGAAAATTAGAAATGGAAATGACTGAAGAGCTCGTTGTTATACTACAATGCCTAATAAAACGCATTTTGCTTAGGCTGTAGCAATTTATCCTGATCAATTACTAGATCCCACAAAGAGAAGGCTTTGTCCATGTAAATGGCTGTGAATTGAATGGTCCATACAGACTGTGGTAAGGGTTTTAATTTTATTTCCGAACCTCTCTCCCCCCACCTTGTAAGAACTCTTTCAAGACTTGCAACTGATGATGATGAGCCTTTTTTTCAGCCCTAAATGTGTGTTTGCTTTGTGTGCCAGAATTAGTTACCAAAGCCAGGACTTTACTGTTAATGATTTCATGCAACTTTGAAGTGTAAATGGAGAGCGCGGTGCAGCTGAAATTCATTTTGAGTTTTTGCACTTGTTAAGACACTTTCTCCTCGTGACTAGTTAAAAAAGAATGATTCCTCATCTGTAAATTCCTTGTGAGGGTGACACTTTACAAACTGCTTTCTGTGTGATCCCATGCCCAAACTTAGGGGTGATCAAGGGAAGGGAAGGGCTTCACACAGAGAGCATGCATAGGCTGCGGTGTTACAATGTGCTGAAAGGAAATGAAGTGTGTTGGGATAATGTATTTAGAAAATCAGTTGTTATTAAGCATCTGATATTTTTCTGAAATGCTTTTTTTTCTTTGAAAATATTAGTTGTGTTTATGGAATTACATGACCCTGAGTTCTAGTGAATAGTTTAGTGCTTTGATAAGAGTAATCGACCTTCTGTAATCAGACTGCTATTAAGGGCGTTAGTGTACGTTTCCAGTCCTTTTAGCAAATAACTTAGCAAAAGTAACGGCACCTGAAGCAGTTTTGTTGGGAGTCAGATTTGGTGTTGGAGGGAAGGAGTGTTTTCTGGCCATGCTAAACTTAAAATACTGCAGGTTGCTGCCAAAATGTGGGATCCTGTCCCTTCTCTTTTTCTAGCACAAGCCTTTTTCTTTGCCTGGTCAACTTGATCAAGGAGCTGGTGCAGCTGTAAACTGACATGTTTACTTAGTTGTTTCTTTACTGAGTTAGTTGCCTGAGAGTAATCCTGGAGGTACACGAGTCTTTATATATAAGCAGGAAGAAGAGATGCTGGGAAAACGTGCGTGAAGGTGTAAGGCAACTATCCCTTTCAACTGCTTTTTTTTAATTATTATTGTAAATGACAGATTACACTATGTCTAAGTTGGAGGGCCTTATAGAAGGGCTTCCAGTCTTCGATAGAGGAAGGAAACTGGGCTATCTGGTAGCTCTAACATGCCAAATTGGTTAAGTATTCATAGATTCTTGGCAGGTGTTGTGGTGCAGGGGAAATAATCGGTATTCTCTGCTGTAGTGAAATGCATTTTATCCGTCCCAGTTTATGGGTTTCCAAGCAGTGGAACATGATCTTGGTAGTGTAGAAATAGGAATTCTGACAGTGTAATTTCTCCTGGATCAAGGACCAAGATCACTTTCCTTAACAGCCAGGAAGCTACAGCTTCTTTTCACCACAAACCCTTTATGTATTGAAGCAGGTCTTTCAGAGAGCTTTGCAAGAACTGCATTGTCTTTCTGTCTAGGAATCTGGGAGGGAAGATTGTTCCATTTCCCTTAAGTTTGTTTTTCTGTTTTCAAGAAGCTGGCTAGCCCATTTCTAGGTCATGCTTACATTTTGTTCCATTTGTGACTCAGCCCTTGACCTGTGCTCTAGAAGGTAGAAAGCAGCAGCTTCCTTGGGTGCTCTCTTCACGTCGGTCACTGCTGGCCTAACAGTTCTTTCTGGAAAACATCGGTATTGGAGGAGTTAGAACACCAGCTAGACAGTCACGCTGCTTGTTCCACTTACAGGCATGCAGAGCATACTACATTCTAGTGGCTGGTAGTTTAATGCCCGTAGCTTCTGTAATAGTTATCCTGTTATACAAGTACTTACTTATTTCTTGCACTGGCTGTGACAATGTCCTACAAAATTAAGTCGGGAGTGGGGGATTTTGGAAAGATCCTTTGAAAAGAATAGGACTCTTCAAAGAACTGATGTCCATTATCATCTGTTCATTGTATTTGAATTTCTCACGTGGCTTGTTTGTTTGGGCTTTGGTTGTTGTTCTTGGCTTTGTTTGTAGTTTTTTTGGTTTTCTGCGATAGGTTTTGAAGGATCTCTGTGGTGGGTATACTCTCCTCTCATTGCTATCCCCCTTTTCACTGCTCCCCGAGCTACTGGATTTAGGATCTAATAAGCCTGGTTCTGTGCACATTAAGGAATTTGGCATACTTCTCAGAACTAAAATAGAAGCAGTGCCTGAGTGTTTCTGGAGCAGACACATAAGAAGAAAGAAGCACATTAAAGCAATATACAGGGTGTCATCAGGACCCATTTAATGGGAACTGAAACTCTTTATAGCATGAATACATTTTGATACAACTTGTATTTCAAGTGAGGTGTTTGAATTTAGCTCACATTCAGATAGCAAGTGCCTTTCTGTCCACGAAACAGAACTTCTATTAGCATCTACAACTGTCGGTTCCCCTTCTGTGAGTGATGGGTGAGAAGTCCTGGGCTGCAGCTGCAGTAGGTTTTTTTTTTGCCTCTTAGGGAAGTTCTTTTGATGTTGGCAAGAAAAAAAGTTAACAACTCCTATTTCAGGTTTAAAGAAAAAAAGAAAAAGTGCTACCTAGTTTTGAATCTAAGATGATTGCTCTTGATCTCGCTCAGTGTGTTCTGTCACTTTTATTTTGGGTACCTGCAAATACTTTTATTTGTATCCAGCTTGAGAATGGAAAACCTGTGATGTGAGTGCCAGAAATGACAACTCCTTTTTCTTCTTTTCATGTTAGAATCTTATTGCAGAAGCAGAGCATCTAAGGTGTAGCTTTATAATTTGATGGCTTTTCAGTGTTTTGTTTTTTCTTCTTATTTATTGTGGTTAACATTTAAGGTCAGGCGCTGTCATGCAGCACAGTGCAGCTGTCATTTCTTTATTCCAAACAGAAGAACGTTATGCAATGCAATATATTGAAATGAAAAAAAAAAAAATGTTAAGTCCTGACTGCTTTAGGAAAAATTGGTATTCCTGGATGTTTCTGTTAGTCCAAATTTTTCTGTATTACCATTCACTACTACTGCTTTTCTCATTTAGGAAACTGGGCACATAGGATTTCTGTATCTGTAGAAAGTAGTTTTGCTGTTACACAACAAAGATATTGGCAGATTACGGTCAAGGACTTTGATTTTCGTCTGTGTCTTCTTATATTGATTATGAATGTTGAAGAATGTATCTTGTACACTAATTAACGGATTAAAAATTCAGCCCGTGGTGATGGGAATATTGTAATGGGATAGGAATTTCAACTCTTGAACTTCAGGCTGGAAGCCAAACCAAAACTACCTTGTGTTCGCACGCAGGTGATTCCTCCTCTTTGTTTCTTAGATTCATCATTACCTTTGTTTTGTTTATTTAGATTGTAAGTTCTTTGTGGCAAGAGTTGTCTTGTGTGTGTGTGCGTGTGTACCCAGGACAATACGGCCTCGAGCCCCAGTCTGTGGAAGCTGTAATAAGCAATCACCTTGTTATCGTTTTCCTGGATATCATAATAAAGAGTATCTAATTAAAATTGTGCTCGAATAGTCTGTTAAATGATGGAGGTTTGCCTACAGTCAAGCTGCATCAGTAGCAGAGAGATGCTCACTGTTCTCTGTACCAGTGAACACAGCCTGGGAACAACCTTAGGCTGAAGAGAACTACCCTGCATCTGAGGCTGGAGCTGGAGCTTGCACAGCGTTTAGCAGGAGTTCAAGGCTGAGTTTTTCACTTACCATCAACTTGAGAACCTACTTCCGTGCTCCAACGTGGGAAGGTGCAGCTTGTTTGTGGTAATGCTTGCATTTAAAGCCTTTGTAGGCTTAAGGCTCACTGATACGGAAGAAAAAAAACTTAATGCAATCTGATAAAGCAACCGCTACGCTGATCCATTGGTGATGTAGGCCGGGTGGTAGGGAGCTTTCGCCTGAATTAAGGGGAAGTAAAGACTGACTGTGGAAAATCTGTGCCACCAGTGTTGCTGTTGAATGAGTCTGATCCCTGTATGGTGTAGGGGTTGGCAACAGACTGAAGAATCTTTGTATTCAGTTCAAGATAAATGAGAGTTCTACTTGTGAAGAACTATTTAACTATTTAATCATTTTAAAATCCGACATTTGTAACTTGTAAGTCCTCAAATTAATTGATAGAAAATGTTAATTGAAGACTAGTCATCCATGAAGACGTATCTGGTTCTCGGGTTCATTACAGTTGTGTCAATTACAATTGAGATGCTCGTAGCCTGAGATGAAATTGTGTTAGAAAATCAATGGAGAAAATGTAATCCTAAGAACCAGAGCTACTTGAGTGATGGATGCAGCTGTCAGGTCACCAACTGGAGCACACCTGGTGAGGACTGGTGGATGTCGCAAGCAACTGGCACCCAGGAAGGCTGACAAATCATAGAATTGTAGGGTTGGAAGGGACCTCTGGGGATCACCCAGTCCAACTCCCTGCCTCACCTTCCCCTGCTGCTCTTCTTGGTGTCGTCCCCCTGCCCTGCTGCCCCTCTAGGGTGGGCGATCTGGCAAGTGCCGATGGGAAGTGGAGCAATGGGAGCCTTTTGAGCCAAGCGTGTGATGAGTTTGGCATGCTGGGGAAAACAGCCGCTAGAGGCCGCCACAATCTTTCTGGCAGCTGGGTTTGCACTTGGGTGTCCAGAAGCCCGCAGTCCTGCTGCCCTTTCTGCCAAAAAGAAAGTGTATTTTTGTCTCCTTGTTAGTAGCATTTCTGCTGTAAGTCAGAAAGCTGAGCACTGAGTAAATTAGTCACAACTCCTTGTAGTTTTGATCTTGCTGCTCACCTGATTTTTTTATTTTTTATTTTTTTAAGAAAACTGATATTCCGCGGATCTGACAAGACAATCTGGTTGGGATGGAAACTATTTCCTGACTTACATTCGGGAGAGCAGGATGTAGATCTTCAGTATTAAAGCTTTATTTTGTCCCAAAGCTGCAACATCTTACATTAAAAACAGAGTTGAGAATGCAATGCAAGCCTCAAATTAGATCTGCTGGCTGTGCTTGGTTTTGCAGGCTGTGCTGTGGCAGATGCTGATTTCTTTGCTTGTATGGGGAAAAAAAGAAAAAAAAAAAAAACCCTGCTCTTTGCATCTCCAGCAATTTTTGATGCTTTGGAAACAATGTATTAGATGATCCCATAAAACTATTTTCTGCATTGAAAAAGGATTTGTTTTTATCTGCTGATAGGAGAGCCTTACTTTGCAGGAGCGTTGCCTGTAGACATCCCCTTTAGATGCTGTGGGCATCGTAGGAGAACGCTGCAGTTAAAGTAATTTCAGAGAAAAAAATATATTAAACTTTGCAGCTTATAGTTTTTATCTTCAGTAACACAGAAAGGTCTTGTTTCTTCAGCATGTGCCCACTTTCATGTAGAAGAAGGGAGTCCTGGGGTGATTTTGGAAAACTGTATGCAATGTGTTCATTTTTGTTGGTATGTTCTGGGTCGTTTTACCTCATTTGCTGGAAAGCGCTGCAGAGCAGGAGAATGTAGCCCTGGAGGAGTAATTTAAAAAAAAATTGCTTTCCTTCAGGAGTGTCTTGGGACTTTGATGGAGTCTGGACAAATCTGTCCTGGATGTCTGCATTTGTGTAGTCCTGGTGAGGGACAGCAGACGAGTGGGATCACATTATTAGCTGTGAGCATGCTCTGATTTGCAATTCATTAAACGGTCGTGGGTGGGATCAGTGTCCGACCTCCTGCTCCCAGCTTAGTAGTGCTGCGCTGACCACCAGTGCAGAAGTGCGGCAAGTCCATCTGCAGGGCTCTGTGTACAATGTAAATGCATTTGGAAACGGGCTGCAAGGCACATGGTGCTTATGCTGAGAAGGGGGGAGGTCGGGTGCTCTCCTTTCCTTCTTGGCTGCGTTCAGACCTGCAGGAGGATGCAGAGCTGGGAGCTGTGGTCGTGCTGGAGCAGCTGAGCCCTTTGGGCCTGGAAGCCGTACCCCACTTCCCAACCCCCAGATCTGCCCTACTTCAAGAACTGAAGAGATTTGAAATGGAAACCTTCTAATTTATAGCAGTAAACACAGCTCAGCAGAGTGGGGGCTATTAGGAGCTTCTAACTAAATGGAGGACAGAGTGTACCCCACCCCGGAGAAAACGGTGTAAATCATCTTAGTTCTTGGCACTGGTGTTTTTTTAAAAAAAAAATAATCAGACATTGTAAACTGTGTTGTCAAGAAAGCTCTCGGCTTTCTAGAGGAGAATGTTGAGAAGGAAACGCTATATCATTTCTAGATGCGACGTGGATGGGGCCACATCCATGCTGCCCCTTCTCGCTCCCGCAGTCTCACCCTGCCCCGGAAGCCGTGGGGCCGTGGGAAGGAGCTGCTGCAAGGGCCGAGGGAAGCTCCTTCACCCACTGTGCAGGTTCCTCTTGCAAGGGCCAGCAGACTTCTTGTCTCCAGGGCTCTAGAGCTGCTTTGCACTGCTTTGCTTTGCAGAGCTGCTGTCCTGGGCAAACCCAGAACCCGTGTGCCTGTGTAGAGCCCTGCCTTCACAGCTCTGTGGGGAAGGAAAGCGAGACAGAGAGCTGTCAACCTGCTCCGTTCTGGTCTTTGAAAAAGAATTCTTCACCTAAATTTCTTCACCATGTCTGGTGACCAACAGCTGAGGGGCTTCTAACGCTTCCAAGTTGCATCAAAACTTCTATTATTCCTTACTTTTATAGCTGCCAGTGGAAGTATTCTACATGCATTTGTATGGTCCCTCTTGAACCCATTTAAATACTTGGCATCCACAGCGCTCCATCGGTTACACAATTTAATGACGCCTTTTTTTAGAGGAATGTATTTCCTTTGGCTTGTTTTTTAAACCTGATGATTTCCGTGTGTGAGTCTCGAGCTGTTAAAATCGTTCCCTCTTCACCTCCTTCATGCTACGCACAATTTTATGTACCTCTCTGTTTAAAGCCTGGGCTTTCCCCATCTAGGTGTTTTCTTTTGCCCTTCTGATTCTCTCTACCACTTTTATGTACCTCTCTTAGTTCACCTAAATGTTTTTTTTTTTTCCTATATAGAATCATAGAATCCTTAGAGTTGGAAGGGACCTCTGAAGGCCATCCAGTCCAACTCCCCTGCAATGAACAGGGACGCCACAGCTAGATCAGGTTGCCCAGGGCCTAATCTACCCTTATTGGGAAGTAGTTCCTAACAGTTCATTCACTTCTAGATACATTATTTTTTTTTTAATCTTAAACTACATTTTTTTTTCCAATATGTATTTCACATCTCTTCTGCTAGTTTAATTGCATGTTTCCATGTTAGATAGTTGTGTTGTTATATTCCTCCAACAGTTTGATAGCAAGGCATTTGTTTTAGAATGCTGATCAATGATACACAAGCAAATTAAACAGTAACTTGTCAGCATGGAAGAGAGGCTTAGTCCTGCACACAGGTCTGTCCTGGCCGTGCTCTCTTCCCCTCTGCTCAGTTGGGTTTGTTTGTAGCCCACTGGGCAGGGGTTTGTCTCTGGTGCTCTTATTGCTGGTGCTAGTATTACATTTTTCAAATGATTCAGAAAAATGCTTTTGAATGTAGCATTTTTATGCAAATGTGTAATTATTATATGAATGTTGCATTCCTGACTTCTCCATAAACAGAATCAGAGCTGAATTTCATCCTGCTTAAGGTCAGAGGGAATCAAATCCAAGGTCTGTCATACGTCCCTTCTTATTTTAGGTTTTCCTCTGAGATTACACCTCTCATCCATGAGCTTTTATGTGCATGTGCATCTGGAATCTGAAACTAAGTATACAATGTACAGTTATTTAACAGAAAAATATGACCCTCAAATACAAGAATCCAGAATGCAGTGAGTATACCTGAAAAACTTAGGATCAGATACTTGAATGATGAAAGTCAGGAAGAAGTCCTAAGCTGGTTGTAATGCCTTACTTTTGCAGTGTTTCAATAGCAAACACTGGAAGTGTCAAAGGTCTGGGATTGTGAACCTGAACAAAGACAGCATAACAAATTAACCCCACGGAGCAGCAGCGTGGCCCATTTACCAGGAGAAGCTTGGATCTCCACTGGAGGTCAGCTCATACTTAAAGGGTCATAACTAAGCTCAATCCATAAGTTTAGAAACAAAAATCTTCAAGACTGAGCTACTTTATTGGGTTTGGTTTTGTTTTGTTTTAATATTTGCTTATCTTTGTCCTTGATAATTTCACACAATGCAAAGTTGCTCTCTCCCAGTGTGGAGCTGTCTTCTGGAGCTCTCAGCGGCTTGACTTGATCTCCCAACATCACCTTCCAAGGTTGGCTTCTGATTTCACAACGAATGGAATTGCTGAATAACGCGGTTAAGAAGTTAAGATGAAAACAGTGATAAGTTCTGTCCTTGAATCTGTCTGTTGTCTTTGTGGACCTCCGACCAGTCATTTCAAACTTCCTACCTGCTCCTCTTTAAACCGTGGATTATTTTTAGCTCACGTAGATATTAGGACAGTGACTCAATCATCTACACACGCCTTCCATCCAAGGATCTCAGTGACCTACAGATAGGTTAAAGGGAGCTTATAAACAGGAGTGAGACCAACTTTTTACGTGATCTGATAGTGATAGGACGAGGGGGAATGGTTTTAAACTAAAAGAGGAGAGATTAGAATTAGATATTAAATTCCTTACTGAGAGAGCAATGAGGCACTGGCACAGCTGCCCAGAGAAGCTGTGGGTGCCCCATCCCTAGAGGTGTTCAAGGCCAGGTTGGATGGGGCCCTGGGCAGCCTGAGCTAGTGGGTGCCCTCCATGGCAGGGGGCTGGAAATGGGGGGTCTTTAAGGTCCCTTCCAACCCAAACCATTCTGTGACTCTATGTTTTCTGCGCTGTACCTTGCAGATGCTGTTTTAAAGATCAGTGGTAATGCTTTGGGTCCTGCATGGCCAGGTGAGTCAGCTTCATGGGAAGGCTATTTCTGTTCAGACTGTCCATAACTGCAGAAGCAGATTTGTTTGTTTTTCTACTCAAGACACACTGCACAATGAAAACAAGTTGCTGTGCCATTGTGCTTTGGATTTTCCATGCCTCCAACTCTTAAGTCCTTTGACCTGGATAACTAAAAATAACTTCAATCGGCATGTATGCTCCAGAATAGCTAAAGACCTGAGGACCTGTAACTAAATAAAAATCTGATAAAAGATGATCCACGAGTTAGAGATGAGAAGGACCACAGAGGAAACACTGATCACATCTTACAGCAGAACTGGTGCCAATGGTCCAAAGGCTTCCATGGTACTACAGGGAGCTGGGCCTGAACACCAGCTCAATGCAGAGAAGGGCCCCACCTCCTCCTCCCCCTGCATGGGTGTGGTGGAAGCGTTGCCTGAGATGCGCTGTCAAAGTTCTTCTGTAGTCAGAAGATGCGATGATATTTATGTTCATTTAAACGGGAGGGAAAAAAAGGAAAAAAAAAATAGAACTAAAAAGAAGAAGTGAAGAAGGCCTGGGGTGTGAGGCGCCTTCTGATAACCGACTTCTGGAGACTGGGGAGTGCCAGCTTTTAGATCTGAGTGTTCAAGGGGCTACACCAGAAAGGAGAACTTTGTTCCGGCAGTCACATGCCTACGAAGGAGCTGCTGACTGCTCCGCTCAGCCCCTGGGGTACAGTGCAGCCATTTATACCGCTCCAGAAAGTGTCCCCAGAGGAACAAAACTTTTTCAGCTTTTTCCCCCCCTCGCCCTGGCACATGGTCACTTTTCCATGCCTGCAGCTGTGAGTAATGTTTGTATCTGGGCCTGTAATTTGGTGTGGTTTGGGACTTCCAAGTTCTACAGCAACCCCGCAGTTTTTGGCAGCAGCCAAGTTGCCGAGCGGCGGAATCTTTTGATCTCGGCTCAGGCTGCAAATGAACATTTCATCTAACACCTGAATACCTGCCTTCCCAGAACAATGGGACTCTTGATCACCTCCTCCCTCCAACACAGCACAGTTGAGCAGCCCCACAATGGATGGCTGTGCTTCCAGCGCTGTCTGGGGGACTATAAATAGGCTTAAATAATGCGTGGAAGGATCCAGCGTATTGTCTGAAGGATCTAAAATTAGATTCCTCTAATGTTTGTGCATCAGTCTTCCTTTGCTGCAGCAAAATGAGTTCCTTTCCAAAGTATTTAAGCTTGAATTACGGCTCCCTAATAACAAGGGAGGGCAGGGAGGCAGTGTGAGGGGAACTCCTGAAGAGATGGTTTGAGTTGTCCTAGGGGGATGCAATGGCTCCAACAAAGTCAGCTACAGCCACTGCTGAGGAAAAACAGCTGCAGGATCCTGGAAAGTAAGGACATACGTTCTTACAGTTTGTTTCCAAAATACCGACTTTATACTCCCTGTTTCAAGGACGTTTGCACCTTGAATACAACTTTACAGAAGGTGGGGTGGAAAAATCCCAGAATGCACATTGGCTTTTTTGTTGTGATTAAATGACTTTGTATGTCCTATGCTCAAGGTAGTTTCTTTCTTGGTCTCTAACCATTCTTTGCAGCAAATCTAATGGTAGCTGTGTATTTTAGATAAATTTGAATGTTTCCTGATATCAGCTTGGAATATCTGAGTTAGCTGTTACTCCTGTGAATAACTATTACTCATTCTATACAATGAAATAACGCGTTCTTGTTCAAATAAATTCCTATTAAGTTGAAAGAGAACATAAATATTGGTAATTCCATAGTCTTCTATTCCCATCTTCATCCTGCAATGTTTTCTGAGGAGAATTTATTGTATAATGGTATTTCATATAAAAATTCTAATACACTTGGTGCTTTCTGTAAATTTTGTTAGCAGTGGAAGCACAGAAAATAATTCACTGTTCTGCTGATGAAATTGCAGCTTGACTGGAAAATAGAGCTGCTTATTTTACATTTGGTTTTGTCTCCTCGTGCAAGTCCAGGGTGCACAGACATGGGCCCGCTGCATGGAGACAGAACGAGAGGCATCCTCTGTTTCATTGCCAGGCTGGAAGCCAGGGCAGGGGAGTGGGCTTTAGGCCCTTGGAGTGCATTGCCATGGCACTGCTAAACAACACTAATAACATGACCTGGCTTTCGCTTTGTAAGGACTGTCCTTGCTTTGAATGTTGGATTTATAATAGCCATTGAAGTGTGCTAAAAAAAAATAAACTGCTGAGGTCTATGAAGCAACTGAAGTCTTGAAATGCCCGGAGAAAGTCATGTATAGAATTCTGCACAGCCTCGGAAGAGAGGCTGAAGGGTGTGTGTTTAATCTTGTGAAGGAATCCAGCAGTTTCACATCTTTAATTTGTGAGTGAGTCTGTCGGTTTAACTCTTGGCTGTCTCGGGCACAGCGCTTCAGTCAGCAAACGCTGACAAACTCACTTCTTTTGTGCGGCGCTGTACGTGTATGGATATCAGATCCCTGGCAAGTGCTGTGTTCTGGTTCTATCAGCCATTTGAGGGAGGTAAATTTTTGCAGTCTTTCAACATAAAAGCAACAGATGAAATTGTATATCCAGTATGGACTGTAAGTGTGGTGCATTGTTTAACTCATACTTTGTATATGTGAGTGTGCACGTGACTGTGCATTGAGAAAGAAATTCAGGCGAATAATTCTTTTTTCAAATGAGTTTTCACCAAAAAGATTTCCAAGTGCCCCGAGTTAGCAATAGTTAGTTCTAGCCACGAGAGGGAGTGATGCTTAGCATCAGGGAGAACGTGGCTTTAACGGGGAAGGATTTGCATTAATTCACAAAGTAAAAACTCTTCATTTTCAGTCCTTATCGCTGTTCTGTTTTCATTTTTCCATGCCTCTCGGCAGAGTGCCTGAAAAAGAGAATGCTTTACTTTGCATTAAAATGCATTAAAATGCAACGTTGCTGATGAGGAGCCTCCAACTATGCTGACTTTTACCTGAAAACTGCACCGTGCTCCTGAGCAGGATGTATCTGTTGCACCTCAGTTAATCTGTGCCCAGCCCGCAGCCTGGCCGCTGTACCGCTTCTGTCAGGGGATTCCTGCAGCCGGGATGGAAACTGCACTCACATCCCCCCCATTCCCCGGCACTATGCTTTTCTTTCCAGTTCTCTTCTGCTCTCCTGAAGGCAGCAATTGGAAATATAATTTTATTTCATAATTTACTCAGCAGCAAATGAGTTCAGAAAGGAAATGATTCTCTTATGCTGCTCCAAGCTGCTGGTGTATTTTTTCCATGTTTTTTTTTTTTTTTACCCCTAAAATATTCTAGTTAATCTAAAAAAAGTTGAAGTCCTGTACATAGACCTCACTAAGTGATCCCTGAGCTGGGATAAAAACACCTGCAGAGAGGAGCTGAAAAGGCTGATAGGGGAGGACTGCTTACCTCCACCAGCTGCAGATTAATGGACCTGCACCCGTTGTATGACAGCAGCTGTAAAATAGCACAAAATGGGAGCAGCAGGTGGGAAGCGGCTGGTTGCTCTGGGATAATGTTGGGGATATAAGGCTTGAAAAAAAAAAAGCAACAGGAACATGTGAAGGAGGGGTGAGCAGCAGGGAGATTTAGCAGCAAATCAACAGCAATGGATGGTTAAAAGGTGGGAAGAAGAGGTCTGCTGCCGCTACCGTTTTGGATTATTTTATAACTGCTGTTGTACAACTGGATATAGATTGTCAGGCTGGCCCCAAGATGCTCACATCTCAGAGGTATGACCAAATGGCTGCTGTATGTATCCACATGACAGATACGGAGCTAAGTGACCTGCATATCTTGGTGCTTCATCTAGGTGATATGACACAGATTGGAATATGGTTTAACAGAACGCTCTTTGTTGTCCCTGCGTACCCATCCCAGTTCCACCTAAACATTTCACTTGCACTTCCTTGACTTGCCAAACAATCAACATGTAAGTGAAGTTTAAACGTGTGTTACAAAAGAAGGACTATGGCATTCTTGAGTTCTGTTTCCCTTGTTAGGACATTTAATGCAGCGGACTTCAGGTTTTGCTGGTAGGTTGGTTTTTATCCATCTGGTTTGGAATTTTTTGGATAAATCTTCCTGTGGAGACCTCGTCTGTATTACATAAATATTGCTTGCTTAATATCATCCCTGTCTCTGTTCACGGGTTCTCTTCTCTGGCAGAAATGAGACACGACGTGTGTGCAGCACCAGAGCTGCAGCAGTCCCTGTTAGCATGACACAGCCTGGGGAATGAGATCAAACCCTGTTCGCCAGGGCCTGACAGCAGCGTCCTATTCCTTCGGTGGCATCGGGTCTTTGAGGCATCACAGAGAAGGGGCAGGGGCAGCTAGTTCTAGGGGGCTTTTTGTTTTCTGAGTTTTCATAAAGTACGCCTGATAATGCTCCATGCTCTTCCCAGGATTTCACAGAGTTTGCACAGGCATAAGTACAGAAGACAGAACTAAAGCACCAGATTATTTCTTCATTATGGGGAAGTTGTGAATTTGGCTTTTTTTTTCTTTTTTTTCTTTCTTTTTTTTTTTTTTTTTTTTTTTTTTTTGTCTGAAGTCAGTTGTATGGGGTTTTACTTCATTCTGAAAGCAAAGAAATAGCAAGCAAATTGCAATTATTTCTTTTTATTTTNTTTTTTTTTTTTTTTTTTTTTTTTTGTCTGAAGAAACCATGGGGGTCTGAAATCTGGGTTTTAAACTATAACACATCTGAATTTGTTGCCTGTGAGCTTGTGCTGTCAAGGCTGTTGCTTTCCCGCTGTAAGATGAACAAAATGATTGAATTTTATACTTTAGCCATGTCTGGAATATGAAATGATGAGGAAAAAATGCACCTTTGGCAATATCCTTGGGGTAAGTAAAGCTGTAGATGATAGATTAGGCTAGAGGATTCAGTGGAAGTGTAAGTATTTGCGTATGATAGAATTGGCGGCTGTAGAGGGTTTTATTACAGGGTTTGATCTCAGCTATAATAAGAGTCTGAGCCTGGAAACATGAAATGGACCTTTCCCATGAACAAAACTCCATGTGCATACTTGACAGCCAACATGACCAAAAATGCTGGAACTCACCAACGGGTGTAGTCCGAAGAAGTTTTTTTGTAATATGACCAGAAATATGCTTTAAATCAGAGGAACTGTGCAGTTTTTATCTATTTTTTCTTTACATAGATATGGTAGAGAAGTATGACATTAGTTTAATATATATATGTATTCATACAAAAGCTATTTTTTATACCTACTACTAGCTGCTTTGCCAATTAATTATTTTCTCTGCACCATTTCTCATGGAAGCCTGGTCACTTAAGAGACCTGAGGTTAGTTCCTTTTCCTGTTCTTTCTTTTTCAATTCATTTGTAAGAAACTAAATTGTAGTGGTAAATTGTCCCAGAGATTTTTTTCTGAAAACACAGATTCCTTCTGTCATTGTTAGAGGCATCATACTGGGTCTTTCATTCTCATGACAAAGGCAGTGGTAAGGAGAAAAAGAGAACAGGAGCAGCTCTCCTAATTGACTATTATAGTGATGTTTGATGTATGAATATTCTGGTTTCTAAAATGTTAGAGGCAAGCTGTATCTTAATGTTTGTGTTTTTCTCCATAAAATACTAACCTTGATTCTCAAATGCACCACAAGTAAGTTAATGACGGCATTATTTGGGGAATATGGAAAAACAGAATGCTGTTTTAGAACTGTTTAAGCAATTTTGCAAGTATTACAGAAACAAGGAGTCTTTCTAGTGAACTAGTCAGAAAAGGGAGAGCAAGAGGAAGTCAGTGCTGAGGTACAGCTGCTGACGACCAGAAGGTTGAATTTGGTTAGGAAAATTAAGCATTGCCCATGCAACCTTTTGAGCCTATTGGAAAAGAAACTGAGAACAGTGGGTGACAGGCAGGAGAAAGCCTGTGTTAGAACCTAAAGGAAATTCTGGTTTACTGTTGGAGATGCTGAAGAAACATTAGTATGATTGGAGCAGTGTCTCAGCTTTCAAGTCAAGCTTTGCCAGCCCCACAACTGCAAGAGCTTCTGTAGTGCTCGGACATCCTCTTTTCTCTTGTTCTTTTGAGATGACACGATGAACAAATGAAGAACCTATTTCATAATATTGCTCATGCTACTAAAATGCTGCTGTAAAATGCCCAACCTTATTCCTGTTTGTAGTGAAAGATGTTCAGCAGTGCATGGCTGGTCATTACCAATGAGACATCATATGCGTAAAGATAATAACAATCCAGTGTTCATGGAGCAGCTTAGAAAAACAAATTCTTTGTGTCTACAATACCACCTTTAATTCCAACTGAGCTTGGGGAGCTTTAGCCTCAGAAGGGTTACTCCACTGCTGGCTGAATCACAGCCACTTCTGCTTGAAAGAGCAGTATCAGTCTGACAACTCAGAGATCTCTTGCACAATAGCTTTGAGCAGGAAGCACAGCCAAAAGTTGCCTTGGGGGAAGCTGAGTGTGGTTACCAAAACTGGGATCTGGCCAGGGATCCAGGCGAGGCCATCTTTCTGAGACGTGTGCCAGTGACTCCCCTTCTCTTCTCCCCTTCAAACAAAAGTCATCCAGGACTTCACCTTTTGGTCTCACTCTGTAAATTCTGACTACTTTTAAAAACACTTTCACTGAAAACATGTTTTAAATACCTTTGAATTAAAAGTAGATCTTAAAATACAAAAATGGGGATTTCTTTTCCCAGCCACTGGGCTTTTCTGGACACGCTCACTTCAGAGGTGCTGTTTCAGTGTCAGTTGGATGTTTCGCCCACTTTGTTATTTATCTGCTTTAGCACTGTGATTATCCCAGATAATCTCTTGCCACTGGTCAGAAGCATACCAGACAGAGTTGCCCTCTTACCAGATAAGCAAAAGTTTACAGAAATTGTAAGAAAGTTTGGTAGTTTTTCCACTTTTATGCTTGTCCCAGTCTTCTGTGTTCTCAAGTATACAATCTTACACAAAAGGAACAAACAGTTGGTGCTGAGCCTCATAACATCCTCATCAGTGTGGAGAATGAAACTCTTTCAGAAATGAGGAACCTGTAGTATCTCAAAATGCAATTTGCCCTGATTACACCCAGGAATTTAGCAAAGACCTATGTTTTACAACTACATCAAACTTCCTTCTTGCCCCTCTCTTTCCTTTTACTTTCATTTTTTCTCCCTGTTGGGTCTTGGTTTGAGTCTCCATAAAACCTTACATTTGATGGGATTTACTACCTAGTATTCCACAGGGAATCAGCCAAGCTCTACTGCTTCAGATATTTTTCTGGAGCTTTCCAGTTGTCCAGGGTTTCCAAAATCTTCTAGTAGTCTAAATGATACAGAGTTGTCTCCATACACACTATGAATCCACAAAACAGTATTCTTAGCATCTCAAAGATGATAAGAAGCATTTCTCCAAATTCTTGTACTTGTTCTTACATTGGTCTACTCTTTCAGAGAACCAGATCCTCCTTTTCAAATCGTCACCTTTCTGCTGCATTCCTTCATTTCTGCAGAGACACCCTACTTAGGTAACTTTCCACTTACAGCAAAACAGCCCAGATTGCTGTGCATCATTCTTACTCAAGAGATGATGTTAATAAAAGAGTTCTACAATGGTAAAATGTTACTTTCCATCTCTCTTTCATTTTAGGGTTCTTTTACATTGTGCTGATCAACTTTCTTTTCAGATTGTTAGGAATATTCATGAAATTAGACTGATATGACCTTTCAAACTCTATAAAACTGGGAAGGAAAAAAAGGTACAGTTTTGTCTCGGTAAGGAAATTTCACTCTTAGGAGTGTTTTTACTTCTGGTAGCAAGGTAGACAAGGCCTTTGCACCTCTTCAGGATCCAGCTGTCAGTAAGGTGATGAAAAAGCACTTGCCCTCTGCACTGCAACTGATTCAAGGAGTCACCTATTGATAACAATTATTAAGTAGAGATTCCTACACCTGCAAAAGCTGTAGTTGATATCAGCAATGCCTATTGCTCTGGCTGCAGTTGGGTGATCTCTGATGCTGAAGCGTGACTTATTGTGTCTTAAAGATGCAGGAAATGGCACTCACAGGTGGCAGATCTCTGAAACTAGCTGAGAACTTTTGAATGCCCTCAGTTTTGTCGCTCTTCTTGACACCAGCTGCCTCTGAGATGCCTGTCTGTTGCACTAAATGCCAGGCCAGCTTCTTTATCATTTCTTTTAGGGCTTCAACTTGGGTTCACAGCAAAATACACTCAAAATCAGTAACGATTTTTTGAAATGCCTGAATCTTTGCAAAGCATTCGGAGCTCATTAACAGAAAAGCACTGGAAGCAACTGTGAAAGCATTAGGAAACAGTATTGTGCAAAACACAAAGCTAGGATAGAGACTCTAGCTGTGCCATTCACTTGGTACATGCTCTCAGCCACCTTTCTTTTTGTTGCCTACTGTACAGAAGATATTTTTTCACTCCTTCAAGGTACAAGAAATAGTATTTTATTTCATATTTAAGACCAGCCACAGGGTCACTCAAAGGACTTCGGAGATCTTGTGCCACCAAATACTTGACTGCCGTCTGGGGGTATCTGTGACCCCAGAAGGTTAAAAGGCCATCCACTTGGAGTGGATCAGGTTGGATTCATCGTGACAAAGATGAAGGTTCACACTGTCTATTGCCAGATTTGCACATGGACAGATGTATGTAGTAACGTGATTCACTTACCTGCATCCAGCCCCTTTCCTACAAAAGCAATTTCTTGCTAATATAGGAAGCATCTCTTCCCGTATCATAGCTTTTTTAGTCATTAACTATGAAATCATGTAATATTTGCTATGTCTGGCAAGCATGTTGCGGATGATGGGGCTCATCGAATTGGAACCTTGGCTCTAAGTTTCACTAAGCTCTCTCCTTTAGACAGCCCTGCTTCTCTAGGGAGTTTTAGGCCTCCTAACCGTGCCATGTTAGGGCTACTTTTCACAACGGACTTTTCTATGGCCCTTGCCTCCATTACCTTGCAAAAATAGAAGACCTATAGCTCTCCTACAGTCTTTTGCCACCTTCCCATTCAAAAGTATTCTATTTTGCATAGGCTTTCCTCCTACATTTTGTTATGTTTTGTTTTAGTTTTCATTTGTTTTAGTTTTCATTTGTTTTGTGGCTGTTTTAAATATTTTTACAACATACATTTAATATATTTTTATATATACACGCACATACACTTCCATATATACACACATATACACCCACTTCTTTCTGGATGCTTTTTGGATGCATCCCAGTCAGAGCTATGATAAACTATTTAGGTTTAGGTTTTTTTGGTTGGTTGGTTTCTTTATCATTCTTTTGCATTATATGTGAATAGTACTACTTAAAATGCATAGCAGCTATAGATCAGGAAAGGTGGTTCAGAGGGGCACAGAGAGTTTCTCTGAAATCTATCTCACTGATAATTTTTTTGTGAAGCCATTAGGTTTTGTTTTTTTTTAAAAATGCCTCTCAAAACAAGAGCATCATTTTTCTGTCAATGATTGTTTACATTAGCTTGTATACTGCAGATTCGCAATCTTTTTCCTAGTAGAAATTTTCTTACAAACAATGAGTGTCTGTACTTCTGTTTAGATATACATTTAGGGAAAAACACATTCCAATAACTTTTTTTTCTTTTAGCAAATTAGCTCTGTATTTCTTGAGATAAGGGGCTGCTTTTGCAGAAGGACTGGGTTTTGCCACTTGTAAAACTCATTACCCCATTGGTTTCAGTCAAGATGGCCAAGTGCAACATGCAGAATTGCTGTTCTGTGGAAATGTATTTATTTTTCCAAGAGGTGATTGTGGCTCCCAAAATAGCTGCAGTATGACTGTGCGTAGGAAATTTTAGATTTGCCAGTCTTGGCACTATCCTTTAAACAGTTTCTTTCCTCCTGCATATTACTTCAATACCATCTTTAAAAATAATATATCTCAAGCAATTTCAGGGGCCGTTGGATCCCTCCTTGTTTCCTGGTGAACATCCAGTTTTCAGTGAAATAAGCTGTTTTGCACTTCAAGTTGTATGCAAACTTTCACTTGCATTTATTATCACTTCCCTGGATTAGTCACTGGATATTATAACAGCAAGTAAGAAATGAGGCGTTTATTTTCTGCAATACTTGGGGGAAGGGAGAGGCAACAGGAAATAAGAGCATAACATGTATTTTTACTTCTCCTGTAGTACTATTATTATTCATATAGTGCGTAGTGCAAACAAGGCTTTGTTGCTTTTATACTAATACTTGCATTGAACGTTTTCAGCCAAAAGATATTGACAGGTGCAGAGTGTTGGTAAAAGTTCTGTCTGAAAATGAGGGGAAAATCTCAAAGCCCTTAATCAGTGTCTGGTACACTGCATGTGCAAATGCTGTAGCAGAAGCACAGAGAAAGCAGAAGGAAAGCTGATGCAAACAGACTGAAGTACAGAGGGGCGTACCTGCAGCATGCCAGCAATTAGTGCTGCTCCTCCTCACTGCTCTGATGAAGGCTGCGTTCATCCATGTGAATTCTGACTGATTCACACTTTTTATTAAAAGCATGTTGTATGGTTTGTTTTTCTTTCCTTCCTAGGGAGTGTTCTGGTCAAACATTTCCCCCTGTGGGTCTCTCGTGTGGGCTCTCTCTCTGTAAACTGCTCATCTTCGAGAAGTTCCCCCATCCTTCACGTCCCATGGGACAAGAGGCAAGGTGCCCTCTGAAGATGATGTATCCCTCGTCCCATCAGGGGATGGAAAGGGATGATGAAAAACAGATTAGAAGAAGCAGTGGCTGTCTTTGGAAACAGAAGCCGGTGGCCACAGCCAGCTGAAAACAATAGGATGTGGCAAGCACTTGGGGAGGGGGCATTTCTCAGTGGGGTCCCATTGAGAGCCCCATGTATCAGGGCTTCGCCAAGGGCGAGCATTTGGGGTGCGAGAACGAAGGACTGCAGACAGGAGGAGGTGTTGTCCTCAGGTGCGGTCTGTGCTGGAGGTTGCGGCGCTTTTCTGCTTAATAAGGAATACTGAGCTGCTCCAATACCATCACCTGGAACAGGGCAAGGGTGACACCGTGTGATGTCTTCCGCAAGATCCCCTTTCAGAAGTGAATTTTTTCTTGTGGCCTGCTTAACATACCATTCGTCTCAGAAATAAAGTAAATGGCCTAATGTTTCTCTCAGAAAATGACTTCTGGTCCCAAAGGATTACTTCCTTCATTTGGGGAAGAAGATTTGTAATTGAGATACCACAGAAGTTAAGTTGTTTTTTTACGGATGAGTTGGTGTTTACATTTATTTGTGAACTGCCTTTGTAAGACCGCTTAAAGACAGATAGCAAAGTCTTTCAGTGTACATTAAACCAAATGCTTCCACCTTTCTTCCTAGTTTTAATGCTGTGTTGTCCTATATTGTGAGTGAGTTATGGTAATTAGTAATAGAAAAACCCTTTAAAAGAATCCTGAAAGCCTGACTTATTTTTATATCAATAAAGCTTCTGTAATTTCTTGGCCGTCTCGTAGCTTCAGAGAAAATTCAGAGTACCAGCAGAGTAAGTGCAGTGTGGGAGGGGTTGGGCTGAAGCATAAATTAACTGTATTTCATTTCCCCTTAATAAAGAATTTCAGTTTTTCCACAGCTAACTGTATAATCAATTTGCTCCCCTGCTGGCTTGCTAACTTGCTGTTGGCTTTGCTTCAATAATATCAAGCCCGTAATGAGGGAAAAGGGAGGCTCTAATCACACAGAGGAGAAATAAGCAACTGTGATACAACATAGAGTTTAGCTGTGCAGAATTTTGCTGCCTCTTTTATCATTGAAGAGCTCAAATATGTTTCCCCCCATGCTCGTTTTACTTTGCAGACTAAAAAGCAGCGTACTCCTCCAGACTCATTAATCATATTTCACTGATTGGATGACACTAAATACTTAAATCCTATTCAGTCTTCTACAGCCTTGAGCTTACTCATTCTTCTCCGTAAAGTTTTACCTTTACTTGCGTAGCTGGGGAGCATTGCAGCTACGTTTTTCTGCATTAGCACATTAATAAATGTGACCATCGCTTTGTTTCTTTCTGCTGTAAAATCCTTACTTCAGGTATACTATAATTGTAACATTCTTGCGCCACAAGTCTGGGAGAGATTATTGTGAAGGAAAAACAGAGTATAATAACTGTCGAGTTAGTTTTTCCTGCCTTCGCCATGCCTAGAAATTATACCCTGCGTTATGGGTTTGTTCAGTTACTCACTTGCAATTCCACATTTTTTTCCAACACTTTGGATATACAAGGCACAAGTTAAACATACAAGATAAACAAAGATTATCTTTAGTCACAGTATCGCCAGACAAAAGGCTCTTCTGAGCTCACAGTCCCCACCCCTACATTTCTATTTCTGCTCTTCACTCTAAATGCTCTGTTTCCAGTTGTAGATAATATGCCTGGCAGAACTGTGCAAAAAAGAAAAGTCTTTGTGTCAAATTAAATGTATGAGGTTTTTTGGTGCTGTTTGTCTTCAGTACTCACGGGGAATTACTTGCTTGGGACATTTTTTCTTCTCATTATTATATAAATATATGTTTTTCTGTCAGTGCAGGGGGGAAAAAGCTGAGGGGAGGAGGTGGGGTTAAAGTTCAATTTTAGTTTTCTGCGTCATTTGGTCTCATTTTGAATTGTGGCCATGTGATCAGGCAGCATTCAGTGCAACGAGATGCAGAGTGGGGGAGGCTGAGCCACTGTCAGAAAAGCTTAAAAGAGAAGTCGAGATCACGAATTAAAATCAGATTTTATGTAGTTTTCTGCTTTTTTTTTTCCTGATTATGAATATACAGTTACAGAAACAACTCCTTGTTGCTTCCCGTGGTGTGCTGGAATCTCCTGTGTACAGAGTCCTGATAGAAAAAAAGGCCTTTTTTATTGCACAGGTCAATATTGCTGCAAAGATATCTGACGGCTTTCTCACTCACCAAAGAGTGTGCGATGAAGTTGTCATTCCTAAATATGAGCCCTGATTGTAATAACAGTTCAAAGAACAAAACAATGCAAGTGTAAGCAAAGCAATGGAGTTTGCCTCTGATTTTGTTGCTGCAAATAACAGCACAAAATGGTTGCATTTTGAGAGGAGTGGGAGTCCTGGAGGTCCCACAGCTGAAGGTGCAGTTCAGGAGTTAGCCAAGTAAATATGCTTACTTTGATTATCATGGGGAACAACCAAAAGGAAGAGGCTATGAGTGAGGGATACTAGATACATAACACTGAATCTTCTCTGATTCTGCTTTGTGTGCTGGCTGGGTTGAGCACATCCAGTTGCTGCTTTACTTCTTACATAGCTGGAGCCCAAGATTTACAGGGCAGGCATGGCTTTTCGTCTTGGATCAAAAGACAGAGTTGCACTGCCTTTTGATTAATCTTATGATTCATGGTTTTCAAATCTGAGTGCATAAAATTAAGAATGAGGAGCATGTTGTTTTGTTTTTAGCACTTCAGAAAGGAAAAAAAAATTGTTACTGATTAAAATTTACATTTCTCCTTCTGCATAAAGCAGATGGGTTCATTTTACATCACGACTACAAAGTTTCAGAGAGTAACAGCAGAGTGATCACTTTAGTGGGGCAAAATGGCATACAAATCCTACTGAAGCCTTACCAGTTGCGCTAGTATTTATCAAAAACTAGGCCTGAAATTGTCAGTGATCAAGGAAGTTGTCTGTTACATCCATTACATTAAGCACTGGTTTTAAGAGAGGAGCTGGAAAACCTTGAAATAGAGATAAAGGACAGCACAATTTAAAGGAAGCTTTTGTGGCATGAGGAAGTACCAGATCTTCTGGTAGTTGTGCTCTGTTAAATGGTGAAGTTTGTGGCTTTCTTCAGACAATTTAACCTGATTTGAGTGCCAGCTTTCAGAATGACACATTTTTAAAATATTGGTCAGAATTCTCGTGAAATATGCAGATATAATGAGTTACTCAGTCCTCGCTATGAATATGGTTCATAAAATAAATTGAGAATTATTGAGAGAATATCTCCACAGAAAGAGACTCCACAACCTCCCTGGTCATCTTATTCCAATGTTCTGTAACCCTCAAAGTAAAGAATTTTTTTTCTTATGTTCCAGTGGAACTTCCTATCTTTCAGTTTGTGCCCATCACCCCTTGTCCTGTCACTGAGTACCACTGAAAAGATCCTGGCCCCATCCGCTTGACTCCTGCCCATTAGATGTTTATAAGCATTGAGAAAATTCCCCCTCAGTCTTCTCTTCCCCAGGCTGAATAGTCCCAGGTGTCTCAGCCTTTCTTCATAATGGAGATGACATCTTTGTGGCCCTCTGCTGAACTCTCTCTACAAGTTGAGCACAAGTCTTTCTTGAACTGAGGACCCCAGAACTGGACACAGTACTCCAGATGTGGCCTCATCAGGTCAGAGTAGAGGGGAAGGAGAACCTCCCTGATCTTGCTGGTCACACTTTTTAACGCACCCCAGGGTACCATTGGCCTTCTTGGACACGAAGCAACACTGCTGGCTCATGGCCAACCTGTTGTCCACCAGAACACCCAGGTCCTCCTCTGCAGAGCTCCTTTCCAGCAGGTCATTGATGAAGATGTTGAACAAAATAATTCCCGGTACCCACCTCTGGGGAACATCACTTAACTACAGGCCTCCAACTAGACTCTGCACCATTGATCACAATCCTCTGACCTCTGACAGTCCACCAGTTCTCAATCTACATCACTGATCACTCATCTATCCCACCCCTTCCAAACTTATCTATGTGGATGTTATGGAAGACAGTGTCAAAAGCCTTGCTGAAGTCGAGGTAAACAACATCCACTCTTCTCCCCTCATCTACCCAGCCAGCCATGACATCACAGAAGGCTACCAAATTGGTCAAGCATTATTTCCCCTTCGTGAATCCATGTTGACTACTCCTGATATCCTCCTTCTCTTCTACTTGCTTGGAGATGACATCCAAAATAAGCCATTCCATCACCTTTCCAAGACGGAGATGAGGCTGACTGGCCTGTCATTTCCTGGCTCTTCCTTTTTGAACACTGGAGTGACATTGGTTTTCTTCCAGTCTTCAGGCACCTCTCCTGTTCTGCAATGACCTTTTAAAGATGATAGAGAGTGGCTTGGCAAACACTTCTGCAGGTTCCTTCAGCACATGTGAGTGCATCCTATCAGGGCCCATGGATTTGTTTGTGTCAAGTCTGATCTCTGACCAGATCCTCCTCAACCAAGAAGTCTTCCTTTGCCCAGACGCTCTCTTATTTCCAGGGTCTGGGATTCCAGAGGGTCACTCTTAGCAGTAAAGATGGAAGAAAGGAAAGTGTTCACTAACTCTGCTTTTTCAGTGTCCTTTGTTAAAAGGGCACCCACCTCATTCAGCAGCAAGCCCACATTTTCCCTAGTCTTGCTTTTGCTATTGGCATACTGAAATAAGCATTTCTTGTTGTCCTTGACTTCCCCCGCCAGATTTAATTTCAGGTGGGCCTTAGCCTTCCTCATTGCATCCCTGTATGCCATGATAACATTCCTATGATCCCCTCAAGTGGCCATACTCATTTTCCACATTCTATAGACTTACTCTGCCATCTTTACCTGATTTCTTACTCATAGGAATGCACTGATCTTGAACTTGGAAGTGGTGCTTAAATGTCAACAAACTCTCTCAGGCCCCCTTACCTTTCAACGCACTTACCCAAGGGATACCTCCAAGCAGGTCCTTGAAGAGGTCAAATTTGTCTCTCCTGAAGGTTTTAGTCCTATCAATTGCCTTATTTCTTCCAAGTAAGATCCTGAACTCCACTATCTCATGGTCTCTGCATCAAGGGCTGCCCCCAGCCTTCACTTTCTCAACCAGTCCTTTCTTGTTTGTAAGAACAAGGTCCAGCAGTACACCTCTCCCCATTGGCTTCTTTCACACCTGCATCAGAAATCTCCCATGCACTGCAGAATTTTTCTGGACTGTGTGTGCCTGGCAGTGTTACTTTTCCAGTGAATATCAGGGTGGTTGAAATGTTCTCCCTGCAAAAATTTTTAGAATATTGACATTGTATTTTCTTTAAGTAGTTTCATCTTCACTGATCATCATTTTTTGCTGTTGGTTTGGTTTGGTTTGGTTTGGTTTCTTTTTTTTGTATTAACCTCTTTGTATTATCCGTGTGTTATGTACCTCTTGTTTGAGTGTTACCTGATGTGACTAGCATGTGGTTTTGTTAATGAAGATGCTGAAAGAGATGTTTCACAGGCCAGTTTCACAAACCTCCTTAAGCTTAAACACAGTTAAATAAATTTAACTTAAATAATCACTGTCTAACTTTCTGATCTTTAGAGATGGTTATAGATGGCTTTCAAGACTTGTAAAACAGCTTGAATTCACTCTTTAGGGAAGATGAAGAAGGCGCATCATGAACCCCTACAAAAACCTCTGAAAAAGGCCCTGCTATTGCAGGAGGGCAACCTGGTTGGGTACTCTAGGTGTTCCTTCCATTTTTAAAGCGTTTTAAATGAGATTGTACCATCAATTTTGTGCAAGTAATTGATATTTCTTTCAAGTGTATTAGACTTCTTTTTGTATCTTACTCAGAGCAATTGTTTTCTCTTCTGGCCTAATGCCTTGCAATGAAAATCAAAGCACCTAAGCATTTCCTGTGTCAGGTTACTCATAACAAGTATCACAGGGGTACCCTAAGGGGTTGCTATTCTCCAGAATGCACTTTCAGTTCTAGAAAATAGGCATCCATGTGCCTACGTGGCCAGACTGAGGGCTGTAAAATCTACTTGATACAAGGAAAAAGGAAAAGGAAGATTTTAAGTAGACCCAAACATAGAGCCTAATATATATGGCTTTCTTTTTTTTTTTATGTCTGATCTTAGCTTTCTCCACTCTATATTTAAATATCTTTGAGCACTTTTAACTTTTTCTGGAAAATAACCTCAAAATGCATTTGTTTTTGTTTGTTTTTCTTTTTTTATAGTGGCTCTCTTGTACATTCAGGTACATTCAAACCTCTCAAAGACTTATGTACACTTTTCTGGGTAAAATATAAAGAGCTTTGTAATGGTAGTAATAAAAGTATAACTGTTATCACTTTCTAGTTTTAGAGAACCACTATGCACTCTGCCGCTAGTACGAATAGTAACATGTTATTGTGGTGAAGTGGGAAGAGAGAACTTCCTCAGTGTCATATAGTGATATGGTCAGATTGTCAAATTTAGAGCCATTGGGCATTTCTGGTATTTAGTCTGGTACTTTCCGAGAGCAGTTAATATATCTGACACTGTTTGATTTGTTAGTGATTATTCTGCCAAGGGATGCACTGGGGAGATTGTTTCTCCTTTCCATAAATGCGTTGGATATTTTCTTCAGAACCTTATCAGATGCTGTACTTTTGTTTTTATTTGGGGGAAAGGTGACTTATCTGTTAATACTCATTTTTGGATATTACAGGGTACTCTGTATTTACTCAAAATTTGCACTGAAGTCAGCTAGAATATGCACCAAGCTTTGTGAGGTTATCTATTTCCTGAAGGTACTTTCAGGCCGCAGTTTCAACAAATTGTTACTCTATGTGCCCCAGTTTTTGTGGAAACATTGGAGGGGACCTGATTTTCAGAAAGCATTGAGGACAAGAGAACAGACCACATTAAAATTTCAATTACCCTGAAATTACCAACAGTTAAATCTTGGCCATTACTAGATTCATTTCCCTAGATAATACTCTGTACTTGCATATAATCTAGCATAAAAATAATAAGCTTATTTTTTCTTGTTATGTATTTGTTGTAGAAAGCATTTAATTTAAGGAATTTCAACCGATGTATAATTCTTGTGGTTTACTGATTTCATAACAATTTCAACTTAATTGAAAATATGTAGACACCAGTTTAAGTTCCTCCCTCAAATGATTTTCTTGCCTGTTTATCATAATCAAATGTTTTTCACTTTGTTTTTATGGTTACCTTGGTATTCCTGTGGAAAAACTGGAGTTGTTATGATCCTGCTATGTTTCTACTCACATTCATTTACTCATATCAGATCTTTTTCATAGGAAATCAAAATTCTTTCACTGATCCCCTGAAGAGAACGTGCTCTCCTGTACTGCACTCAGCTTTCTGCACAGTGATTATTTGTTTATTTTTTCTCTTGGAGGTGTGGTGGTGCTTTTTTTGTCTTGTTTTTGAAATGTACTTAATATAGATACAATTCTTTCTTTAAATTTCATCTTTGGAGATGTGGTTTCTTGTTTAATTTCTAATGAAATGAAACATGCATGTCACAAAACCTGAGCTCAGAAGAAAACAAAGGTCTGCTTAGTGTCTCCAGACAAAGTGCTTGGAGAACTGTTCCTCATTTCTTAATGCAACTGTAAGCAAACCCATGCTCTGTGTTTGGTTTTGTGTTTTTTTTTTTTTTCCCCTCTATTATTTTGTTCATCTTGAAAGATATCTCAGCTTTCCATGTGAAGTTTGAATGTTCCTTCCCCAGCTGGCCTACGAAAAAGATGTTGCTTACTTCTAAAGATTTCAAAGTCTGGGCAAGCTAAGATAGGGAGATACAAATCTCCTTGCATGACCATGCTATACTACAGGCCTATATACTCTTTTCTTCATCAGAAATGGGACTATGGCATGAGTATAAAGCTTTTCTTATCCATATAATTTGATGGCAGGAAATATTAAAATAAACTATAAAATAAACTACAAACTCAATTTGCAGCTTGTCTTAGGAAGGAAATTGGAATATGACGGGCTAAAATACAGATTGCAGCCCAATGTCCAAAAAAATGTGGATATGAAGAAATAGAATGATTACATAAGGTTCCCTGTCATTTTCTTTCAGTGGCATTGAATATAATTACCTCACCATTTATCTTAGTAAATGTTGGGTTCCCAAACAAACCTACATAAACACGAGTTTTTGTATCCCTTCATAAAACTGAAGCAACTTAACTAACTGCTCTTGGTGAAGTTTCTATGTCTTAATTTATGCAATCAAATTAATTAAGGATTTTAAGTTCAGAGAAAACAGCTATTACTCTGTGGAAAATTCACTTCTACAAACAGAATTAGTATTTCATTAGTTTTTCTTTTTTTTTTTTAGAACAACGAGGGCCTAGATTTTAAAGGTGCTGAACCTCTTCTGATTAGTTTGTAAGTGAGTTAATTGCTTACGGAAGCTGTTCTGTGAAGATAGTAGGAAAGTACAAATTGGACTGCACAGGTTCAGGTCTGGTTCCATGTGTGGGGTGTGGAGCAGCAGCTCCACTGCTCTCCGTTTGGGCCTGCTCTCTTCTCCTACAAAATGCCCAAACGGAGCCTGTCTGTGCTGACTCCTCCTGGGTGTGCTGCCTGCTATCTGAAGCTGTCTGGCTCCTGATAAGATGCACTGCCCATTGGAAGCAGGTTTTTTGTTCGTATGTTGCCATCATGTGGGGCTTTCTATTTCTTTTTCCCTCACATCCATCAGGTGCCCAAACTTCAAGAAAATTCCAGCAAAAGAGCAACAGAGAGTTTTTACTGAGTAAATATTTTTTTCTCTGAACTACTGCTTCAAGGTGCCAGTAACACAGTTTTTCTGGCAGCAGTGGGGATGATGGAGGGCTGTGCAGCACAGGCTGGGCCCTGCCCCACATCCTCCCCACTTGCTAATGCTCCCCCTGGCCACTCTTGCCCAAGATGGCAGAGAAAGTGATTTCTCTGTGGAAAAGGGAGGCTGGGGATTTTTTTTTAACATTCTGTGAAAGAGGAAGCAAAGAGCAAGAGAGGATCTGATGGGGGCAATGGGAGCAGCTGGGGCAAAGGGCTGTGGGCAGAATGCACACGCTGCTAGAAACAAGGCAGATCTCCTGCTGCAAACCTGAGCGGTGTCAGTTTATGCCTGAGCCGACCCTTCACCCCAGAGGTAAATGAGATCTCACTGTTCTGGCTGAGCAGTCCAAAGCAATCAATTTGCTTTCTGAAAGTCAAATGTCTGTATAGCTTTTACTCACCATTAAAATTACTCTGGGATTGTCAGTTTATGAGAACTGGGAAAGTTTGGTTTACACAGCATTTTTCTTTTCAGTGGCTAAGAATGTGCCCGACTTGGAACCCTCTGTATCTGAAAACCCCCCCAGCACATGGGCATTCTGAATGTGAGGGCAGAATTCTGTATACAAAGCACGTCGTGCAACTGCTTGTCAAATAGTACAGATGTAACAGGCTTTTTAATAAAGTTAAAATCTTAGTCTATTTACAGGATTTTAAGCCTTCAGTTTGGAGCTGATATACTGCAAGCTGTTTGGTTTCCATTACTCTGCTTGGAGGAACATTTTCCCTAGTGTATTATTTATACTTAAAACAGGCAATGAGTAGCAGTATCAATAGGAACATCTTGCAGTGCAGAGAGAGGAATGATATTGGCTGGAAAAAAAAAGCAGAGAGTACAGCTGGGGAAAGGTTTCCATGGTCATGTTTTAACACTTCGTGAATTGTTTTTCTTTATGTAATTGGTGTCAGTGCTGCAGTTCCATCCCAATTAATGAGGAAAGGTAAGGACAGCACACGGCATCCATATAAAAAGGAGCTGACGCAGTGTTTTGATGCACCTGTGTGTGAACCAGTTACACCAGAACTACAGTGTTCTTTTTTTTTCCCTAGGTGGTAGCTGCAGACACTGTGATTTGAGATAGGGTGAGGTCCCTTTCTGCTTGCATTTTGAATAGTACTTGTGTCTACAAAACACAGTATAGAGTTGCATCTTCATGTTTTCTCTCATAGCATCCTTTTTTCATTAAAATCATGCAGCATTTCAATGTAGATACTATCCCTACTGCAATCCGCACAGTACTTTGTAATGTTTTCCATATTTGGATTATTTGAGCTGTGTGAATGAGGTATGTCATTATGGTAGGTCTTGAAGGAACATACAAAGTATGGGATGCCATTGCTTCAGGTAAAGATGTATTTCCATAGTTTAGCTATTCAGGAAGTTCATTTATTTTTAGCAAGATACCTTTTCACTTGCTCTGAAGTAGCAATTTAGTCATGATTTGGTTATATATTAAGAGATATCTGGTATGTGCATTTCTGTGTTTAAGAAACAACTTGGTTTTCAGTTTCACCTCTATTTGCATTTGGTTTCCAGGATTTCTTACTCCATGCACTGAACAAGCATTTTGTATGTAAAGAGGAGAAATTATCTCTTGAAATTATTCTTGTTTGTTAGAATTTTATCTTCTCAGAAGTATGCATAGCTTTATCTTTTCCTCCCATAGTTGCTATCACTTTGACTTCAGCGTGTTTAATTTCAGTGAGAACAAATAATTATAGCTGGTGATTTCAAAAATCACATTCTATGCCTATAATGTGCATATAGACACATCTCTACATATAATGCAGGATATCACAAGTGATTAATAGAGTCAGGTGAAACTCCAAATGTTTAAATACTCTGCTTCTGAAAAATAAACAGCACTAATTAGGAATCATTCTTGCATTACTTCTTCATTCCACTGTTTCGGGTTTGCTGGCTTACTTGATTTTCTTGTTTGAGTCATGTGAATTAGGAATGCTTACTCAAAGTAGGCAAGGGTACTGCTCCTTTCTTGTGCTGTCCTTGGTATCCTTGGTTGTCATTTACTTTTTCTACTTTTTGACAGAATAGTGAGAAGTGCTTTGGAAATAAGCTCTACTGTGGCTCATAAGAATAACAACTGTGGGCTGTATCAAGGGACGTTTACATTTGTCTGTCCTTGTATAACAGCTGAACTGCAATTTATTTCTAAATGGTTGCTTTTGCCATCTGATTTTTAATAGAAATGCAATACAGGACTTCTCTAACCAAAATTATTCTACCAAAATTTACAAGCATTCACAAACAAGGTATCAGTGAAGTGTTAGCTAAGAAACAGGCACTGGGAAATTTAACATAATTTAAAGTAAGGAATGAAATTGAAAAAGGATACAAAACATTTAATAGAGTATATTTAATATTCTACTACTCAGTTCCTATAAGGAGCTTAGAAACTGAAATGCGTCTTATCATAAAAGTGTTTGTACATGAGTGTGCAAACTGTGTTTTGTGTTACACTGTGTGTTCTCTATCAATAAGTATGTTACATAACTAAATGCATTGTATTTATGAATACCGACACAATCAAAATTGTACGTATTATACACAACTATACAGTGCTTTCTCTGGATGGTACACATTCTACATATTACAAAACAAAGTTTTGTAATGTAAGATTTTATCAGAGTACTAAGGGATAAGTAATTTCTGAAACAGAAAAGGCTTTTTTGTTGTTATTTGCAAACATATTTTCCTCAAAATTAGAAGCATTTTACAAACACCGAAATGTTGGATTTATTCATTTCTTTCATTGGTGCCTTTCATTTAAACAGGAAAAATGATGATAAGTATCTACAAATGTAAACATGAAAAACTTCTCTTTTAAAATATATAGGTAGCAAATAAGTTCAAGTGAAGGTATGTTTTCAAGGCATGTTGTTTTATGCATGATTCTCTCCTGCAAAAACTAGCTAGAACCAGGCTCAACAGCTTTACACAAACACATTTCAATTTCTATCTATCTCCAAATATCTTAAATAGACTCCTGATTAGCAAGGTACTCAGGCATGCAAGCAGTCCCAATGAGTATCCCCAGCAAAGCTAAATATATTTGCCAAATCACTTACCTTAGGGTGTCTCCTGAATTTTTTGAATTGTTGCATTGTTTACTCTGCTCTAGTTTCTACCCAGAGTGACTCAACAACAGTTAAGCAGCTGGTCGAGTAGGACACCTCTCTATCATACCAAACCCCATACTTGGTCAATTTCTCATTCTTTTCAGCTTGAGTTTCTAGGTTCTGAGTGGGGATGGGGTTTCTAGGTTGTTCTTTTTACTTATTTTTATTTTTTATTTATTTAACCCACCAGTTCTCTGTCTTGTTTTTTAGCTTGCCACGTTTGGTCAGGTAAAAACCGTTTACAATAAATTTGTAGTCCTTAGCAAAATGGGATCCCGTTCAACAGCTGAACCTCCCAATCCTTAAAGGAGGAAAAATGCAGTTCCCAGTTTGAACCTATAGTAAGCTGTGTGTGACATGTTTTAAAAAAAAGAATATAAAACTTGAGCAAACGTGACCATCTCAGTCTCTTAGAAAAAACAGTATCTTTCTCCAGCTTTGGAGGTTTTTTTTTTGTATATCATATCATGTGGCATAAAGCTATCAATGAGATAATACTGAGACTTTTCTGTAGTTAGTGTGATGTTCATTATATTGATTTGTCGAAATACTAACAAAGGAGAAACTAACACAAGTGCACTTATCTTTGGAAAATTCAGGCAGACGTACACACAAACTGCCCCAACTTTGTTTACTATGTTTTAATTTTATGTGGGATTTTGCTGAAATGTACAGGAACTAGTCCTTTAAAAACCTCTGCCAATTTTTTTAATAATATTTTTTAGTATTTCCTTTTAATATTTTATGAAGCAATAGTATTTTATGAAGTAGTGAGAGGTCTTCAGCTGAAGTGCTGTGTGTCAATATAATCTCTGCAATAATGAACTAAGATACACTTTTAAATTTGGGACTTAGATGTGGTACTTAGTGACATAGTTTAGTGGGCAATACTGGTGGTAGGCGAATGATTGGACTACATGATCGTAGAGGTCTTTTCCAGCCTTCTATGATTCTGTGCCTTAAAGTTAGGGTGGCAGGTCTGACCTCTGAACAAGAGTGAGCAGTGCCATCTTGTTGGGGGTGGGCATACTGGGTTGTGCTGAGATTTGCATACATGGCAAATGGAGTGGTGTTTTCAGCGCCTGCAAAGTCTTGGACAAAGCAGGATGTTCAGTGTCAAGAACGCTTTCTCCTTCACCAAGTGGAGAAATTCACAGGCCAAGGGACCCGCAGAACAAGATATAAAAGGAGTACTGGAAAGATCTGAGATCTTGCTCAGCCTAGAAATATATGTATATTTTTTACGAACATGGCAGCAGTTCTGCATACAGGTGAGAAACAGCAAGTAAAGAGACCCAAAAAAATCGAATCTCCATACCGATGGTAGATTTGAGGATAAAGCTTAAAATTCAGCAAAAGAAACCACGTCTAAGCTTTAGAAAAACTAATGGTGGGGAGAGCAGGGCAGTGCTCTGGGAGGCTGTGATGTCTTCATCACAGGTCATTAAGAACAGGTTAGACCAACGTCTTAGCAGTGAGATAGGCGTTGAGCGTCCTGCTTTCAAGGAGGGGGAGGACACAGATGACCTCCTGACCTCTTTCAGCCTCATGATCTCGTCGTTTCTTTTTTTTCTGGAAAGAGAGTATATATTTAACCCACCTGGCTGCATTTAAACTAAGAGGGAATGTGATCGTTTTCTGTATAGGGATGAAATTCCTCCTCACACTTGGGCACTCTCTAATGTAAAAAATGAACATCTCTGGCTCAGGTCAGTCGGTGTCTCTCACAGAACTTTCTTCCTTTGGTGACTGTAAGGCTGAGGCTTTGGGCAGAGGAGCATACGAAGAGTGATTGCTTTTAGAAGCCCGTGTCCCATTGGGCACAGCAAATGTAACCATCTCTTCAAATGTGCTTTAATTCTGTAATGCAGGATCTTTATTAATTATGAGAGTTAAAACGCAAAGCAGCAAGCTTCGGCTGTAACTAGTCTTCTGAAATGGACAGCAAAAGATAGGGGAGAGCTTTATGCCACTCAGCTTCTAAATGTTAAAGGCTACAGTGGCTGTTGCAAAACTTTTGTTGATTTAAACAGTGAAGGCAGAACTATTGATAGAGCCCATTACCTCAGCTGTCAGACTACAGTCACCAGACAATAGTAAGATTGAGTCGGTTAAGTTATGTGTAAGTATGTGCATTGTTACATGTTGTGCTTTTCCAAACCATTCAGTGCATTTGCATCATCTTTCAAGAACCTAATCAAGCATGTATTATCTTACTGCAAATACAAATGGTAAGTTAATCCATTTCTCTTAGTTCCTTTTCTCTATTTAATTTTTAATTTTTATGAAACTTTAATATTTAGTGTTTGTTTTGCAGATACTATGATAATTACTAAAAATATATTTGAGAACTTAAAAGTGAAAAAATTTCCTTCTTCAGTTTTGCCTTTGCTAACCTTACCATTTCCTAATGGACCATATTTAACTTAATAGCCATATGTAATAAAAATAAAAGTAGTATTTCGAACAAAAATAAATAAATAAGAAAGGGAGAGACGTGAGCATGTACTGTGGTATTGTAGCAACTTCAGAAATGTGAACTATCTCATACCGATCAAGAGCTGTCTACTTGAGTACCTAGGAAGGTAGCAATAGCTCTGAGACTCATTTTGGTGAGATGCTAATTCTGGTGACCAGTGATAATTTAAAAGTCAACTCTGTTAACTTTTCTTCTTGTTACAAGAAAGGAGAAAACCTTATAAGCGTTTGCTATATGGTGAGCAATGTGTCTTCTCATCCCACACCTTGAGGAATCGTGTTATTAGCATCTCCTCCTAAAACCCGTAAGTGGGAAGCCTATGCAAGGAGACCACCAGAGCCCTCGAGCACACAGAAGTCAGTGGACCCCAGGAGTTGCCTAGGGAAGGAAAGGATAAATGTTCAACACCTGCCAGGGAAATCTTTAACCTGTTGGTCTGCACTCTCTGGCTCACTCCTTAGGAATGACTGTTGCTCATCCCTAATGCCTTCATCTGGTGAGTCAGATGGGGCTGATGCTAATGAGCTTTCAAGGGGCAAGCCATTAGGCTGAAGTGGAGGTAGTCTCAGGAAACTGAAAACTCCTGCCCTGCCAGGTAGTCTGAAAAACTCAGGGATGATGACTTTTTCTTCTAGTATTTGTTAGATAAACATAATGCCATGCAAAAAAAAAAGTGGTTATTCTGAGGTTTAGGATTGGAAATCAAATGTGAAGCTGAGTTGTGCCAGGCTCCTTATATTTCTTTCTTTACACTTTCTGGACTTTATTTACTTCAGTTAAATGTTTGTAATATCAAGCTTGTGCTGCCTCTAAACCAAAATGCTCTCTGTGGCCTCAAGTTTAGAAAGCCATTTAACTGGTTCTGTGACTAAATCACTGTCATCTCTCCATCTTCATTTCATCTCTTTCATAACAGCGTTAAGAACTGCAATACAGAGAGGCAGATCGTAAGTCTGCTGTATGAAATATGTTACTTGTACAGACATGCTGAGTTTTTGCCAGTTAAAAACATGCTTCACCTCCTCTCTGATTTTTTTCATGCCTTTTGCACTCTAATTACATGAGCTAATAAATTTACATATGTACATATATCCAGGTTTATATGGTAAATGGCCAATGGACAACACGGATTGATCATCCTCAACGTGTAATCTTCTTCACAGAGAATTTAGAAAGTGCATTCAACAGTAAAGATATAGGGCCCCTTAGACTGAAGGTTGCACAATCATTATGGTTTCGGAGGAAAACATTCTGACGTGTTTGGTCAGTGATGAGAAGTAATTGTTAAATATTAGAGTAATTTTTCTGAGGACATCCAAGAGAGCAAAAAAGGGTGTGTCTATGGGGGTTGTTAAAGTGTACATGTCAACTTGCTAGTGATTGGGTGTTTTTTAAGAATTGTCAGTTCTTCCTTCCCTCAGCAAAGCATTTTATTGTCAAGTTATTGGGAAGGTTGGAAGTTTTATGTATTCAAGCACAGGAAACCAAGGGAAGAAGAGAGGGATACACAGTTCCAAACAGAAGGCAAGTTAACATTCAGCAGTCTAATTGCAAGGGGAAGAGAATCTTGCTCTTTAAGCAGCAAAACAAGAAGCAACGCTTGTAGCTCTATTTCTTGTGTGTAGCTCAGTTATGCTCCTTAGTGTGCATGATTGATGACTTTGACTTTCTTGATTAAAGTCTGACTATAGGGGTGAGCTGGGCATTTCACACTTAGTAGAACGAAAGGCAATGTCTTTTTGAACAGGCTACGGGAATATGCGGAATATGTCAGGGCATAAGTATTGCTGAGCACATGCTGCAGGATGAGAATATAGAAGAGACTGGTAATAAAAGCTTAGAAAAAAAAATAAAGATGGAAAGGAAAATAAGGTCAAAAGAAAAAAAATGTTAGAATAACAGGAAAAGTTAAAAGTTAGAAGAGAAGTGTGAAATAAAGCAGAGAAGCAGAAAGCATTTTGTCTTCTACAAAAAGCATCACAGAACCACAGAAATCCTGAGGCTGGAAGGGACCTGCTCCTGCCAGCAGGGTCACCCAGAGCTGGGTGCCCAGGAGTGCCCAGCAGGCAGAGAGAAGCAAACCTTCCTCTCATGGCTGGGTGTCTGTGCCAGCTGTCAGGAGTCCTGTCACAGAGCACAAGAAGACATTTAGGGGCAGATTTTGTTTGATCTAGCACTTATTGTGGTCATGGTTGCTATGTGTAGCTGAAGGAAAGGAGCACAAACAAGTGGGCTGAGTGAAAAATGTGTGAGATTTTAGGTGTGATACTAGAATTCAAGGACAAATATACACCAGTATAGCAGTTGTGCTTTAGTTCTACACATATATTTCCCTCAGCTGAACATCATTTTGTCTCAGCCTGAACTACTGATGACAAAGTGGCATGAATAAAACAAGAATAATTTACTATTAAAAATATTTGCATAAATATTGATTAAAATTTTAATATTTTCCCTATACATTTAGAACTTTCATATGCAGGTAGTCAAACAAACCCAGAATTTTTAATAATACCTTTCTGTAAAGAGTGTTGGTTTAGCAAATTCAAAGCATCTTATAACATGGAATTGTTCTCAACTGATTTCTTGTCTTAAAAAAAGTTGGGAGGTTTTCAAGGTTGTCTGATTAAAAAAAAAAAAAGACTAGAAAGAAAGTTTTTGTGTTAATAACACATCAAAATGCAATCAAATGTTTGATTCACTACTTTTTGAATTTACAATTTTATTATTTGAGGTGAAAAAAAATTTTGATGTCTTAAATTTTTCTAAGAGAACAATAAACCTTCTGTTTAGTTCTAATACATACGCGTTACATGCCTAGGATATGTTTTTCACTGCAACATCTTAATTAAGCCAATCTATCAATGCATGAAATGCAAATGAAGCCAAAGTCCCATTGGAGAAGCTGAGCTGGATCCTAGATTCTTTAAAAGAACTTAGTGTCACTTAAGTTAGTGTTACTTGGAGAGGGGAGACATTGGTGAAGGAATAATGGAAGGAGGATAATCAGAGTGTTTGGAGATGAGATATGAGTTCAAAGGGGTTCAGGAACTGTAGGAACCACAAGGTGTGCATAGCAGAACAGGGGAGTGCAGCATACTTTTGGAAGGTCGTGGTGACTGAGAGAGGCATCTGGTGACTGGAAGAAGGTAACGTTGCCTCTGTTTTCAAGGGGCTAGATTTGCAAAAGAAGGGGCCAGCCAGTCTGACCTTAGTCTGTGGGAGGATTAAGAAGAAGTCAGGGGACAGGCAGTAACGTTTTACAAAAGGCGAATTCTGCCTGGCCAACCTAACTACTTTCTGCAGTGGGAAGGGTGAAGAAGGGAGCAGTACATGTCAATTACCTTGACTTTTCCAATGCTTTCAAGACAATCACCTGTAGACCTCTTTTAAGCGCATCGGAGGGGTATGAGCTAGATAAGCAGAAGGTGAGTCAGGGGGAAAATCAGCTGGACCATTGGGCTCAAAGGTTGTGATCAGCATTAGCTGATCTAGCTGGTGGCCAGGATTCCATTGGTGGTATTGTGTAACACCTCTGTTAGTGACCTCGGTGATGAGCTGAAGGGCACCCTTAGTAAATCTGTGGATAACTTCAAAATTGGCCCTACTTGGAGCTGGGGGTTCAACCAGAAGTCTTCAACACATCTCCACACCCTAGAGAAGGTGAAGATCATATTGTAGATCTATTTGATTTAAAAATTCATTTTGTTTTCTTTGTGGATTTAAGTTAGATGTATCCTAGATCAACAAAAATTCATCCGATTTCATGAAGGCCATATTTAAATCAAATTGGGAATGTTAACAAGCAGGTGGGGACACAATTCTTCATAAAAGCGGGCAGAGTGAATCTACAGGGTAAATGCAGCTGCTCATGAAAAAGACTTTGTGCACCAACAGCTGCTTTACATATAGCCCTGGCATCAGCAGGTGCATGTAAAGTTTTTGTTACACGCTAAAGCTGCAGATGAAGCTTCATGAGACAGCAGCCATACCTAAGGGTCTTACCAAGTTCAAGAACATTAAACAAATTAGTCATTACCTTTCAATTTATGGAAGAGGAACTTTATGACTTATTTGAAAATCAGGCAAGAACACTGCTACGTATGTTAGGTCTGCTCACAGTACCCTGTGTGCCAAATTTTGTAGAAATATATCATGTAGACAAAATAAATAATTTTGAAGAACAGCAACAAAGCACATTGAAAACATATGGTTAAACTGATCAAGGAAACACTATTACATTCCATTTTTATTGTGTTGACTTGGGAAAAAAAAAAGGTTATGATGAAGAAATTTAATCAAGCTTCACTGAAAATTCTGGGGAATTAAAAGTTTCTCTGTGTTAAATTTCACACTAGGGAAAGGTGGGGAAGGAGAAGGTGGGGAAGGAGAGGGAAAGGGGAAGGTTTGCAGATCACAGTGAATAATCAAGTGAATGTATAAAGCGATGCTGTGAACAAAATAGTCAGCAAGGATAGAAGTATAAGTGCGAGAAGGATCACAGAACAGTAGAATCATAGAATGGCTTGGGTTGGGGGACGTCAAGGGTCATCTAGTTCCAAACCACTGCTGCAGGCAGAGTTGCTACTCACTAGCTCAGACACGAGATCAGACTGCCCAGGGCCCCATCCAACCTGGCCTTGAAGACGGACAAGGATGGACATTAGAGGACGGCAAAAAGTATGTACTGCTCTTGGCCAGAACTGGAGGAGCTTCTACTGAGAAGCAAAACCCATGTCTACTCAGCTTAACGCAGCACTGGTGGCAAAACGTTGGAGAAGACTCAGAGAAGAGCTGGAACTTTGAACAAAATCCAGCACTGAAGCGTGTTCAGCAGATCTGTTTTTCTCTGGAAGATGATGTTTCTGCTTTAAAGAGTAGCAATCGGGAATAACATAATTCCTGGCCTTTGCACACAACAGTACTTCCAATCAGGCTTTATTGGCCTTTGATGACAACATGCATTTGCTGATGAATTAGCAGCTTGGAACAAATTTCAGAGGACTTGAACATATGTGTGCATTTAGATCCCCTCTCTCACACACTGTGACAAGGACACTCTGCTGCATCGGGGTGGGGGTTCTGTCAGTGCCAAGCCCTGAAGTTTGTGACACATGGGCTGTTTTTCTGTTTGCACCCAGCAAGGTGAAGGGCGGTTCTGGTGGGTGCAGGTCATCATTTAATGAATACTTTTGGCTACATTAAAGGATGTGTGGGGTTGGAAAAAAATCAAGCATTCATGTGTAAGAAAGACTGGAACTAAAATTGCTTGTGCAATTCTAAATTGGTCTGCTTATGGTCATAATATCAAAGACATTAGACTTTTTTTTTTCCAGCAGACCACTGTCTCATTTAGCATGGGAAAAAGAACGGATCATGACCACAAGGTAAATAAGATTATTGCCTGTATAACTGTTAGCTTATTTGCTACAGAAATTTGCACAGATATAACAAATGCGACCAGAGGAAAAGCTCACTCCCTTTGCCCCAGGGTTTTTTCCACATACAAGCTGCTCTCCTTTGCCATGTTATTTCAAGGTAACATTAGGATTTCTCCGCACTTCTGAATGGCCCCTCTGCCTCCTGGCTGCTGTCCACACCAGGGCAGGGCTAAGGGCTTCCTGCCGACAGGGGCTTCTCTGCAGGGAGGTTCCCAAAGGCTGCAGCTGGAACCCACTTGGCTCCGGGGATGGTGCCAAAAGCACCCTCCAAAAGAGTGGCATCTGGGGGAGGTAGGACCTGTGGTGCAAAGTTCTGAGAATAGGGGACTTGGAACAGACGACCTTCAGAGGTTCCTTCCAACCCAAACGATTCTGTGATTCTATTAATTCTAATATACAGACTACCCCTGTACTTCCCGATGTAACTAAATTCATGCAGACTTCCGATCATAGAATCATGGAACCATTAAGGTTGAAAAAGACTTCTGATGGCCATCCTTACCCGAGATCTTTCTCCAGAAGAGGAAAACAGAAGTTTTCAATGATTTGGTTGCAAAGACTTTTTTTTGAATGTGGTAATGGGGAAAGAGTAGTGTAGAAGGTTTACCTTAGGTTTGTTCTAAGAAACAACTGAGCTATTATTATTCAGTGAAAGAAAAATAGTAAAATAATCTCAGGCAGACACGAGCATGGGAAACCATAGGCAAAGCAGTTAGCATGGCAAGAAGTAACCATCTGAAGAGCAACGATCATTGTTCCAGCAGTACTGGACAAGCCTGAGCCAAGCAGAGTTCGCCAGACCAGCAGTGACAATGTGTAACCCCTGGATGACCACCAGAAACTTGGAGCTGCACATCCCTCAGAAATAACAATTGTTACCACTGCAGAGTGCAGCTTGCCATCACTCCTGCTTGTGAAAACACAAAGCCCTTCTGCCACGGTGGGATTTCTGGACCATGGCACGTACACAGACCTGAAGGGCAATGGTCAGCAGTCACCCTTCAGCCCTTAATAATCTTTAACTCTCCTATTCAGCGCCTACACACGGAAAAGCCTACATCTTCATCTCCCCGTCGTGTGAGACACAGCTGATGCCGTGCATTTGTGCAGCGGTGTCACGCAGCGCTTTCCTTCTTTTCTCTCATTTTTTTTTTTTTTCCAGGGGCAAAGGGAGGCGATAAGGCTGCCCTCGCGTTTGAGTGAACGTGGGCCACTGACACCCGCCCTGGGGCAGCGAGGGGCCACGCTTAAAGTCTCTCCCGCTGAGGACGAAGGACTTTTTTTCCCCCTTTTCTCTCCCCTTCTTCCCCCGCCGGAGCGCGGACGGCTGCCATTGTCCGCGGGCTCCGAACGGGGCAGCGCCGCGGGAGCACCGGCCCGGCCCCCAGCGCGGGGCCCGGCCGCCGCCGCCGCCGCCGCCGTGCCCGGGGGCAGAGGGTGTGCCTTGTGCCTCCCCCCGCCTCCCGCCGCCCGGCCCTCCTCCGGGCAGAAGGGGAGGAGGAGGAGGGCGAGCGGTGGGAGGGTCTCCATTGAAATAAACAAGCAGGCAGTTATTAAAACGGGAACATGGCGGCCGCAGCCCCAGCTTCAGCTTCATCTTACAAAGCGAAGGTCAGCGCCGGCAGCGGCCGCGGCGGGAGGCGACATTGACCCCGGTAACGGCTCCCGCGCGCCCCCTCGGCCCCGCCGCGGCGGGGGGTGTGCCCCGGCCCGCCG
>NC_034410.1:115165865-115366859 GCF_002078875.1 Numida meleagris | reverse complement strand
GGGCGGCCCGGCCCGGCAGCTGGGGGAGCGGCGGTGATGCTGTCCTGCGTGCCGGGGGTTCGGCGCGCTGTCCTGCGGCGGTGGTTGAGCCAGGAAGCGGTGCCCTGGTGGGAGGAGGACGGCTTTGCTTCTTCGGCAGTAACTGCTGCTGCGTGCCTGGTTTTTAGGAAGCAGGTGAATGGGCTGTGTAACTGACCCGGTAATATTTCTGAGGTGTTGAAGAGGAGTTTAGGCTCGGCACGTTGTGTCTGGCTATGGCAGTTCCAGCACCGCTCTGGTGCTACTATAGATAAGTGAGCAGTTTAATGCTGCTCATTTTCTTACTTCCAGAATTTGCTTGTTTATTACTTTTGTTCTCCTTTGCTGCCGCTGTAGCCGATAGCATTCGTTAACTTTCATCCTTTTGGGTTTGCGTGGACCAAACTACAGAGCCACCCCTCAGCCACCCCAGCTGACTTCCCATCTCCTCGCAGCCCTACAACAGCGGTGGGCTCCACTCCTGGGGGAGCTCTGAGAGGCTGTGGGGCATGGGGAGCTGCTGAGGCACTACATCACCCTGGAGTACGCTCAGCCCAAACCATTATCTACAGAGCAGGGCTCTGCTTTGCCTCCTGACAACTTAAGGACCCCGCAAATAGAAATTGTGTCAGTACCGCCCCTCCTACAGAGTTTTCAGGATGTTTCTTGCTTACACCAGTGGTAGTGTCACATATAGGGTATGTAAGGCCCATGCAAATATGCAAATGTATACATCTGCAGGCACACATGGGCACTCATGTTTGTGTTCCTTGTTTTGTCACTTGGAATAGAGCTACTCGAGGGCTGTGTTGGAACTGAGCACAGCAGTCAGCTGCGCTGTGTCATGGAGATAAAGCGATGTGTAACTGTACACCCGTGGTTACTCTCCAAGTCCATGACAAGTGCCACAGTGAGCTTGGTGTTCACAGCCAGCCCTGGGATCCAGCACCCTGAGCAATACTGTCATGGCATCGGGCCTCAGAAATACTCAGAACAGCTTTAGAAAGAAAGGTTGATCCTAAATGCTATACAAATATTTGGAGCATCACATTATTTTTTGTATATTTATATCTTGTTTTGGTGAGCATTGTGCAATAAGGGCCTGACAAAGGTGCCATCATCATGTCAGTTTTCCAGTCATCAGGTTCTTTTATTTTGCATAAAAACTGAAGTTTTCTCAACTTTGTATTTTCTCAGGCTCGAGGCCTTTACTGGCAAAAGGGCCCATACGTTGCACTGTTACTTCATAGGCGCATATACTTCATACTGCAGCTTCTGAAGATGCTGTGTGCTGCAAAGTAGGGTGTGCGCATCTGCCCTGTTCTTCTTTGTGTGTCCTGGTGGTGTCAGTGCTCTGTGAAACCCAATACATCTGAGTGGGGAATACTTTATTCCTTTCAAGAATGATACTGTTGCAATAAGACCGATGCATTTAAGTTTTCAAAGCACAGCTACATTTTCCTGTAGGAAAAAAAAAAAACACTGGAGGTGTGTTTGCATATAATGTAGTATATTGTATTAAATATAAAATTGAAGCCATAAAGGTTAGTTATTTGAGAATATTTGTGTTTTTATAATCCTGAAGGTGCAGCTTGTTCAGTGCAGGGCTCTGTCCCGGCGTGGACGTGTGCTGTGCAGCACTGCTCCGTGGCTGAAGGCTGCTCCGATCCAGTCCATCTGCAGTGTGAGGGCTTTCGGCAGGAAAAGTAAAATCCTTGGGAAAGACAGCTGCGGTGACAATGCCCACTGTCTCCTGGTCCTTTCCTTTGTTGCTGATGTCACCGTCTCATGGGCAAAATCTGGGGTTCAGTGCTGAGCTGAGTTGTGGTAGCACCGCCCGGATTGAGAATTCTGGAAACTGCTGAGGCTTGTGAGATGTAAGCCTTGAGGATGCTGTCAGTTCATTTAGGAGAAAAGGCTGAACGAAAGGCTGGTGCCAAATTCAAGTACAAATGTAACTCTCTTTGTCTGCTCAGCACTAATAGGCTGTGTGCTGAAGGAAGGCAGTACTGAGCCAGTGCTGTCTCTGCCATGCTCATTTTTGCACACTTGCCGTGGTTGGCTTCTCTAAACAATGCAATTCATTTCTAAGTGCATATAAAGTATTTAACAAATCCCGTGCGTTTCTGTAGTATTCTTACCCATGTCAAAATGCTCAGTTTACATATATCTCTGCGTTTGGCTGCTGAGGTCAAAGGTTGGGCGTGCTGTTACAGGGTATGTGCCCTTCTGTGTGACTTAGCTTTTTGAGCTAGAAGCTGGAACACTGATACTTATTTTGTCTAGGGTATATGGCAGCATCCATTCAGTGCTCGTTTACTGCTCTCAGATCATGTAGTTACAGATGGCTACTCTGGCAGGAGCCCCTGTTTTTATTTTTAAATAAGGTGAAGTTCAGTGCACCACTTTATTTGTGTTAGTTGTTAAAACGTTCTCATGCTCCTGGTGGCAGATAATGACAAATCTCTCAATGCGACGCTGGGAGCAAGGAGGGCGGAGAGGGAAACAGGGAGGGACGGAGAGGGGGGGGGGAACCCTCCTGAGCATATGGAGACATCCAGAAAAAGATGTGCATCGTCAGCTGTGATTCCATTGTGTGCTGGCAGACAGGATCTGAGCCTCTCTTCTCTGGGGAATTTAAGCTTCACAGAAGTGTTCTTCGACTTTTACCCGTCAGGTTAATCGAGCTTAGAAAACGTACACTTCACTTATTTATTATAGATGGTATTTTGATAAAGATAGTATTTTGATAATATTTTAAGATTCCAGGGAAAATATGCAGTTGCAAGGACTCCTGCTGTGTGTTGGAATAACATTTTGAACAGCAATGCATGTCACTGAAATGGTAACTTTGACTAGTAATTTATATTATGACATCAGTGGTTACGTGCTACTAAAGCAGCTTACCAGTTTGAGGTTATTAGTTTGTCAGCAGTATTTGCATTACGCAAATGCTCCCTGTTATAATGATTCAGTAGCTTTAGCCTTCTCAAGATATGCCAGGTAGGAATGTGACGTAGGAAATGACAGCTTGTATAGTTTTATCAGTGTGGGGTGCAGTGTTTTTAAAAAAAAAAAAAAAGAGAAAATCATCATGCTGTACTTATAAATCCGGACTTAAAACAAACAGACAAAAAGCCCCAACTATTTTGTCAGTGTTGCCATGTGAGTACTTAGAAATAGCATTAGCATGAATTTACCTGATGGAAAAAAAGCTGAGTGGAGGAAATTAATTTTCTTCTGCTCAGTCCTGCATTTACTTATTACCTAGAACAGTGTTTCCTCTCCTGAGCTTTTAGAATATTTCTGCTGCTTTTATAAAATTACTTTGAATTGATAAATAGTTTAAAAAATAGATCTTGAATGTGTTGGATTCACTGCATTACATTTTGTTAATGTTTATGATTTTTCAATTGTGTTTCATGGAAATGAGATGTTATTCAAGTTAAGCATAATAGAAATTTTGCTTAGTTTTAGGGAAATCATACAAGCTCAATTCCTATGGAAAGTGTACGGTCACTGGGGTGGTTGGCTTTTTGAAGGTAGTTCATTAATTTAAATGTCTAGAGCTATACAACAATACATTAACATTACACACTTTTTTCCTTCTGCAGCTGCATCATTATACCATTCCAAGCCTTGCATTTCCTTAAATGGCTTCCATAACAATCTCCCATTAATACAGTTACTGGCAGATATTATTCTTTCTTTGCTTTCATTTTAGCAGTTGTAACTGATAGTAAATCTCACTCTTTCTGTGAGTGTGCTCTGATTAGATTTTCAGAAGCCTTTTTGTAAAATGCATTTGATTTTTGCAGGTAGGATGCAATGCTTTCTGTGCAAATCCTAATTATGTTTTTTTCATTTGTTTTTCTTTGTTGAAGGAGTTACTTGCTACTTGGAAAGAATAATGTATTTTGCCGAAGTAGTAAATGTTATGGAAACTGTTCTTGTATTAATGAAAGGGTAGGGAATATAGGTGACAAATTAAAGATATATACTGAATGTGTTGATTTATCTATAATTCTTGGGTAGTGCAGATCACATGAGCTTATGTGGGGGGATCCTGGGATATAGTGAGATCATATATCTGACGTAGTGATGACTGAGTGTTGCTATTTTGATGCTTTTTTAGTGAGGTACGGAAGACATAGTGTTGCTCTTTGGTAGGATTTATAGTGGACATATCACAATTGGCTGCTTTATTGGCTGCCTCAGTGGAAAAGACTGGGATTGAAGAATGGGCACGGAAAGTGAAGTAACATTTTACTTGCTAGGTCAGAATTATTATGGAATTGTACACTGTCTGTGCTGTAATTCATCTAAATGTGAACAGATTCAGTTTTTCATTGCTGTTAGTATTGATCTCTAATGAGCCCCACACAGGGATTTTGAAGAAAATTGCTCCAATTAAAAACAATGCAGCATGTCACTTATTTGTACCTCCCAAGTTACGTAGGAAGTACTAAAATGAATTTCAAAAGGAAACTTTGTGAGGAAGGAGGACATTCTGCCTAAGAATAAATTTGATAGTATATACTGACACTTATTTGTAAGTTCATAAAAATAGCTGTAATACCTCACGTGCCTCCGTGACAGAATCAAATTTAGAAAAATAAATCAAGGTCATATGCTTTTCATACCTATGCAAACGAGAGTTCAGGTATTACCTGTTCTACTGTGGAGATGACTTTTCTTCAGATTTCTTCCACCAGACTTTGAGTTTGCCAGCCTACTGGCTTCTGAAGTAATGTCAGGGCTTGTGGACCAACTGCATTTGTTATTCCCAGAAATAAATGTGATTATTGTCAACTAATTTCACTTGCTACTCTTACACAGATTTGTACCTTGGTCTCCAGAGGTATGAGCTATGTCATCCTCTCTTCCTATCAATTTCCTAAAATAGTTTCTTTGAGGAGGAAGACTGAGGTTATACAGATTAATACATTATTTATTTTAGCAGATTTCAACTGCAGCTTCAGGAAGAAGAGCTCTGCAAATCCAAGTCTGCATGTTTTGTTTTTTTTTTGTCTTTTTTCCCCTATAATTGAAATTTACAAACGGAAATATGCTGTTTTGTTTTAGTAGAGCTAGAATACTTGTTGCCTTGATCTTCTATTGTTATTTTTTTTAAGCCAACCTGTTGATACTCTCAAGTGTAGCTTTAATGATGTAATTCAAAGCTTTTCTTATTTTTAACTACTTTTTACCAACTTTTTTAACCAACTTCTGTTGGCGGTTGTGGTACAAATGTACTTCTGATTGTTTTGCTCTTTTTTTTTTGAGAATGGTGGCTTACCTTGATACAAAGGTTGTGTCTCTAATGAGGTCTCCAGATGTTTTCTTGCTACAGTTGTGTGTGAAATTAATCTTAACTGTATAATAATAGAATGTCTTGTAGGACAGTTTTTTCATAGTCTTCACATTCCCTCTCTCTTATACTGTGTGTAGATGGTCAGAAAATACATTCACTATGCCTACATGCATTAAGTGAAGGTCTGTTCTACATATGTCTGAAAGTTGTCTTTCACTCTCCTCTTCTTAGGTGTACTGTAGTTTGTAGGGCCAGTGTTGTTTATTTTGTTTGCAACTTGTAGTCTTTATGGGGCAAGGAGGTAACACAGCTTCAACACTGGCTCAGGTAGCTGGAATACAGATGTCCCGTTGCACTGTGAAAGAAAGAAATTACTGTGAAGGAATAGAAAATAAAGATGTAAAGTGGCCTGAAGTCAGACGGTGTTGCATTATTTTGGGACTTAGCAATTGCACTTAGCCTTTAACCTTGCCTTTTAAAAGTTGGGGTTTTTTTTCCATTTTGGAGGATGAAAAATTGTTTGAAGGCCGGTGTTGGATAATGACAAGTGTGAAGACTAGTAACTATGATATATTCCATTTTTGTATCATAACTAATGCCATGTGCTTTGGGGCAGAGACCCTTTCCTCATGTAGGCTTTTGTTTGAGGCCTGCATACAGGCCTTTGAGCACCGCCATTAACAGTATTGTATCACTGTGAAAGCTGGCTTTATGCAAGGGTGGTTTCTCTTCAGTTTCCAGAGGCACCCTAAGGACCTTCTAATTCTTATGGGAATGATTAGCATGGGAATAGGTACTAGTGGTGCAGTTTCCTACAGTGTTGCTTTTCCTTTGTACTTCAGAAAGGGCCCGAGAAGGAAAGTGAGGACTAATAGGTAATGTCAGTGCCCAGTATTTGTCACTTTCTATAGTGGTAGTGTAGTTTAATGAAAAGTATAAATCTGGAGTACACTGAATGATATGTGTTTGGGTACGTCAAGCATGTCACTAGCTGCAGTACAATTTGAGGCTTAGAAAGAAAAATCTTGTTAGTGTTTTGAAGATAGTTTCATAACAGAAATACTATCATGCATTGTCTTGGCTTTCAGACAGCCTAATTATTACTGTTTTTTTGAAGTTTTACATATAGAGCATGTGGAAGTGACAAGTTCTAGAGAGTTTTTGTTGTTGCTGCCCTGTGCACTATAGAGTAGTCATAGGGAACCACATTAGTACAGTGCAGACTCTTTGAGCTGTGATATTGGAAAGCCATGCAGATCAGGAGGGGAGGACCTGAAATATGTTAGTAATAGCAAAACACTAGTCGTACTAGTTGTTGAGAGATGAGATGATACTAGAAAACCTCCTTTGCTGACCGACTGAAAAACAGGCATGAGGAGGAGAATTCGGCCCTAAGACTTGGGAGATGAGCGGAAAACAATTCTGTGTACACAAGCTCTTGCTATCATTTCTATCCTATGAAAAAGGGCCTCCCCACCATGGCTGGGGCTGTAGCCCTCATGCTCTGCCTTTGGCATGAAGGGCACTCAGCACCCAGCTGTCTCATCTGCTAGTTGGGCAGTGGCTTCTCCTTGCTGCCTCCTTCTGTGCTGCAGGCATCTGACAGAAATTGTAATTCCTGTGAAATTGCCGCACGATCTGATGTTTTACTGAAAATTTTATTCTAAGACAAGATCATGTTTTCCATGAAGGCAGGCAAACTCCAAAGCCCCATATTTGTGATTTGTAGACCTTGTATACTTAGGCATTCCTGAGGGGATAATGTTTGTTTTCAGATCTTCTGTGTATATATTTTATGTAAGAATACTTTTTTGCTAGTGGGCCCTCTGGCAGCCTGTTGCTGTAGTGGTATCCTGTCAAACTAGAAGAATTCAAGCCAAGTTTATTTGAAGAAGGTTTATGTGAGATGGAAGAATTGACAGAAATAATATCATTTTAAAATTCAATTTTTCTTTAGGCAAAATTAGTGCTTTATGTTGTTGTCAATAACTTATGGCTCTTAATGTTCTACTCTTCTATTAGTTTTCTAATTTGTCATTCCGACTCTTTTTGGTAGCCTGCTTGGATACATATTACGTAAAGTACTGTTTGATCTACAAGAAAAAAGAAGTCCAAGTATAGTATTTTTTGTGGATAGTGCCATGTTAGTATTACCTTCCTTCTCCTCTTCCCTGAATCACTGTACATTGTTTAATGATGTGTGCCCTCTGCTCTTCTGGAATCCTAAGTTCTGTACTAATGAAGAGATGAGGTATTTGTCTATTTTTTTTTAAATCATTATAATACTATTACTTTATTATTGTTTTTAATTTCTCCACTGATACTCATCACTGAGGTCAGATGCCCCCTAAGCGAAGATTCAGAGAAGGAATGTGGTTCTGTACATACAATTTTTAATGACAGTTGAGAGACATTTTATAAAAACACCAGTTTCTCCTTTTTAGAGATGTGAAACTCATGTCTTATAAAGTCAACCAACCAAGCAGTCAACCAAAAAAGGAACCAACCACTTTCACAGAGAGTTACCACAGATTGTTTTCTGAAAATGAGGACTACATACCATGTAAATTACTTTAAACATCATAGTTGCTATCTCTGCAAATTGCAGGAGGCAGCAGGTAAAGGGGAAGTTGTGTGCCTACAGTGATTATGCAACTGGAAGGAGATTATTGTTGTGTCTGGAAAAACAGTTAATACTCTGCAAAGTGTATAATGTTTCCCTTGTTATGTTACACTTAAAACTGTGATTTAACAATCATATTCATCTTTTCTATGACTACCTCCAGTAAAAGACTAATCCTTTTTTTTTTTTCTCAATTTTGTTCACAGCACACTTGATATGTATCGGAGTGCTGGGGCCCCCCATACAAGCAGTCTATAGAACTCCTTGCCCACCTTGCTGAGTCTCGGTGAGTTGACTGTTCATCGCTGTGTTTTGTTGGATTGCTTTCTTGCCTTCTTCACCAAGAAATCTGATGTGAGATGTCTCAAACTGATTGTGTGGATACAGCAGAACAAACATGGTTTTAAGTAACATGAAGTAATGTGTAGTGTTGCAGTCGGTGGAAATATGTACATTTTAGAGACTTTGAACTGCAGGACCCAAATTGGTTATGGAAGCAGGGACCTTGCTTTTGTGCCAAGACCAGAAATGGGACTCTGTGCTGAGAAGGGCTGAAGGAAATCAATGTGATGTTCCTTCCCTTGAAGTTTGTTTGATACTTGATCCTTTAACCAAGGGACTAATGTTTTTCAAATGTGCTGATTCTGGTCTGTCTTATGGTGAAGGTTGAGTATGAAGTAATACAGGCTTTTCCATCCAACTATCTGCACTAATAAATTACTTAAATTGAGGGCTGAAATAAGTATAATGACACTTGATGACTTAAACTGCTTGTTGCTCAAAAATTACTGTCTGATGGCTACATCAGGCAGTGCTGTGCCTGTTTAACACCGCTCACAAGAAGGGATAATACCGCTGAGAATTAGGAAAAGGGACCCCTGCGGATTGTTTAAAAGCAGACTAATAACAGTTTGGTAGCATAGTGAAAGAAAGTAGAATATAAATGCTGTATTTTTATTTTAGACATGTTTAATATACCAATATACTTACTTGGTATAAACCTTTTACAAATATGCGTTTGAGATTTTATGTGAGAACCTTTTCAGGGTACTCATGAATAAATGTTGTCTTTTAACACATAGAGTGACTTATTAAGGTCGGAAATATGTATTTTTGAGGCTTGCACACTAAATATAGAGGTGGGGAATGAGCCAGCTAAGAAGGGCTTTAGTTGTTTTGGGCATAGCTGTTTATACAATGCTGGCCATTTATGGGTAAAATTATGTTATGTCTACATCAAGTATAATTTCCTCCTTTGTTAATTGCATTGAACAATTTTTTTTTACAAGCTAACAATGCTTTTCTTTAAACTTACTCAGTTTTCTAGCAACAGTGAATGAAAACAGGTTTAAGAAGCTTTTCTTCTGTTTTTCTGCCTTTTTCCATGGCGGTTCTGATTAAAAAAAAAAAAATTTGCAGTTCATTGCATTCCGTAGACTTTGTAGTATTGGTTGAATAGTTTGTTTGTATAATATATTAAGTTGAAAGTGCTGTGCCACGTAGATGTTGTTTATTGCTTATGTACACTTATTGCTTACACTATATTATTTGTTTACAGTACTTATCTGAGCTGCATCATGATCCTAGTGTGTGCATGCAGGTTTTCTCAATAATAAGCTATATTTGTGATCGTTTAAATAAATGGTTTAAAAAGAAGAAAATATTAATCTCAAAATATCTGCTTTTTCTTCAAGTAAATAAAAGACTCGTAATAGAATGAATTGGGTATGACTAATGAAGAAAGAAAAATGTCACTGCCAAAATTCTCCAAAGAGAAATTTTGTTGTCAAATTGATAGCATGTTTGTTTTCATTTCAGTTATCTTGATTGTAATTTTCTATTAAGCAAGGAATATGTTAGATTAAGACTGAAAAAGGTAAATATTCAAATAAAAAGCAATTTGCATATAATTACCTTTTTTCCTAATTAATCTGAGTGGGAAAAAAGAAAACACCCTTTCTTTTGCTTAGCGCTGCTAAATTCTGCACCAAACTTCCAAATTTTAGTTGGTACAGCACCAGAAAGTAATCTGATACCTCTACAGATACTGACTAAAACATAGTTGCTGTTCTTGAAAAGCCCACAATTTTTAATATGAGCAACTAAGAGGTAAAAATTGGTGTATAATGTGTGTAGCAATAGTAGCAAGGAAGAAACCAGAGTTAAAAATGGATGTTGTTAAATGATTCAAAAGTCAAGGAATCTTCCTCTGCCTGGAAGTAGAGAGGCAATTTTGCCAAAAGAATATCCTTGTGCTCTAAACTGAATGGTTTTCCGTGTGTTCCCATGATAGTTCAGTGAAAGAGGGCTGCGTGAGACATGGAATAGTTTCAAATTTTGGTTCCTTTGTACCCTTGGAATTGGTACCTCTGAATTCCTGGGATTTTAGTCCTATCGTTTGACTTATTCAGATGTTCTCCCTCTATAGAATGATATCAGTTAGAAATTATACTAGTGTGTGAAGTTAGGAAGGATATGCCAGCTGGAGTCTCGTATGTCCTGGCCTTGGCTTTTGTTGGGGGCTGCCTGTGGAGTAGGTGCTGGGTTTCACTGGGCATTGTGATGCTGTACCAAGAGTGTGGCTGGACTTATGTTCATGCAGCCTCTGCCACTGCTGTGAGCTTTTCAGCAAGTGAAATTCCTGTGTAGTGCTGATTGGATCTATTTTGAATGTGATGTAGTGCGTACGAGTTTGAATCTTGGACATGTTAAATGGCTTTAGAGCATCCATGAGGAAGCACATAGAAGTAATGTGAACGCTAGAATTTGTGACTCTGGTGGCTGGGGGGTAACGCAGGATAGCTACTATGTATTGCAAAAAAGATGTGCAGTTAGAGGTGGTGAGAAGGACAGGCTTCAGTTCTTAAAGCAAACCAGCCAACCAGTTAAAAATGCAAACTTGGTTTTCCAGTCTAAAAGTTTTCAGTCAGAAAATATCTTCTTTCTCCTTTTCTTTTTCTGCATTAAATGGTTTCTTTTTTAGGGAATGTTTCTCAGGGAAAATAAGAGAATGTAGATTACAGAAATCTCGGTTTTCTGTCACTTTCAATGACACTCTGTTTCAATCCAACTTTGTAGTGGCTTCATTGGCATTTGTGTTGTAGTTAGCGTCAAGTGTGATACATAGAAAATACTTGTGACTGTTTGTTATGAGTTATAGCACTCCTTATTGTTGCTCACAGCAGTCGTAGATAAAGAAAATTCTGACTGATGTCTCACTTTAGACAGAGTCCTCCAAGTACGTGTATGTGTAAAAGGAGTGCTGTCAGAAAGTGAAGTGTGATACTGAAAATAGGAGAGTACCGTATATTGAAACAAGTTTTATGAGCCTTTACTATTAATTTGAAGATGTAAGGAAGGAAAGATTGTAATAGGTTCCAGTATTCAAATATTGTAATAGGTTCAAAGTATGAAATATAAATGAGGGAGGGAGAGAGCTCACTTCTGTCAAAATTCAAAGCCCACCAAGAGCTCGGATGTAAGTTCACAGCACCTTGACTCCCAGAGGAGTGGTATTTCAGGAAAAATACCTGAAATAAAATAGTTATTGATCACAGGAACGAATAATCTTTACTGACTCAGATCTTCTCATTCGAAGCAGCATTTGTGAACGATTTTTAGCCCAGTTTGAATTGGTTTGTGCTAAATAAAGAGAATGCGGTCACATTCTGAGACCTCAATACCGAGTTGTTCTGTTCTGCATGAAATATGATTGGGTTTTCTGTTTGCAGTCACTCCTGTTCTGTGGCGATATTAGTTGATGTGGATTGGCTATAAAGGTGCCTGTAAAAGTAGATTCTTGATTATAGTGAATTTAATCCAGTCAGGGTTAAAATGGTTCTCCTGATCTGAGAGTGAACACTTAGTGTGGGTGGTACAATGAGAATGTTCAGCAGAAGTAGAGAAATGAGCATCTATTAAGATTTATGAAATCTTTTTTCTTTTTCAAGTTGAGAATGAGTGATCATGGAAATCTTTCTTTTTTATTGTATGGAAGAGCTGAAATTTACGCAAATGCAGTATATTGCATTTCCTTTAAAATTAGTGAAAATCGGGAGAGTACAGAGAAATCTCATCCTTAATACTAGTAGAACTAGATTTGTTAACAATGAAAACAGATTTCAACTACTTCAATATTTTGAGGCCACAACATTCAATTTCATTCTAAGGCAGAGGTAAACTTTCCTTAAATATGTAAAACTCATTAATTACTGTGAATGGATTTAAATGGAGTGCTCTGTCAATGAAATTCTTACTGAACTGATAGAATCAAACCTCATTTATCAAGGACTGTTGAAAACACTATCATTCAATTGATTGAAATTTGCCTTTTGTAGCTATATTCAGGAAGATTATTTCTAACTCTTCGGCTTTGGTGAGATATATAAAAAAATATTTAGAATGAGATTGCTAACTTGATTTCATTCACTTCTTAAATATTGGTCTTGACTTAGTAATGGGCTTTGGTAGGATTTTTTTCATTTCTTACCTTGATGGGAACCTTTTTATGTTGCCAAAGGTGTAGTATATATGCATTTTCAGAAGGAATAGCTGTCATTATTGTCTGTGGAAAATCAATATATATTTTAAATATAGACTGATGACATTCTACCACCAGTATTGGAGCCTGGGAATTGTAGAGGGGTCAAGAACAGGACAACTGAGCACTTGCATCATCAAAGAAGATGAGATGCATTTATTTGGGCAAATTTTCCTCTGGGCCTGCATTTAACCCCTGAATTGGGAAGAATGAAATATTTACCCAGCTCAGCTCTTGACAGTAAATAGTATTAATTAAATACAGGGCTTGAAAATGACACTGGTATTTCAGATTAAGGCCAGTAGATTTTGCCTAGACTTTCTGAATATTGAATTCCAGTAGTCTATTTATTTGACAGCATTATAGTACAATAATTTGAGGATCGTAGATATTTCTGTACATTAAAGTGGGTAAATTTTTTATCATGCCACAATGCTGGGATGTTGAACTCTGAAGACTTATGTGACAAGAACAGTAAGTGAATTTGCAACTGGTTAATATAAAGTGTGGCACAGTTTGTTTTCATCTGATTAATTTACCTTTATGCTAACTGAATTCACAAGAAATTTTAACTTTTTAAACAAACTTTAGATATTAAAAGTGTAGTCTTAGATAATATTTCACTTCTTAGTATCTTTAACTTATTAAAACGATTTAAAAATCTCTCTCCCACTATACATAGCTTGACAAAATAACTCATTTTAGCAATCTGGAGAGAGAGAAGGTATTTGAATATTTTCCTTCCCCAGAAAAGACAGCCATTTGTGGTTAGCTGACTGCACAGGCACCAGATTTTAGTCTATGTGTCTAGCAACTGATGATCCAGATGCTTCCTCTTTTTCATTATCAGTACTTTGTTCCTCAGTAATCCCAATTCAGTAAACTACAGTGTTCAGTATACACCAATGTCCATATATTTCCCAACGACAGCAATAGGTGATCTAGGAACATTTAAAATTAGAACTGAGAAATCAGTTGGATTTGTAGGTATTGCAAATCAACTCATCCTTGAGGTCAGCAGTGTCATATTGAGTTAAAATGTGTCTATTCATTTTCTTTCAGCATGCTTTTCTCTTGCTTTTGCCGATATTATGTAAACCTTTAATTGTTGTCCGTACCAGCGACCCACTGAACTGAGGATTCCTTTTTGCTTTGGGTTCCTTTGTCCTTCAGTCTCCAGGCACCTGTTTCACGGCTATGAGAGGGAGATGTCTCCTACCTTGCTTTGTTCTGGGTGTAAGCTTGAAACTCTACTGTGTGGTGCCACACTCTGTAGTATTTTGGAATGGTATTGAAGCATGAATTTCTCTAAAAGTAGGTGGCCAATACGTATGAAATTTCAGTTGTATAAATTTTTATGGCCTTTCAGTTTTCAATTGTGGTTTTTCGCTTGGCTTCTCTTCACAAATCCTGCTTAGATCTATTTTTACTGCTTAGTACATCTGAGGAGACACGTGCAAAAAGAAAACCTTTCCAGTCTGGAATAGCAGTGTGTAACTTTCTGAATGTATTCTACAGTGCAGTAGGGTATGTGTGATGATACATGGAGTTTCATGCATGACTACTGATGTTTAAAGTACTTGTCTGCGACTGTGATGCTGGTCTTGAGTTCCTCGTGAGCCCACTCTTGTCATAACTCAAGTTCTCAGCTCCTGATCATTGAAATATTTAGGAAATCAATGCGTGTGAGTCTATTTTATAACACTTGAGACATGCTTGATACAAATTGACAAAAGTCTTATGAAACAGTCACACAAAAAACCAACCTGCAATACATCATCTTATCTGAAATATCACATGCTATTCTGCTGCTGTTATATAACAAATGTGTTACCACCACTATTGTACACTACAGGAGATGTGCTTCAGCCTAAACTGCTACATGTCATTTGTTCTGTTAATTTTCTGCTTTCACTGATTAGCATCAGACATACTATGTGTGTATAGCGCACCTGTGTAGCATTAACTTAGTTTTGAATATCAGCCTAGAACCAAGCATGTTGTGCCCTGCTCCTGTTTGAGGGCACTATTAGAAAGAAAGGGAAGAAATGTAGTAGGCAGTGGTGAATTTGATTCCAGTAACAGCAGTTCACAAAATTCATCATCATCTGACAAAAATGATAACGCTTTGGGGTAGTCCGTCCTTGTCTGCTTGATCAAAACCCCTAGGCAGCAGTGATGTTGTGTGGATCAGGACAGTTTGATCCATGTGGAACTCTCTTAGGAGACTGGAGATGGGTCGGTCAGTCCCTCTGCTTCCTGGTGCCTGTTCCTGTTCCCCAAGTGCTGCTCCCCTGTTGAGTTGGCCCCACCAGTCCCTGGACACCTGCAGGACATACCTCCTGCCACAGCCTGCATTAGCTGACATGGTTCAGGGGGTGGAATGCTGTCCTGGGCCCACACGGAAACCAATGGGCACAGTCAGGGCCATGCCTGTCTTGGGTCACTGAGGGGTGAGAGGTGGGAGGGCAGATCTCTGTGCTGCCTCACTTGGAACACACAGCAGTATGGAGGAGGGAGTCGTGATGCTCGTGCTGCAGAGCAGGGCTGCCCATTTGAGTGCCCTGGGAGGTTGCTGCCTCTCTGGTCTGCTGGTTGTTTCCTTGGGTACAGCTTTCTGTCCTCAGCTCTGAAACATTTCTGCTTCTTATTGCTGCTTAAATACCTTGTTGGAGAGCTGGATTTCCCACGTCAGCTGTGAGTGCCCTATCTGCTGTGTGTGCCGTGCAGTAAAGGGCGGGAGTTTCTTCACTTTGCCACTTCTATTTATTTAATTTATTTATATGCTACCTATCAGGTTGTCTTCCCAGGCAAGGTACTGCAGAGGAAGCCAAGGTGTACGTTTACAGATATATTTAGCAACTAAATCCCCTTGTGGTTGCTTGTAATGCTTCAGGATAGCTTACCCTACTCTGGCGTGAAGTAAACTTTCTGAAACAAGGGCATTTTTTACTGGCAAACTGAGTATATGTGCAACTTGAAACAGTTTTAAAATGTTAGATTTTGTGTTGCTTTTGGGTTTGTTTGTTTTTTACAGTGGCTGAAATGAAAAATCCACTCTAGGCACAGCTGTTCCTTATATCAGTGGTATCTCAGTCCTTAATTAAATGGATACGTTTGACTTTGAAGATACATTACTAATTTGATTTTCTCATAGCTGTCACTGCATATGCCTTCTTTTTTCCAGATTCTTTGCTTAGACCAGTGTGAAGTATTTTTCCATGTAAAAAGTGAGGAATTCTTGGAAACCTGAAAAGATCAAAATCAACATTTTTAGATCTTGCATTAGAGTAAAAGGAGAAGTAAAAATGTGAGCTGTTTACAACACATCTCCCAAAGGTAGAAATACACTCTTAAAATTTCAAAATAATCACTTAATGTGTACTGTTACAGTGGGAAGGGAATTTTCTGTCACATTCTTTGATATTTAGATGATCTGGGGACTGTTTTGATTTTTCTTTTTGTGGCAGCATTGTTGTATAGCCACTGCAGTCACTTTTTCACTTCTGTAAATGATTTCTGCAGCAGTTATATTGAAGTAGCTGTGAAATATAGATAGTGTCTGTACCTCCATACCTGTAGAGCTTCCTTTGGAGAGGAGGATCTTTTGTCTTTTTTTTTTTTGACAAAGATGAGAATCTAAGAAGGGGAATAGGAGGGACTCTTGCATTAAAGTTGAGCCAACTACTGCTGTAAAATCCCACATTGTGTAAAACCTTGTTCTGCTAATTGAAGACTTTTCTCACTTATGTGAGCTGTGTGTACAGAAGATATCACGTTTCACTGTTTTTTAGCTGATTTTGGTTACCATTGACAGGAAAGGAAGTTGGTAATAGGGAACTGTTACTCTTACATGAGAAGAAAGAGAGAGGATTAACTGAACATGGCTCTGTGTGGATGTGCATACCTACAGCAATGCATGATTTTTTTTAAGATATTTTAATAATTGAACAGTTGTGTTTGTTTCTATATTGTAATTTGTACCGATTGTATTACCAGTTCTTCATTCTGTTCTGTTGCTTTATTTAGGGTATCAGGTAACTTTAGCAATCTTTATTGCCATGCTGATGATGGTCTCTGTGGCAATTTGTGTGAAGCATCTGTTACTCTGGTATGGTGCTGAACAGTCAGTTAATTTTTTTTATTCAAGTCCAGAGTCGGCAGTGAAAATCAAATTTAGTGATACTTTGGAAAACTTGATCAGTAGATGTGGATAAGGTGGCAGGAACCATCTGTAGAATTTGAAGGCTTACAGAATTCATCCATGAATGAATGGATTCTGTGATGGAAATTTAACACTGCCCATGGGAATTACGGTACATGGGTAACTACAGGAGTGGAATTATCCTCTGGGCTTGTGCTTTGGGAACCTGGGACTGCCACTTCAGTGTCAGGGTGGTGAGAGGTGTTCTAAGCAAGTCACCTGAGCTGTAAGGCCCTTCACTAACTTACCTGTAAAATGGGCTCAGTCCTCGTCATTTTGTCCATATACAGAATATTGAAGTTCACTGACATTTGTGGATTGTTCCAGAAAATAAAAACATTTGTTTTCCATTTCTTCAAATATAAATAAAATGTCTGCTTTTATCTACCTGTATTGTGATATATTAATGAAGTTATAAGAACTGCTCTTCAAGCAATGGCCTTTCTCCATTTTGTTAAACGACCCTAATTGGTTTGAGTTAACAGTATATTTGGCTGCTTGTGTTAGGAGATAAAACCGAGCACTGACTTAGCTTTGCATTTCACAGGGAAGAATTAAAAACTGTCTCCGAGTGGTGACGATGGAGTTATTCTTTGAAATTCTAATTTAACACTTCAGTAATGGGTCGAGCTTTCTCAGAATCCTCTGTGGGGTTATTTGATTTGCTGTCTGGTTGACCTCAAGGAAAATGGGATGTCTTTAAATTGCAAGAGGTGTTATAGCTATCGCCTTATAATAGAGCCGCATGGGAGAGTTGGTTGTTTTAAATGAGGATTGTCGCCTAATGACTGAGGGATTATATATGAATGGGGCTTATTCTCAAGAACTACCTTGAGGGAGAAAGCTGCATTTTTAAAATTATTATTATTTTTTTAGTTAGCATCAGATGTATCATTGAAACCGGTATCTTTGAGAGATAAGGTGAATATATCTTATTTACCTGAGGGGTTGGGGGGGATGTTGGGGTGGGGTTAGGGTTTAGCGTCTGTTTTGTCTTCAGCATTATTTATGCACGGATGAGTTTTGTCTTTTCACATTCTCTTTTATGCCTCAACAAGAAGAATCGTTACTATTTTTCATAATAAAATTGTTTATTAAATGGCATTCACATGACTGTGGAATCGGAGGGAGAAGTTCTGCTTTTTTATAAGCAGACGAAAGAAGCAGCTTGAATGTTTTGCAAGTTCATGCATGTCATGTTTAGCCTGCCAGAACCTTTAAAATTAATTTGCAAAGCACTGAAATAAAGAACTCGAATGTTTTGTGCTGTGTCATACATAAAGGGAATAGTTAGAAGTTAATTTGTAACGGAATTTTAGGGGGAAAATAAAGACAGGATTGCAGTTAATGAATTCTCTCTGAAATTTTGCTTTTTGATGTTATTTATGTTAGTTGTCCTTTGCGTATAGCTATTTTATTTTTTTCAGCCCCAGTTCACCTTTAAAAGCCATGTAACACACCTGCTCATATTTTAGCAGGTTACATATTTCTCCATCTTACAAATTAAATTGAATTTTTAAACATCTATGGTTTGTGATGTCATAGGGCATAAATTAATACAATGAAAGGCTCAGTGGAATAAATCATTTTAACTGCACTTAGTGTCTCTTCAGGATTATTGAATGGAGATGAACTGTGCAGCGTGAGTTGCATATATTGAGAAATATCAGAAGACATTTTTGACAAGAGTTTTGGAATGAGCTGTGGGCTCAACTCCAGCTCTGCTGAGTGCAGCCCCTCCTGCAGAACTTTCCACTGCCATTTTGTCACAGACTGCGTGCCTTTATTTCAACTAAGATCTCTGATTTCAGTAGCTCTAGCTATATGTTAGTTGAATCGCATGTTTGCTTTGAATTGCATAGTTGAATTTACTTAGTGTTGCTTCTGATTTTTTTCTTAATTTATTTAAGGATACAAATGTATTGGTTCGTGTAAAGTTCAATTTATATCAGTTTGAATTAATATGTTGTGGCATGTTTCTGAAGTTGGCAATAGCTATGGAAATGTAAATCTTGTAAGATGTTGAGAAGGAATATTGGGTAAAAATCAGTGTAGTCATCAGTTTTGTGTGTATGTAGGGGAGGGAAATTCTTTAGGGTGTGAACGTTTTTCTATAATTTCTAGAAACTGACAGGGAGATGTAAATAACAATGCAATAAGGAATATAAAGGTAGAAAGTACACGGATTTATTATACAATATTTCCATGAAGGGCTTATTTTCAAAGGCGAAGCCTCCTTCTTCTGTCTTCTTTGTTAAAATGTATACGATGAAGTGTTAGTTACAGCACAAGCAGCTGGGCCTGGCTCACAAGCTTCCATCTGAAGAATTGGTAGCATGTATGAATTGGACTGGTTTGCAGCTTCAAACTGGATATCTTCCTCTTGATAGGGGAGGTACAGTTACCCATTTGTTACTAAAAATAGTGCTGCTGGAGTAAGCAGCAGCATGGCACAGGAAAAAAAAACCCATAAACCCCACAACAAAAAACCCCAAACCCACAACTTCAAAGCCCTAACTCTTCAACAAGTAAACACTTAACACAACATGCACCATCTCCTCATAGTATTCAGAGTCGTGAGCCATGTTGTCTTCCAAATACAGCTGAATGGACACCCTCTGTCTGCGGTATGTCCTGAAATTCGCTTCTTGGGGCTGTTTGGAAAAAAAGAAATGCATTTAGAATCATAGAATGGTTTGGGTTGGGAGGGACCTTTAGGATCATCTAGTTCCAACCCCCTGCTATAGGCAGGGACACCTCCCTCTAGGCCAGGTTGCTCAAAGCCCCATCCAGCCTGGTCTTGAGTGCTTCCAGGGAGGGGGATGGATTTATTTATTTATTTATTTTAAAGAGCTTTTGCTTTTGTAGGGGATGTCTGATTTGCTTCTGTACTTCTTTTCCTAGAGGGGAAGTATAAACTTAAGTTTGTCTTCCGACTCCAGCTCTAAAAGGGGAGCGTGGGAGTTCACACAGACGAGTTCCAGACAGAAACCTCAAATACACTGCAAACTGGAGCTGTACAGCACTGTGCTGGGGTGCCGTGAAATTTAGAGCATTGTGGTTGTGAAACAATGAGAAATCTTCCAATCAGGGCTCTAGCACATGTGGAGAAGAGTGATTTTATTGTTGGTAGACGAAGCGCATCTCTGTTTTTCTTCCCTTTAACCCCGATATGACCCTTAAAAAGGTGAAAGGTGGTTCAAGCTCCTATTCACTGAGATGTGGAGATTTCCGGAATATAAACTTACTAGTTGCGCCAAATTATAGGGCCACAAATCATCAGACTTTCTCTAGAATTTCAACTTTGGTTGAAGCACGAGTTGAAATAATGAAAGAAGTATAGCACTTCATAACATAATTTATGCAGATGGTTTCGTGTAGCGTTTTGCCTTTATTAGCTACTGCTCTCTCTGTGGTGGTTTAGACTTTCATAGCCATCTTCTTTCCTGCATATAGGGAGAAATTAGTAATAAAAACAAGGGAAAAGATAGATACAATTTTTTTCAAGCTTGCTTGCAACATACATAGAGAAATGAAAAATATGTTCCAAGTCCTAATGGAAAATGTCATTGTATGATACAGGTTTTTTTCTGAGTGATGGTTTTGAGAGATCATGTACCGTAAAAGAACGAGTCACTTGGCAGATTTTCCACTAGTAGTTCGTGTTGTATTTTGGTAGGTAATACACGAGACATCTTCTTTGTGATCGCACAATTTCTCCCTGATGGCCACGACAACTGCTTTCGTGGGAAATGAGCACTAAGAACGTGAATTGATGTATTCTGAGTTTTCTTTACTGCAATTAAACATCTGGAAGTAAGCAGAGCTGTCACCATGGGACCAGCCAGCTTTCTACAGAATATCAGAAATACTCCATGGACCAGTCTCTGTAAATGTCTGCTGCAGTTGTCTGGTGTCTATTTTTCATACAAGGCAGCGAACTTAGTGATCTGTCCTCACTGGCAGGGCTGACTTGACATCTGACCAGTAGTCCTTCCTGATGACTGTTAAATACTTACAAATGTGCTTGTTGCTCTGTGTGAAATAAATACAAATTTGGCTCCACTATCGTTTTGGAAGATTGGGATTGTACTGGAGAGTCAGTGACAGAAATAAGAGTAAGAGCATTAACTGTGTGTCTTCTAGATTGTAATGTGGAAGTCAGTAGGGTGATAGCTGGTTGCAAATAAGATGGTCTAATTTGTAATTACAGATAATAGCTCAGTCTACTAAGTTTCATTTATAGAAGTACACTGTATTGCAGAGTGAGAATTTGATGCCCGATTACAATCTGTGTAAATAATCTCTATCGCAGTGAACTTTTTGCCTTCAGACCTGTGCTCCATTTGGATTAGCTGAGTCTTAAATACAGAATACGTGAATAAGAAGAGTAACTCTCTGGCAATGAGTAAGGCAAATACTTCATAAAGTGTTTAAGAAAAACAACATTGATTTCTCTCTCTTTCCCCTTTACCTCTCTGCCTTCAGTCTCTGCTTCCTGGCTGTGTCCAGCTAAGATAATACAGTAAATGTCTAAGCTCTGGCAAGTAAGGCTGTCACATTGATGTTTAACTGACTTTGAAGCAGTGCAGCTGTAAAGGGGAAATGAATTCTGTTCTCTGTCAAAGCCTGTAAAAGAGTGTTTGTTTTAGCAGCTACTGAAGATGGAAGTGTTTATTCCATGACTGCATTGGTTGTCAAAGCTGGACATATTTTCCTGTATTAATAATATTTGGAATTTTTCATTAGTTATCATTTCCTGTTGATTTCTCAAAAGGACTATTGAGATTCTGATCACTGTTACAATCTTTTTAGCTTTGCTTTCTGTATTTGAATGGAAATCTTGGAATTCCATTTCTATGTGTGTATGTGCATGCCAGCATGTGTGTGTATTATATAAAATTTTAAAAGCAGTCATGAATGTCTGATACTTGTCCATCCAAAAATGCAATGGATTTTTATACAAGAGGCAGAAGGTCAGCTCTTCCAGTTTACCAGGTGATAGAATAAGGCACCCAGCATTCATGAAACACAACTCCTCACACATTTCTTTTTCTCTTACGGTTTCTGTCACATGCTTTTGCCTCTGAAGTACAGAACCCTCTCTTGATATGAATGACCCGTGTTTGATTGCCAGCTTTTACTGGAATGTATGATGTGCTGTATAATGTATTTCAAAAGTAACATGCCAAGTGCACTTAACAAATGGTAGCCATTCAATATAAACAAAATCGTCCTCAAGTGTGTCTGGCGCATTGTGGCTACAGTACGAAGAAATGGTGAAGTGATGAGGTTACAGTATTTTTGGTTTGTTTGGCTCTTCAACATGGGCTATCTAGTGCTGAAAAACTTAATTAACTATTTGGATTTGAAACTGGAAGCAATAACCACGCTAAGTAAGCCTGTCACCATCTTGGCATAGTTAGCACAGAGAGCAAGTGGTGAGGGAAGCTGCATTTTGGACTGGTATTGCTTGCAATTGTATGCGAGTTACTAATTACTTTGCTGTAAAATGGTTGGTAAACAGCCAAAATGCAGCTGCTCTGAGAGGATTACACTTCCTGGTGTTTTTACAGGAATTACATGGATGTCAAAATGTTTCCCAAGCTTCTCCGTGATGATGAATGAGATGTAACAGGGAAGAACGACCCAAAATCATAGCAGAAGCGAGGAGACAGAAAAAGCAGGAGAGAGAAAAAGGTGTAAGAGTAGAGGATTACGATAGCTGCGTGTTTACACATCTTCCTTACCCTCCTTGTTTCAGTCTGGTTTCTGAAGGAAATAAAACTCATGTGATTGTGACTGAGACAAAACATGTTGATGTGCATTTGTGTGGCTGTGTGTTCTTGCCGCTTCCTTCCTCAGCCCCCAGAGAAACTGCTCCCGCAGGCTGCAAGAACATCTGTGCTCAGGGTGATGCTGGTGACAGAAAGAATGCTAAAACCTATTCAGCATCAGGAGGTCCTTGTGGGTGGGCACCATTGTGGGTCAGTGAAGGCACCAAGTTGCTCAAGGTGTTGGTGTGGTTGTCCAGCTCCTTTTTCACGTGCCTTGCTTTTTCTTCTTGACAGCTGGAGGCTGTGTATCTTCTGATGCAGAGGAATTGTGAGGTTTAATGCAGCCTTATCTTAAAAATCAGAAGGTTTTATGTCAAGGCACTGTTTTATGTGTTTTAAAATCTATTGCTAGAAGTTGTTTACTTGTGCCATATTGATACAATAATCTGAGATACTTATATGATACTCTGTGATAAGTATATGTAATAAAATGTAGAATTCCCTATTTTTAAATAAGTCTATTGATTTTCAAGGTACACGCAGGCAGAAAGCATACTGCACTGCATGGCAGCGGAGCAGTGCAAGTCTTCATTTGTCCTTCCCCTTTTCTAACATAATGATTTTGGCTATCAGTGCTGCAAGTTGTTTGCATCAGCCTCAGATAATCAATCTGATTAAGTATCTTGGCAGAATTTGATATTGTACAGAAATTGTACATTGGGAATGGTGGAGAGAGATTTCACTGAGCTACTACTCATGTGAAGGGCATCATTTTCATAGTCTTTATGATAACTAACTAAAAGAAGAGAGAGGTAGAAATAATAAATATTGGAACGTATCTTTTTGAGTGAGTGATTGTAGACATAAACCACTATTAGGACTTCTTCCTATGTTCCTAGTTCCTATCTGGCTGAATGAAAGCAGTGAGATTTACGTACTTAGTCTACTTAAGGTGTTGCTTAATAAAAAAAGTTGATGAAAACGTTCATTGAGTTGTAACATGTTAAGCACAAGTGTAATGAACTCAAGCTGTTAATAACCACCTTCGCGTTCACCAGAGGATTCTGCAAGGTAGAAGATGCCTGTGGCTCAGACCTGAACCCCCTGGTAAGGGTAGCGATACTTCAGGAAAACCTGAAAAAACAACATCATCTTAATTGCCCCAGAGACTCTACAGCATGGCTGCAAACCAGCTTTAACCTAGGCTTATTTAATTCCTGATTGCAGTGGTTGGATGGCTTTGCTTTAGCGTATCTTGCAAAATGACACCTGATAACTTACTTATTTTCTATAATAAGGTTTCCCTGGAGAAGCCCATCCCCTAGGAGTGCTTCAGGGAGCTGGTTAGCTCTGAGCCATCGTGTCCAGTGTATGCTGCAGCATCTCTGCCAGCCAGTGCTCGCAGCTTCAGCCACTTCACACCTGGCACTCTCTGCAGTTGATATAAGAGGCAAAAGCTTAACTTCCTAAACTCAAAAGCAAAGACTACTTGACAAAGGGAGAAGAAGAAAACACACACAAACATATACAACCAAAACAACAAAAAACCATAATCTAACCATCAATAAACTTGCTTGCTCCGTTCACCTTCTTCAGCACTGAAAGTGACATGGCACAGTGGGCCTGCTCTGTGAATGAATGCAAGCCTGATTTAGCTTCCTGACTGCAGCAAAGAAAAGCATTCAGGCATACATCTTAAGGAATGGTTATTTAAAAGTAATGTGCTTTTGTTGCAGCACTATTATATATATAGCAGGAAACTAGGCTGCAGTCTTTATGAGTAACTTATTACTACTGCTCCCTTGGTTTCCAGGAGATGATGGCTATAATGCTATATAAAATCTTAAAGCATGTAACATCACCTTAGTCAATTTTCTTTTCTGTCTCATGGTATTACTGCTCTATTATTTCATCAGGAAATTTATTAAATTCAAAAACTGTATGAATATAACGTTTTCATTTTTCCTTCTAACTCCCTGTTGTTGGTTTGGATGGATTGTAGGAGGACCATAATGGAACCACATCCTGAGGTTTTATTTCAGCTTTTGCGACTTCATATGCATAGGTACAAAGTGTATCTGAAACCTGTGTTTTGCATAGAGGAAAACATTGGCTTTTTTTATTGGTAAAACACACTGAAACAATTCTTTTGGGTGGGATATAATCTTGCACAAAATTACTGGGAAGATTTTTTTTCTATTACATACATTAATTTTTTTTTTTAAATGTAAGTATATAATGGATGGCACTTCTCAACCTTACGTCATTTGCTGCCTGGAAACAGTATTTACTTACAATAACTATATGAATGCGTATGGAATTGCACAGGGTTCCTTTCTCAAAAAGGTTTGTGTGGGGAACAAACAATTTGGGATCCGTCTTGCAAAGAATTCCGTTTGAGTCAGAAGTACTGAGCATTAATATATTTTTTTAAGGACCACCAGCTCTGTTCAGTCAGTTTGGTAGCAGTGCAGATATTTTTCTTACAGCTGCATGTATTTTCTGATTGTTCTTTAAAATAGTAGGAGTGTTGCTGTCAGCGTGCTTTTGACCATTGTATATTACCACAATTTGACAGCTGACAAAACAAGCATGCGTAGACTGAAACTTGTGTCAGATGTCTTTCATTATATATTTTTATTGGCTTAATTTTTCATATACGTGCTTTATATCGACAGCTTTTTTTGTGTGTGTGTGGGTGAAGCTTAATTGTCTTTCTTTTGTGTACGTTTGTATTAAAGTTTTACCACAAAATGTAATCTAAATTGGTCTGCAGAAACTAAAGGCTTGGCTAGAAGATGACCTGAAAAGGTCCAACCATTCTTCAGGCTTTAGAAAAAGGAGTGAAAAGCATCGTATTCAGGTAGAGAAGCTTTTGACCACCTGAAGAGCTTAATGCTATATTTTTCATTTCATTGCCTTACGATGGCCCTTAATAAACTTTTGTGACGCTGCTTTAAGGAGCAGACAGAATCCTGTTATCCACAATCAAGTGTGTAACTTAAATTGTTGTAGAGAGTTAGCTAGATTCTGATGATACACATTTTATGGCAGTCTCTAAATCCTTGACAAGTAAGGTAATACTGAAGCTTAAGTTCTCTCTTTGGCCCTTGAGCCATTTGGTTTCCTAGTACATCTGGGAAGCATCTCCTGAGGAGACAGAGGTCCTCAGTGGTCTCAGAGCTCCTGGTATACATTCACACCAGCTGTCAACCCCTTTTTGTAAAGTGTATCTGAGGAAATGGGTGTGAATGGTAAGACAAATGATTTAAGGCTTTAGCCTGTGTCAGAAGTTAAGCAGAGTAGAGCTAAAGCAGATTTTTTTTTTTTTACTTTCCTTTCCCAAAAACAGTGAGATATCTGATATATGCTTGTTATATATGAGGATAAGATTAAAGTTTCAGAAGTTTTTTGCAGACTTTGTGGATGAAAGAGGTTCGGAAATAATGAATAGCCAGTGTTCTGGCATTTTCCGGTGTTGACAGGGACTCAGGCTGTAAAATTGCCAACTTGTCTGATTCAAGTCAGGGATTTAAACATCTGTAGCAAGCACTAGGATAGCTAGATGGGTTATCTTTGGGCGGTACTCTACTGCTTGCTCCAAGGTTCATCTCAAATCTTTTCTAACAGGGCTCCTAAAGCTGGTATGCTCTTGCAAATGAACTTGCAAATGGTTTTGATCAGTTAGTGTATTTTAGATGCTGTTTTAAAGAAAACATAATTGCTGTTAATCTGAAGCTGAGTGTTCTGCGGCTGCAAAGGTAGCCCTTTCTCCCTGCTCCGCTGTGGTGGGAAAATGCAGAGAATGAAATGAAAGCAGTGGAAACTTGCCCTAACCAGTTCATGGTCTTCTTCCAGATGAGACTTGATTTTGGAAAAAACAAAATGATAGGGAAAAATGACCAGTGTCACAGCAATAAGACGGTTTGGGAATCCAGCACGGTCTGCTCAGCACAATGGAACCAAATTTTCATGGATATTTTTAAAACAATAAATGTAATAGTGGACTAATTTATGTATTTCCTTTTACATAATGTCCCACCCACATACAGACTTGGTTTTGATCCGCTGTACTTTACTAGATTCTGTGTTTGTTTGTAAGGTAGCTGCTGTAATCCTGTCCTCCCATCTCTCAGCTTCTCCCTTAAGAGCTTTCAAATAATGCTTTGAAATGTTAACGCTCCTCTTTTTCAAAAATATTCTTCTTCAGCTTTTAGATGAGCACCACTTTGAATTTACTTCTGACACTTCTCATTTTTGTGCATTTAAGAAACCGAGTGGAGCGTGCTCATTCTCTGTTTTCTCTTAGATAATAGGTATCATCAGAAAGAATAGGACCTAATTTGTGTCGGCGTTACAAATTTGGTAACACTGTGTACGTACATCTTAACGTCATTCTGATTTTTAGTTCTATGAAAATTAATTTCTCATCTCCCTTTGACAGTGCAGTACTGAATAACTTAGTCATGGACACGAGTGAAAACAAATACATGGATGTGGAAGGGTGATAAAATGAGGAGCTGAACTGTAACTTGAGTAGAATAAATAAGCGTTTTAAGTGACAAACGTTCGGCAAATAAACTGTTATGGCCTGTGAGTTCAGTTGTAAAAGTATTAATTTGTATTGTTTGACTGCAAATAAAATGATACATATTTTGATAACCAGCTTTTAGGAACATATTTTCAATTCAAATATTGAAATCTCAGAAAAGGACTTAAATTTCTCTTGCGCAGTTTGTATCCGTAATAGATAGGAAATCCTAAATTAAATTATCCTCTTATTTTTCATGTGCAAGTACATTCTAAGGCTTCTGGTCCCAAACCTCACAAATCAAGTGTGAAAATGGTGACTTAAGCGTGGAAATTCACCTATTTCATTTAGCGTAGATAAAGGCTTTGCAATTAAGTATAATTCTGGTAATTGTGTGCTTCCCGTATATCTCAGGATATGGTTAATAGAACAAGTTGCAGGTCTCATGACTTAAATAACTCAGTAAATAAATAAATTGCCATAAAATCTGGCAGAAGTAGAAAGATTGGGCTTCTGCATTCAATGCTATTCTACAAATTAAATGAGTGTTCATCTGTCTCCCAAGCATAATGCACAAATGGACGTTACTAAAATATGCATTGTTATTACTGGGCAAAAGAGGTATTTAGGAAAAAAAATCTTCAGAGTAACGATTTTATTCTTCACATAAATGCGTTTTATTCCTCCCCTCTTTGCTTTGTTTCTGTGTCTATTTTCTGTCTGCTGGTGTTATATCATTTGCACGCTTAGTTTTTAAATGCTCTTGTGAAAGTATCGCTCTATTACTTCCAGCTGAGTAAGTACTCAGTTGCACCTCATAAGCTTTCCAAGTCACGTCTTATAGCAGCGACAACTCTGGTCGGAAAACAACTGAGGTTTTAAAGCCCAGTTCTTGTTCTCGTAAACCATGTTCGTGATGCTTGGAGTTGATTGTGGGCCTATCGATGAATGACGACGCAGTAATTTCAATTATTCCATTCAGTGGTGATGCAGATGCTGATCGGTTTTCAGATACGAATCCAGCATTTGGCCACTTGTGCTGGCTTGTCCCATTAAAGAGCAGCCCTCAGAGAAAATGAGTCCTGAAAGAACGGGGATGTAGTTGAGCCGTTTCCTATGTAACTGGAAAGGAAAGTAAAAATGGGTGGATAATTTCAAAGACAATGAGCTATCACTGGGCTATAGCAGTGAAAATAATACATCAGCCTTAAATAAAGCAAGGTAAAAGACTCATTTCTTTGATCACGCTTTAAGAAATTTGTCTTGTACTTCAACTTTTAAACAAAGTTCTTGGTTAATTCAAGTGTTCTCAGAAAGGAAAAAATGTTGGAAGTATATGCGAGACCGTTTTTATTCTGGTGCCGTTTCTACAATTCAAGATTAATTTCAACAACTTTTGTCACCAGGAATGCAGTATAACCATTAGCAGAGGAAAATCTGTCCAACCGTCTGGGGATGATTCCTCTGCTGTTGTAAATTAGCTGGAATTCTTGTGAAAAGCTTTCCACATCATGAGTGCTTTGGAGAGTATCTGTGGAGGCTTCAGCTGGTTTTAATTTGCCTTACTTAGCTGTATATTATGTCCGTGTTTGCTCCTAAAAGTTGTGCGCAAATAATTACTTGTCAGTCTACAAATGGTACAACAGAACTTTGATTGCGAAGCCAGCTTTGGATGGGTTAGACACAAAAGAAGAGCTGTACAAGTACTTTTCTGTGCATTCAGTTTTCTTTGGAATTACTTTTTGCTGGATTTTTTTGTTGTTGTGCTGTCACTCCTTGGCACTCTGTAACTTCACAAGACTACCATACGTAAGGTTTAAATCCTCATGGTAAGCGATTAGTACTTGTAAGTCCATTTATTTCCATACAGTTTAACGTTTTTTGCTGAAGTATGGAGGCTTGGTTTAATTATCTTGCCTCAGCCAAATATTTTTGTCTGATTCTGCCAATTTCATGATCTATAGGGAAGGTATGTTTAAGATCCAAGGACACTTGTGAAGGGCTTGTGCGTATGTGTTCAAAGGCAAAATGAGGAAAAAAAATCCTTTTTTTTCCTTTTAAACCTTTGCAACTACAAAAATGTGTTTTAATAGATTTCCTCAGTACTGTGGTACATGCAAGCTTTGTATGGTTTCTGTTCTACCTTGTTCTTAAACTGCTTTTCATTGTATCTTTTTATTTTGGCTCCTCTGGAGTACAAGAGTCAGATTTCTAATGTACAGCTTGTTGGAACAGGTTTTACTCCATCTCCTTTCTTTCCATTTGCTGGGTTTGTGTACGTGCAAATTTGAGAATTATCTACCTTCCCTTGATCAAAACATTTCATTCCTTTGCAGGGTAAAAAGCCAATACCTACTTATAAAAATCAATACAAATTCACTTGTCTTTAGTTTAAGCTATAGTTCTGCGTTTTTGTACAAAAATACAACCTGTTTATTTGAATTCTTGGGCAGAAGTCACCAGCAGTGATAGGGAAAGACCTCAGCCACACCAGATGTATATTCAAACTGGTGGGGTGGGCAGTATCTCCTGCTTAGTCAGAAGTACTTCAGAACTGTGCTTTCTTTTAATATGACAACTATGTTTAAGGCTACAGCCTTGACTGCTCACTGATTTATTTAATTTTTTGAAACCTTTGCATCTGGGTTGGTAGTTCTGGTGTATAGTGCAAATGACCTCCACTCATGCGGCCAAGATGTTTGCTTATTTTTTAAATTAAATTGCAATAATTTTTGCATTTTCTTGCAGAAAACAGTAAAAAATTAGTGAATGTGGGTTCTAGAGGTATTTGCAGGACTGTTTTTCAACAGTTCATTGTGAATTAGGTATAAAGAGTATTTTCTTCAGTTATACACTGTGGGTGTGGTCGTGTTTCTGAATGTTGGCTTTTTAAGCTGATCTGCTAACATAGATATCTGTGTATTTGGTTTGTTGGGTTTCTTAAGGCTTTTTGAGAAATAAATTTTGAGATATATTTGTGATGTTAAACTTCGATATTGTCTATAGAAAACAAAACAAATAAAAAACATAAGTGAAAAGCCTTATCAGCCAATCAAAAGATTTCATTCCTGTTGAGATTAATGGGGGAGCTAAAAGAAGTAAGAAATTCCAAGGGCTCCTTCAGTATGTGTGCAGGAGCTTTTTAGGCCTGATTCTAGTCAGCTGCAATTTTTGTGTTCTGAAAGACTTGAAGGAGGGAGTATTCCTAAAATCTGTTTATGTAGGTCTTCCTTCATAGTGCTTGTACATGTTGTTTCCAAAAAGTCTCATTGGTTGTTCTAAGATAAGCCAGAAAGCACAATCTGATAATATCTGCAACTATCTCAGGTTTGCTTTATGGAATTAGCTGTTTGGAGAAGTCAGAAGCACGTTTTGTGTTTTGTACCGAGGTTTCACAGGAAAAAAAAAAAATCCAGAAAATCATGCCATCTTACTAACAAGAATGTTATGTTAGGCTGCTGGAAGAGTTAGCTGGTCCAATTGCCCAGTGTCTGATGTCTCTCTCATGTCACCTTGTTCTGTGTGAGGGTTGGTGGCATTTTTTTGCTTACTAATTTGTTTGTTTCTGTTTGTTTTTTTTTTCTCTTGGAAGAATTTCCTTTTGAAGGTACGTCCTCTTGGACCTAACAGAACCACTCGAGAAATGCTTTTTTTTTTTTTCCTAATAGTATCACATTTTATTTTTCTCCTTAATGCCGAGGTTCCTGAAAATGGAAGCAGCAGTGGTTAGTTTGTTCAGCAACTTTCAGGCTGTATTTTTGTATGTATATACTCCTTCACTGAACTTCATGACACTTGTTTGTTTTTGCACTAGTATTAAAAGTAAGATTTGCTGGATGCCAATTCCATGCTTAGTTCCCTAGGTCTTGCTGTTTGTGCAGAGATATTGATCTTGAGCATATTTAGCAATCTCTGCTGGTTGCCCCCGTGAACGTTCCAGGGTTTGTCACACACTTGATATGCTGCCCTGGTGGAGGGCTCGTTTGCCAGGAGGCTGTGTTCTCTACTTTGGGACTTTTCCCAGTGTTGTGAAGCATGATTTAAGCTTTGTAGGAATGTTCATCCTGTAATTTTGGACATCTATACTTTAATAATTGTATTACTATTTTTACACGTGATCCTGAATGTTTCCAGCTGTTACTTGAAATCCTGGTTCACAAGGACGCGTGTTTCAAGGACTGAGAATTATTGCATTTACGTAACAAATGAAATAATTATTCTACCACTACATACTTGTTAAGTAATAGCATAAATTAATGCAAGTGTGATGTACAGCAACGCTACTCTGAAAGCACATATGAAAAAATCATCTCCTTTATCATGTTTTACAAAAATGATGAACAGCAAGGTAGAGGGATTGCTGACGTACCTTTTCACCATGTCATGTAGTAGGGAAATACTGTTCTGCTTTTATTAATTCTGCACAGATCCTCTGACTTCTTGTCTTCCTGGAATATTTTTTAAACATGTTTGGCTGCACGGGAGGGAGAAGCTGGCTTTGCGCTTGCTATGGAAACCCAGGAAAAGATGGTGTGCTTGGTAAAGTGGAATCTGTGTACTCCGCTGTTAATAAAGCTTAAAAGCGTGGACAGATATGGAGCTTCCAAGCTGTATGGGTTACTTGGGGAAGGTGTGCTGGCAGAGGCAGAGTACACAGAGCAGCATTCCATAGGGCTCGTGACTTTGTACCCTGGAAGCGTTTGGCAACCTGCAGAGATTGTTACAGCAAACATTTTAACTCAGTTTGAAAAAGTTGCTATTACAGAAAGAAAATAATCATTTAACCTTAAATAAACATGTTCTGAAACTTGTTAGAGAAAAAAAATAGGTTTTTTTCTTTTGTGGTTTTGTTTCAGGATAGACTCTGCAATTGCAAGGGTTTTGCATCTGTTTTAGTACAACTTGATCATGTTGGCCATACAGGGCGATTGGCAGCCCAGCCACAACGTTTCATGTGTAGTAAAAATACATGGGTGCTAATCTAATTATGAAGAGCAAAAAAAAAGTTGGCCTAAAATGCAACCAAATTAGAAAGGGAAATCAAGAGTTTTAACAGCACGTTGTAAACCTGACTATTCTGGACAAAGCATGGTCTGAAACATACCAACACAATTATTGCCGGTCTTGTGTGGCAATGTGCATTGTTTTGTTCTTTTTAATCAAGTGGACAGAGTAAAAAGTAAAGTCGGGAGGTATTAGGAAAACTAGAAGATGAATTTTGGAGTAATGAATTATTGCCAGGATATAGTTATTACGAGACCATAGGAAGTTTAACAGCAGCAATAATAGTGAAGGTGTTGGCAATTGGAAATCCCTTAAGCCCATCTGGAGGTGAGTGAGATTATAGGAATGGCATGTTTTTCTCTCCTGATAGCCCTGAGAATATCTTTGCAACAAGCTTGCCTAGATGTCTTAGCATATCTGTCTTGGCTGGCAGTGCAGGCGGGGCGTCTTTGCTCCTCAGCTGTCATAAGACAATCAGTGCAGCCCTTGATGAAGGAGAGGTGACCAATTTCTAATAACGTTTGGTCATCTTGCAAACTTTGGGTCTCTGGTTAGAGAGGGGTGTCAGCTGGCGTTGTGCCTGGCTGCAGGTTTTGTGCAGAACTTGGCAGAAGGAGCAGCCCTCTGCCCTGCTGCACACTCCTTACATCTTATTAACAGAAAGGTCTCAGGATTCCCACCGCTGAGTGGCCAAGTAGGCTGTAGCCATCAATGGGTTTTAGGTGTGAAATGCTAGTGGAGTATGCTGTGTTGTAGGTATTTTTGTTTTACCACTTCTGTGAGTGGACACTTTAACATGGCATGATTCAGAATTACTATCAGATTGTGGTCCACTACATTCTATAGAGTATGGGCCCATGCGCATTCCAACAAGCGTTATGTTTACCTGGAAGGCTGGTGTGCCAGATTAGCACAACAATACGCGGTGCGGTACAGATCTGGGTGGTTCCTGAATTTCATCAGTGGAAAAAAATTAGCTATGTGTTTGGGCTGGGTTCAAGCTGAGGCATAACTTCCTGCTTGGGATCTGTGCTTGTGGGTCACTTGGTAAATAAAAGTCAGCCCGTTTCTGACAAATCTCCTACTTCACATTCTCCCTTCAGTGTAGTCATTTGAGGAATAAAAAGATCTTCCAATTTGCTTATTGGTAAGTCTGGTATAGAGTTCCACCGAGCTTTTGAAACTATGAACTTAAATGTTGGTAGGATATTGTCTCCTAAATAGATGTTTAAAATACTGTCTGGGTGATGTTCAAAGCACACCTTTTATTTTGCTTCGAAAAGCAGTTGATGATAGGGCTTCTAGTTTTTGAAAAACCTTCTCTGCATTTGTTTTTTAGTTGTGGAAAAAGGCTCGTATAAATGAGTAGTATGAGCAATGTGAGCCATTCAGACTATAAGTAACATGTTTCCAAAGATGTCCAATTTGCTAAAATAGTTTTTATATGTTTGAAAACATTGTTCAATAATTACTAGTTTTGAGTTTGAAACTCCAGTGGCTATTGAAATAGGTATGAAAGAAAAAGTTAACTGTTTTACTTAACCATTTACATATTTTTCTTTTTTTTTTTTTAACTTAAAATGATCCAGAGTTTTCCAGATTTCCTTAGCAGAGGAGCAGCTTTCATCCTTTAGTCTCCCCAAGACCATCATGTGCTTCTAATAGAGACTTACAGGGAAAATATTGTAAGTAGGACCACATGCCATCCATGGCCTTTTGGACCACCATTTGGAAACTGCTGCTTTTTAATATTTATTTGTTTATAGTATTGCTCTTTTGGCTACAGCATGAACACATGTTTTAAGTGTTAGTGCTGTAAAAATCATAATGCTGACTGTCATGATTTTCATCTTAAATAAATCTTTCACTGTTATAGTATTTTCTTGCTTCTTTCAGATTTGATCTGCTGTGTTGGAAAATGTGATTGCTCTCAAGTACATGTGGAATCACTTTAAAATAATAAATATATTTCTACATATTAACTTTTCATGGGCTCTAATATTCAGAACAGTAATCAAATACACACTCTTTCTTTAAGAAAACATTTATGTAACATTTAACATAGTAACATGCTTTGTTAAATAGGTGTATCTCCTGTGCAAGAAATCAGTCTTGCTTTTGTAACTGATTATCATGGATCTATCCACTTGGTAATTATAAAAGTACAGTTACAGAACTGCTAACAGTAACTGAAAAAACATTAACACTGTAAAAATTATTCTTGTGTTTGGGCTGAAAAGTGGTTGAATGAAACTTGAGTTGTTTTTAGGTTTTGGTTGATAGTTTCTTACATGTACTTATTTGAAAACTATAAATACTTGAAGGTAGCAACAATGAATAAAAAGGTTTTATTGGTCTAACTGTGGTGCTGTTTCTGTGACAGATCTCTTCAGTCTTGTGGCCTTTGGCTTAGATTTTTGTTGGAGGCAGTTTCTCTTCACGGAATTATTTCATGGTGTTTGCATGGCATTGAAGCCTGGCACGCAGGGTGTGCACTGAGGTGTGCATGTGATAGCAGTGCTGTATGTGTGTGCGTTGCCTTCCAGCAAAGGGATTGCAGATAAAGCAGCACTGGCTGTCTCTGTCACAGATAGCCATGCTCTCCTCTAAACTCTGACAGCACTGAGTTGTTTTGCCAGGTAAGTTCTCACAAAGCAATGGGCTTTATTTCAGGTTTTGTTTCCTTGGTACCAAGGTCTGCGTTTGAACACAATCCGTAGGTACTCAGGCCTGAGAATGCCGCAGGGGACCACTTGCCTGCCAGCTTCCCTTTCCTGGTCTACCGCTGTCCTGTGAGCTGCCTGCCTTGCCGTGCCAAGCCAGTGCTGGGCTGCTGAGGTGCTTGAGGCTGGAGGGTGCTCCAAGACTGCACCTCATTTCTTATCTCCTCAGCACAGAGAGCAGGCCTGGTCTTGTGGGTGGCTTTGGGGCAGTCCTACAGAAGTGCCATAGCTATGGCTGAGGCACTTGGTCTTTGAGATGCCTCTTGCCGTATGACACTTGATCAGAGGACCTGTTTTCTAGCATTGCACCTTTCATATTTTCTAAGCTGTCAATGGGGACTTTGTGGGAAGTCTGTAACGCCTTCTGAGTGGTTTGTGTCTAAAAATATTCTTACTGGTCAAGTTTATGAAGAGTTGGTGTGACTCTGAAGTGCTGACCCAGGAGCAGACTCCTGCTGTGAAGTTTGTCTGTCACATGCTGGCTATGAAAGCCAGCTCCAGGAGACAGGAGCTCTGCTGACTGAAGGAAACTTCACGCGATGAAGAAATGCTTTGACCCACTTCATCCATCCTCCTGGGCTGCTGGTTACTCCTTTTCCCTGGAGCATGAAAGATCAAAGATTTCCAGGTGTGGCCCAGCATTATTTGCTTTAGCAGAGCTGGCTGAACGGGGGGCGGATAAGAGATTTCATGAGGGTTTCTTTAAGCAGGCACACCTCCTGTATTGAAATTACATCACTTCTGTGAGGTTGTTAAAGCTGGAGGGTTACATACCTTGAAGCCAGTGCTGCTTCCTTCATCTTTGCTGAGTGAATCAAAGTGTGACTGTTTCTGTGACGCTGATGTTGATGTCATTTTATTTTACCAAGAATGCTTGCTGTCTGATGCAGGTCTGAAATCCTCTACCAAGGTAATTTTATTCTTCATATGTCTCACTTTTTTATAGTAATAAAAAAGCAGTTTTTCCCTCTTAGCAGATTTTGTCTTTGCTTAGGCATCCTTTGAAGAAAGCTGCTTGTCAAGGATTCTTTACTTTGAGAAGTCTTCTCTGCTTTTGTCTATTATTGCGTAAGAAGCATTGAGGAAGCACAGGACTGAACTGGTTTGCCTCGCAAAACAGTCAGATTTTTCTCCTGGGCTTATTGGTCAGTTCTGTCCAAAGTAAAATCAGTCATCTTGGAAAGCTCTAGGAAGGCTCCAACATCTTGTTTGTTTAGGCTATATCTCTGCAGTAGCCAAGACTTCCTCAGGCCTTCTGGATGAGATGTTGAGATGTCATGGGTATCACGTGGGAAGATCTCACAGTTTCCTTTGATATTCTGCAGGTGAACTACTAAGCTTCTCAGTATTGTTGAGCTATTCTTGTTAATGTGCATACTGTGAACTGGAGAAGGTCACCATTTCCCTTCTAGATTTGCATAGAAGGGCAGATAGCAGTAAGCAGTTTTTCTATAAAAGGTGTAAACGCTTCATTCAAACAATGCAGAGTCACTAAGCTCTACCCTGTAGATAGATTATGTGAGTATAAATAGAGCTGGGAAGAAGATTTGCTTGAAGGAAGGTCTTGTGATTGGTCAGGATGCCGTGGAAAGCCTGTTCCTTTCAAGTGGCTTTGAGGCACGTACAGTCCCAACGCTGAATGAATCTTTCATGTTCTGATGAGCAGCAGGGCAGGAATGCCCAAATACAGAGTTTGCCTGGGATCATTATTGATAAAAAAAAAAACTAGATAGACTTTAGTCATTGCCGTGAGAGGTTGTGGAGATGTACTTGAAGACATTCAAGATCCATTTGGGCGTGTTCCTGTGCAGCCTTCTTTCTGACCTTACTTGATTAGAGAGGTTTGACCAGATGGCCTCCAGAGATCGCTTCCAACCTCAGCCTTTAAGTGATTCTGTCACAGTGATTTCAGTGTAAATTCTTACACTTTGGGTGTTAGGTTGTGATGATGAATAACTCTGTGCTATTAGAAGCAGTAAGAAGGAAGTTTCAGGCAGTATAACCAATTGATCTTTCTTTGAGATTGCTTTAGTGGTTTGGTAACTGCGGCTTTGAGACAGCCTGAGCTAGAGTCACTTGCAACCTGCCAGATGTGGGTGAGGACCATGGCTGAATCCCACCCTATGCTCCCATTATTTCAGTAAGTGTGATCAGCAGTTCTTTTGGGACTGAAAATTTACCTCTTCTGTCTGAAGAAGAAATAGTTATCTGTCCTATGGTCAGAAGGAAGAGGGTAGAGACTAATAAGGTCGTGAATGAGATTATGTGGGGGCAGTTGTCAATTGATTTTTTTTTCTCCCATTCAAGATCAAGGGGCTCCACATAAAATGAGCAAGCGGTGGTTCTTCATTCAAAATGTGCTGAAGCTGTGGAAATCCTTGCTTTTGAGGAAGAATAGGAGCATAGATTGTATGTAACTCTTGTGTGCCATAATTTGCGTACTCTAGTGCAAACCTTTGTTCTGTGCTTCTCTATTCTGAAATGGGGTGGTAGGGAACAAAGCAAAAAAGTTCAGACTTCAACTTTCCTTAGACCAAAGCTGCTGTTTCTTATTAATACTGAAAAAGTATTCGGTGTCTAGAGAAAAACAACTTACTACCAGAAGAAGAGAAATCTTTCTTTGGCAGTGAATGAGAATATACTCTTCATCTGGAAGTTGCTACAATATTCTTTGCCTGCTTGCGCTTGGTTGACACTCATTTACATGCTTTTAGGACATTTGTATGTTGTTTTTCTTCACAGTGAAGAAGATAAACTTAATGAAAGAATGGTGTTATGTAACTAAAACACTCCATCATAATGTATTTGCATGATGTGGTAGAATACCCAAAGCAGCACTGGTGACTGTCAAGCTGCTGTTTCCCATGTTTCAGTGTCTTGAGTATGTAACCCAAATTGTGCTCTTGCATAACTTGTGCAGGAGCCATCCTGGATTTAATTAGGAGGAAATAATAGCGCTGTCATTTTGTTCTGCAGCTGTCGTATCTTGGAGTATTTGACTGAACTACAAAACTGTCAGTGCCATCAGCCTTTGACAGAATGGATAGTTTGATTTCAGGTTTTAAGGTGTTTGAATCATCAGGTAGTCTTGCTCGTACAGCCTTTTCCCATGTTTAATACTTAAGAAAATGATTCTCTTGTGGGGTATTGGATGTCGTAACTAGTATTGAACCTGTGCTTTGAGGATCATTGCGTCATGGTTGGCGGTATGGGAGCTGCTGACCTGCATGCTGACATTGGAAGGTGAATTGAGAGAACACGCTGCTGACCAGCTGTAGTGATTCTGGCAGTTCTATTGCTGCTTTGGTGGTGAAATGAGCTCAGCTTTATAACCACTGATTATGACTACGGTAAGCAGCCAAAAATCTTGTAGGAGTGAAAGAGAGGAGAAAAATTTGACTTGAACAGCTTATACATCATCGAAAAGCGAGTGGAATTTCATGGGAGAAAATGAGAACAGTCTTATAGTCCACGGGGATTTCCTCTGCTGGATATCAAAGGTATACTGTAAACCATAGAGGTGTAGTCGCTTCTGCTTGAAAAGTTTTCAAGATCCTTTATGATGAAAGGCGTTAGGAGGTTCTAGTGTAAGAGTTACTGAAGAATCTCATTGAAAAGTGCATGGCAGGGTTATTTGAAATGTCCCATTGACCTCAGTAGGTCTTTGTTTTATTTCTTTCTTCTTGTTGCTGCATGACACTGGGACTGTGTTGAAAAGATACTGTGATTTGATGTTTTTGGGTATGCCTGACCATTTCAGTGGTCTCACTCATGCTGGGCCAAATTCAACTTCAGTAATTTCAGGACATTTCTTTGCCAGAAATTTCGTTCTTCTAAAAACAGGAGTTTATGTATCACAGGTTCTGTGATTTAAGTCATAGTTTCTACACATTATGCATTTGTTCCTAATTAGATATATTCTTTCTAGTGCATGTGTATTATGTACTTAAGAGTTGGTCAAGTAATTGTTTTCATGTATTTTTAAAGATTAAAGTGTTTTCCAAATCTATCGAAATTCTAATCAGATTCTTACAGTAATCTTGAAAACAGTATTTTGTGCCAGGGTGGGCCACATGGCTATAGGATCATTTGTATTGTAAACCTTGCAAGACTGAGGCTGCCATTTTATGTTTGTGTGGCTTGCAGTTCTTTATTTCTAAATTAATTATGTTTTAATTAAAAGTCGCATCTTTGGGAACAACTGAGTTATTTGCTTTAAAAGCTTGTTTTGTGAACTGGAACTAACAAACTGATTCTCCCAGAAATTTTTGTCCTTTGTTTTCTGTCTCTTGTATCTTCCATCAGTTTCCATCCTTCTTCCCTTCACCGCATTCCTGAAAAAAAGAAAATGCTTATTAAAATTGAAAAAGGAAAATACAGTTGACAACTTTGCAATGAAAACTAATTGTTCAGTGTATATGAATTTAATCAGGATATGACTGGAATTGTGTTAATCTTGTCTAGTAAGCATTTTCACAGACTAATTTAGCTTGACTTCTGGAGCTCCTTTTCAGAGGTCAAGCTGTTAAAGAAAAAGTAATGTGGTGAGAAGAGTCCCAATGAGGAGCTTTTCCAGTTTTCATTTAAAAATATATTTTAAAAGAACCAGGATTTCTGAGATTGAAAAGTCAGATAAAAGATCCTTCATGTCATTTTTTCCTTTATATTTACATTAAGTTAAATGAGTGGGGGGAAAAAAAATTCTAATTGATTTTAAACTTCTGAAAAATTTTTGTTTTACTCCTGAAGGCTGTAGCTGCAGGTAAACAAAGTACAGAAGGAATGGCAGGTAAATAAGAGAGTTCTTTTCCGGTTACATTACCTTTGTTACTTTTGTAGCTGAACTGCAACAGGGCTCCACGGTTGAGCAGTGGAATAACCATTTTTATTCTACCAGCCTGGCCAATACAATCAACATTTATGTGAACAAATTACAGATAGCTAGATAGCTACAAGAGGATTATCTCTAACATTTAACCTGTGATCTCTGGAAGCTCAGTGTAAAGATGACATAAACAGTAGTTTTGTTTCAGCAGAACATATTAAGATGGCAGAGAATATAAGAGGCATATTTGGAGGGGCTGTGTATAAAGATTTCAGCTTCTGCTGCAGCTAGACTGACTGTGGCATAGTAAAATTACATACTGGAATGTAAGGAATTAAAAGTCATAAGATTATCAAGAGCTATAAGACTTTACTAAGCCTGATTATAGAAAAACATTTTAATGTATTACTGTTTTATAATAAAAGTCAACAGTCAAGCACAATTTGCAGAAAAAAGACCTAGAAAAGTCATAATTCCTTAACCAACAGCACAGATTTTTTTCAAACAGCAGCATATTAGTAAATTTTGAATCTATACTCTTTATGAGAATCCAGTGATAGAGTTGTGTAGCAAGGAAAACCCCTTTTGAGACTGTGGTTTAGCAGCTAAATCTAAAAGCAAAACATTATGCATTACTTGATACATGAATGAAACGAACAAGAGGAAAGTAGTGAATTAGAATAAGCGGACTAAACTGAAGTCAAGAATGAGAATAAGGAGACTAAACTGAACATTTAATACTCTTACTAACTTGAGTTCAGTGCAGGTTCTGTACATGTAAGGCTGTGTGCTTACTAGTCGAGCTGTCTTGTTTGAAGCTAATGGTTAATAGCGTAGAAGTTGATTAACTTGTCATACCAGTCTCGCCATACTTTTGTTTTTCTCAAACTAGATGAAAGGTTCCTTTAAGTATGGTTACCGTAGTACTGCATTCCTGATGATGCTAGTAGTTAATGACACTCTTTGTTGTAGAAATCAGGAAATGTGGGTTTGAGCCTCTGGGATCTGCACGGCTAGAGTATGAAAATACTATATCCTGAATGGCGAGGTATTGCAGGAACAACTTGGTATGTTACACGGCTGGTAATAGATGTTGGTAGTTTTGTGTTTTAGGTGAATTTACCCTCTTCACGTACTGCTGCATCACATCCGTCCATGCAAAACCCTCATTCTAAAACTTAAAATCTTTCTTAATAGGCTATTCCACGTTTGTTAGGGTGTTCGGTATTGGCGTCTGGTTTCCATCACAAGAACTGTCTGATCGCATTATTTATTCAACATCTATTGGGCACAAAGGTTCTGGTTGGTTAAATGGGCTGACATTTAACATGAATTAATTTCATTATGCTGAATAAAACATCTCTTGTGGTATACAGCCTTATTTCAATTTGAATTTTTAATTTAAATAGAAGGAAATTATTCATGGAAGTTTACATAATGGAATGTTTGTCATAAACTGCATTTAATGTATGCCAAGCTCAAGTGTTCTTACTGTGAGAAGAGGCTGTGAGATTTTCTCGCCCATTTGGCTCTTTCGAAGTTTTCAGTGAAGTGTGGGTGGGGTGGAATTGGCATTGGAGATGAGAGATTTCTGCATTTGCGATTAATTTCATTGAAATACTAGGATCTTTGTGTTTCTTGCAAATTACATTTTGACTGTTAAAGAAAACTAGAACTATTTTATTGAAGTGATGCTGGCATTTTTTTCCTAAGTGAAATACCTGTGTAGTACCTTAGATGTTTCTGAAAGGTCCTAGATTACTTTGCTGTCCAAAGGAAAAGTCATCTATGGAAATAGAGCCACTGTTGAAGTATTTCTTGGGGCTGCTGTTAAGCATGAAACGGTAACTTAGCCTTCTTCTCAACCTCTGGTCTCTCTACTAAGCATTGTGCATCATTTGGAAACTATATCATATAGTGACTCCCTGTATCTAGGTGCATTAAAGATCAGCACCTCAAGTATAATGACATTGCAGGTATTTCAATGCAGCTGAAAATAATGGAGGGCACTGTAGTGGTTTGTGTGATGGAGATTGTGATTAAACTCTCATCTCTCTACACTGATTCCTAAGGAGCTATTATGCTGTTCCACATTCTAAACCATTTTCCTTGGTGCAAAAATATAAATGGAAAGATGTCAAAACCTATAGATTTTCAAGCCTGAACAGAGTATCATAATTATGGTGTGTGTACATGGTATACCTATTGTGCATTCTTCATTTCTTCACAAGAAATCGTCTCTTAGTTCTATCTAGCAGGATTAATCTATTGAGAAAGCCTGTTAATTTTAAATTTCACGAACACTCAAATATAAAGAAAATGTACTGAGGATTAGTGATGAGCAATTCCAGCCACACGTAACATGCTTATCTGTTCTGGTGGAGACTGGCCCTGCTAGGAACTGAGAACAGACCAGAAATGTGCACTTGTGTGCTTTTGGGATTTCATGTTCTGCAGGCTTATAAAACAGTAAATAGTGAGGTCTGAGGAAAATATATAGTAATTCCGAAGTTAGCTTTCAAATACACTTTTAATATGGGAAGAAATCTGGAATTTATTCAATCTCCTCCTCCTGCGCCCATGTTGGGATACTATAAAGTGGAGCGATCTTAGAATTTACAGTTCTCCCATTTACATTCAACTACAGGGAAGTGCCATTCAGTATCCCAACTCAAACTTTTTCATCGGTAAAAGATATAACAATGTTATACATATAGAAGCAGTACATTAAATTGTTGAATAGGCTTACTTATTTGGAGAGAAGGCTACAGATGATGAAAGGGCGAATTCACCACAGTTAAGAACTGGAAAAGTGGTTCAGTTAGAATATGCAAGTAGGATTTCAGAAAATGAATATTCCAAATTGTCTTAAAAATGTAAATTTCCTGCCATTCCACTCTATTTTGTTTAGTTGTTTTTTTACAGGTTTAAGCCTTTTAGTTTAAGTCATGTTTGATATGGTCTTAAAAAATTGTGCTTGCTATCATAACTGATTTAGTTATTGCATTAAAAAAGTGCTTTTTGCCATGTATGAATGCAATGTTGGTTTCCCATTTACATTAAACATTTGACTTGTAATGGTTGCAAGCAAAGCTTGGCCTTAAAGATGGCAAAACTAAAAATACAGCAGAAAGCTTCTTTTGTTTTCAGTTGACTTAAGCAATTTTTTTCAGCAACAAACACAACTTCTTTATATTGAAGAGGATGAAGCTACAAGATTGGGTTATTTCATCTGTAGGCAGGGTTGGAAAATAGCTAGTTTTTGAGGATTTTGTTTTGAGAGTGTTTCTCGCTATACTGTAGGCCAGTATTCTAATCAAACAAACAAGCCAAACAGATCACCCAAAATGTGTTAGGTTTGCGTTTATATATTTTATCATTACAGATAAGTACCTTCTGCTAATAGAATAAGATGTACATATTTAGTGTTTTTACATTTTTTTCTAAAACAAAACTAAATCTAAGAATAAATAAGATGGTGAATACTGTATCTTCTAACGTTTCTTTTCCTTTCTCATTTTGCTTTATATCTTGTTTTTCTTTATTTTGTTTTATTTCAATCTTACTCCAGGCGTATTTTCTTAAGAATTGTGAAATCATAGCCAGTGTTAGAAAATCTGGTTATTTTCAAGCACTATTGAATCTAATCTAGGCATTCATGAGACTGGAGCTGAAGTTCCATGACTTGCCAAGGCAAGAAAGATTCAGAAGTACAAAAAGTTAAGTGTATTGTCTTCAGGAAGGCATTGAAGTCTCTGATAAGACTGGAATTCACCTCTTGGCTATGCAGAATTTGGCTTAGGAGCTGCATGCATACAATGGCTCTCTTGCCTTTAACCACCCAAGAGAAGTCCATCCTGTAGAAATGCTCTCTTTTGGTTATGGTTTTGGGAGTTTTCTTTATTTGTTTCTTTTTTTTTTTTTTTTTTTGATTCATGTGCGTAGTGCTGAAGCAAATTTGAAGAAAAATTGTGAGCACAAGTTTTTCTTAAATGAGTTTAGAACTATCAGGGCGTAATTGTCTTGTAGTCCACTGAAAATCTGACTTCTATAAAATCATAAAATATAAATCCATAACATGTAGGTTATTTGCACGAGGGGGGAAAATTGCTAATGACTTTTAAAGTATCCATTTGTTAATCTATCTGCACTTATTCCTAGGCTCAGACTCTGAAAGTCTGTGCTGGTTGCGACAGACTGAGATTAGAGTCTTCCTTTTTTTAAATTTATTTTAATTTACGTTATTTCGCACAAGCTAGGAGAAAGTACTCAAAAATTGTTCAATAATTTAATTAGGTTGTAGCAGGACATCTTTAATATATAATCAGTGCTTTGGATTGATTCAGACTTGGAAAACTTTGCCCATATAAGGGAGATGATTGGAAGATGAGCCTAAAATAGGAGTCTTGGCACGTGTTTAACATCTTCAGGGGGGTATGAATGTAAGGACTGTTTCCAGCAAGATAGCTCTAGAAAAAACCCAGCATTTTAATCTGCTTAAAATTTTGGACAGCAAGATTTCCCAGTTGTGTGATAACCTCAAATAAAGCTGCTCAGCATCAAAAAGCCAGAGAACTCCTGGTGCTTAAAATAATCTGGAATTTTTCTGTCTTTTTTTTTTTTTTTTGAAAATAGAAGTGTGAAATGAATAAATCTGTCTTGTAATCATCAGTGAAGTAGCCTGTTCGTTAGGGATGCTCTAATATCTGGCTGTTCAGGGATATTTACACCTGAAGCATACAGGTTTTGCCAGCACAGTGCTATGCTGCCCTTCTCCAGCTACTCACTTGCATGTTGCTTACAAGTTCAGGGAGTAATGAAGGCCCTTTTTTCCCTTGATAATTAGTTTTAAAGCAGTGCTTAATGTGGAGTAAGAGAAATCTCGTTCTCGTAGTATAAGCAAGTTGCGGTTTGCCAGTTAAACCCCAGCGCCTGTTTTCTGTGTATACTCTCACCCCGCTGCACATAGCCCCTCATGCTCCCCGTGCAGTTGTGATCCAGACTTCAAACAGCAGAACCACTTTGGGTAATGTCTTGCTAAATATTTCATCTGGAGATATTATAGCCAGGCCTTTATTGTTTAAGTAATGTTGGGAGATGGTAGCCTGCACGCAATTGAAAACAAAAAGTACACGTTGAGTTTCACTGGCATGTATTTACTTAGCCCAACGTTGGTGTCACCACTTTTCTTCATTACGGCAGACCTTTAATCTGTTTGTGTTGTTGCACCTTAGAGGGTGCTGATCCTTACAAGCCTAGTGGGACCTTTGCTTGGCGGTTATGCTCATAAGCATGCTTATAAATCTATCGACTCAATATATTAGGGCTAGGCCTTGCCTAGTCCAGCCTTTAGAGGTGTGATCCTGATTGATTTACCTAGCTCCATCTAATTAACACCTCCGGTTAATGGAGTTAAAGCCTAGGGGGAAGCTTAAGTATTAACTTATGAGGTTTAGCACTTTTTGAAGAACAATTGCTTTGTCTTGACAAGAGTTTCAGTAAGGAGCTAATTAGGTCAGAGCAGGTAACAGATCCAACATCTTAATTGCCAGGCAGTGCAGTGTCTTACCTGCGCAGTCCCAGAATTCAGGCTTGCTGTGATTCAGTGCAATTTTTGTTCTCATCAGCTTTTGTGAGTTGTGGGTAGTACAATACAAATGTGATGAAAGGCATTATGCTTTCCCTGTACACCAAGATATACTCAGATACCTTCACTAAGAAAGGATTTAATGACCCTTTGATATTCAGAAGTTCAGTGTTTGAACTTGTTTTGCATTAAAGGCAATGATTGTGTTTATGCTGTCTGCCTCTCTTAGCGTTTCATCACATGTACTTCTGCACTATTAGCGCTTTTCAATAAAAATTGGCAAATGACTCAAAGGGAGGAGGAGTGAATGTCTCAAAAACCTTTATAATAACAGAAAGTTGAATAAAGGAGAGAGACTTTTATTAGTACCTGAACTGAGGAAGAAAAGGCATTAGACTCAAGGGAATTGGCATTGGTAAAAGTGATCTCTCGGATGTCTCAGCCATGGAAACAGTTTTAATGTGAGGGAAATCAATCACATGACGCAAATCTGTAGGAAAGTGGGCTTTGTTACTCAGTGCTTGTTGAATGACTTTTTTTTAGCAAGCGTGTATTATTTTACAAATAGCTGTACCTTAAGCCATCTTTATTAAACAGGTTGGCTACTGGAAGTTAGAAATTTGTTGCATGCTTGTTGAATTAGCTGATAACATTACTTTAGGTTTCAAAGGCTCATTTCCAGCGGGAAAGTCAAAGCGTAGTCTGAAGTGATTGGCCGAAATTGATTCAGAACAAAAATGAGTTCATTACAAATTCATTTATTTGTTAATGCTATTTTATAGGTGTCAGCAGTTTATGGGCACAAAACCATGACAATAGGCTCTTTAAAAGGCATTCCGTGAGATGTAGAAGCATCTCTTATTTGAGTGTATTTCTCCATATAAACAATTTTTTTGTGTCATTTTGGTCAAGATGTCTGATCATTAAGGCCATTGTTCCACATATGACAGTGTAAAAATGTCTTGGTACAACTATAGGGGAAAGATGCTTTAGCTTTCTGGAAGCATCAGTCTGGGATTACATTTAGAGACAGCATAGAAAACTAGGCAACTCATTTAAATCTTTCATATCCCTGTTGTTTTGCAGAGTTGTATTCTCCAACAGAAGAAAAATATACATAAGACCTTTCCTCGAGTCTTGACACTGATTACATCATTGATTGTATCTTATCCCTCTTCACTGCGTGTGTGTGTGTGTGTATGTATATATATGTACATAAGGGTTGCTTAATGACATCAGTAGGCTGGTCACTTTTCCAATGCATGTGAAAGTGCTTAGCCAAGGGCATTTTTTAATGAGGAGTTTGTTTTCTTTTTCCCATAAGAAGACTGCTTCATATTTCAAATGCTATCTGTTTGTTTACATAATCAGGAAGAAGTGGAATTTTCTTTGCCTGTAAATGTGTTGTCTTCTTTGTTAATTCAGAAAGTCACTTACTGCATGATGGGATGAAGTCTTTTCAACAAATCTCAGAAAAATCTGATATCTGCTTCTACCATTGTCAGTGTTTTGGAAAGCTTTTAATTAAAAACATTTCTCGTGTCAGTCCAAAATGCAGAATCGATAAACTAATGTTGATTGCTCTTAGTTAATTTTGTTAAAATTGTAATAAAATTAAAAATTTATAGAATGCTTTAGAACTGTTACAGTAAACCATCTTTTAAAAATTATTCTGTTCTGTGTTTTTTTTTTTTTTTTTTTTTTTTTTTACTTTGAGAGCACAGTTTCACTTTTCCTTCTTTCTTCTCTGTGCTTGATTAATGGAAGGGATCAGTGTGGTTCCTATTGTTTACGTCTCTGTAGACTTGAGATGATTTCATTGTCCTGTTTTGCCATTTTATTCATTTTATTAATAAGAAAAATGAAGGTTAGAAAAAGTGATGTGGGTTAGAGACTGCTTTTAATACTAATTTAATAGCACCCTTTCTACGTATGGCAGATCTTTATGCACGTCAAGAGCAATGATGCAAACTGTTTGGGGTGGGTAAGATGTGCTGTAGTCAGTGAGCAGAGATGCAGGGCTGCCAGCATCCCCAACCAAAGCCCTTTTGTTCCTAACTGATGTTGCCAGCAAACAAAAAGAGCGAAGTTTTTGTGAAATCATGACCACATTATGCGGAGAATGATGACAAAATTTATGGATTTAATGCTTCTTCAAAAACAGTCAGTTCCTTTGTGGGAAGCTTTGGTGATGCCAGCCTTTATAATTTGGGCAAACCCATGGTGCCCGCTTGCTGGTGCAGTTCTATAGCTGTGCTAATTTAGGGACAGCTGTGATTAACTTGTGCTGCAAAAAAAAAAAGTCATTGCCACTTTTATTCCTTTCTGCTTCTCGTTTGATGATTTTTTTTTTCTTTGTGTTGTGGTTGGAATCTTCCTGTTTCCATCCCTTTCACTTTCCATCCCAAAATAATGAAGATGGTGAAGGAAGCAGACTTTGTTCTCTAAAATACAGCTAGGTGGAAATGAGCCAAGGATCAATTGGAGGCACCCCTTTGGAAAATCACTGTGAACTTCTTAGACTGCTGCTTGTAGTACGCGGACATCTGATTCAACTTTAGATTTTTTCCTTTGCTCTGTATTTATGTATACAAACACTGCTTAGGGTTTTTATGCATCCTTTTAATTGAGAGTTATTTTGTAATATTTTGTAACATACTGACCATGGGTAGGAAATTGGAAGGTCACTGTATCCAAGGTCAGTAGGTTACTTGAGATGTTACTTAGTATATGACTGAAGCTCCAGTCCAAAGGGGAGTGGGTATTATGTGAAAATGTGAATGAAAGTGTACTTTTTACCCAGAAATCTGCATTGAGGGATATTTGCTTCCATAAGTAAATCTCTCCCCTTCCATGGGAGGGGAAAAAAAGAAAAGACCACCAAACTGACCACCACCCCAAAAAAAAACCTGCTTCACATTCAGACTTCTGACTGGAAAACTGAACAATCTGAAACAGAGCTGGACATATTGAGGACATCTGAATTTGCCAGAAACAGTGTCATTAACTGCTGGTGATTTTCATATAGCCGTGAGAGAAAATAATTTTAAATCTGTTTCAAAAGCACAGCGTAAGATGAAGATTTGCTGTAGTGGGACTGTCAGATGTTTAGAAGAGATCGTTTGACTCTCTGAGAGCTGAGGAGGAGAGAGGCTGTCATGGGAGTCCTCAAGCTGAGAGCTATATTCAAAGTCTTTTTATGGTAGTACCTTAACTTTGGAGGTTCTAAATGTGGTGCCTTCCAAACTGAAGACAATTTGCACTGTACTCTTCAGAGAGGGGCAAAAAAAAATAGGTATTACATCGCGCTGTGAGAAATGAAGATGGGTAGACCACAAAACTTTTTTAAAATAGTAATTTTTTTAATTATTATTTTTCAAGTCCCACTCTGTAGGTTTCAGGATGCTACTGTGAACTAGTCTAAAAAAGTAAGAATTACCTAAAAATAGATGCACTTAAATTTGTGCAGAAGGTATAAGGCATGTGCTTTGAAAAATGTTCTCCAGAGATCCCTTCCAACCCCTACGATTCTGTGATTCTGTAAATTTGCCAGCTGCTGTCCAATAACTTCATGGTTTATCTGCATGGCTATCTGTGCTGATAATGCTCATTGTTATTTTTCCCCTTGATGTATGCAAAAAATTTAGATGTACTTGGAAGAATATTGTCTTGGTCGAGTTAAGCTGCTATTCCAGACTTGACAGCCTGACTCTGACCTTAGATAAAATCTTGAAAAGGCTGACCCAGGACTTGACTACCAGGAATTAGAAGAGGGCAATATAATTAATGCTAGCTGATATAGCTTATTTGACAAGATCAGCTCTGATTTTATCTTGAGGAATGATTAGTAGTTTTCATGCAATATGCTGATACAATATGTTACAGAAACAGCACTGAGATAAAGTTTTAAGTGACTGAGCACAGCGATGGCTGTCCTCTCCTCGTCAGTAATGAGCAAGCATGGTACCATGTTCCTTTTGTGCAAACTTCAAAACTATTTTGTTTTTGTTTTAATTCAGAACTACTGAAAAACCAAATATTCTCCGGAACATGAGGCAGGACTCAGGATTTTCTTCTCCTTGAAAGAGCTCCCTAACTCCAGTCTTGAAAAACCACGTTTGCTGTCACACTTTGCTTGTGTGTCTTATGTTTCTTCCAGTTATTGTGAACACCAAAATACATATAAAATAAGAGAGATTATGAGAATTTGGATACCGAGGGGAATAAAGATATAATTAGATCCATGACTGCCATTCATTTTGAGTAAATTTCTAGCTGGCCTTGTGGTCCATATCATCTGAGTTAGTGTTGCACAGAGCTATAAGAAATTAGAACAAGGCAAAATCAAAATGCTTTATACCCACTGTATAAATGATGGCTAATAAGTTATGAATGAGAAATCACTGAGTAACAATTTCAGTAAGTGACTTATTTGGTCATATTTATGATATGAAATAGAGTATGAAGAAAGTAAATGATATAAAAGTTTGTGAAATAATGAACAATGAAGAGAGCAAGGAGTTGCAGCAGAGCCATATGGACCACTTGGCAGGCGGCAGCAAAATGACAAATTGCATTTGAATAGTCAAATATGGAGTCCTACATCCAGGAACAAAGGTGGCTGTTGGATGGGTGATGGCGAATAATCAGCTGAATCCAAGTGTTGCCAATGTAATCCTGGCACAGAAAGACCAACACGACTGTGGCTGTGTAAACAGAAGAGCAGAGGAAAGATGTATAGCAGTAGTCAGGATGTTGGATCATTTCTTTAGTAAGCTCATTATTTTATTTTGCTGGCATCTATAGTTGCGGTTAATACATTATAAATTCTCCAAGTCAGATCTTTAGATTAAAAATTCAGAAAACAGCAGAAGAGCCTGCATCATGGGTGTTATTCCCTTTGGAAAGACAAGTCTGGGGCTGGGAGTGTGACCGCTGCCTCTGTGCTCCTACACAGAGAACTGTTCTGTGCTAGCAGGTCTGTAAGTTAAGCAAACAAATCTATAATGGGATACAGGGGCAGGAAGACTAGATAAATTTAATTCAAAACTAAAGGTGCAAGGTTTTTTTGTTGCTTTTCTTTTTTGTAAGGATAGCAACAGAAGAGCGCTGCGTTGCCATATATGGGGTGAATTTCATAGTGAGTTTTAATCAAGATCAGATGCTTTTCCCTCCAGAAAAGCACTGTTTCAAGTATTAATTCAAAAATTAATTTAGCTTTGTGGCCTATAATACACAAAAATAAGATTATGTGATCACGGTGGATCTTGTGGTTTACTAATCTGTACTCCCTAATGTGATCAGGTGTTTGCTTACTGCACATGTTGATAGTTTTAAGAGAACGCAAAAGGGGAGGTGGAAAAATTCATTTTATGAAGTCCACTGTTACCTAGCATGATAAATATCTGACTCTGCACTAGAGATTTGAATTAATTTATTATTTTTAGTTCACAGATGTCTCAAAGTGAGGCTGTGTCACTTACACATTACATTTGTATTCAAACTCGTAGTTGTCCATAAATGAACAGTTCAGCAACAAATATGATGCTAAAGGGCCATACTGCCTCTGCAGTGTATTTTTATTGCATTTTACATTTAGTTGATAAGTTTTTCTTCCAACATTCATATTTTTTTCTGAAATTGATGCTCTGTTCTTTCCTTAAATTATAAACCATTTTCTCTTAAAAAAAAAACCCTGACTTACGCATTTTGAAATAAAAATTGTTATATATATATACATACACACATAAAAACCCATTTTTATATAAAATAGCCAAAGTTAGAGGAACATGTATATAGAGAGTAAATAAAACTCAGTACATGGAAATTTGTAGCCTCTGAAGCTGTCAAACCACAGAAAGTGGACAAAGAGTTGAAGGAACTAATATTTTAAGACAGTTATGACAATATTTGTAACTTACACCAATAGAACTCAATATAGATATGAAATCTCATCTTCAGTTGCTTTCATTTTTACTGTTTTTTTCACAGTGGGTGTCTACCTGAAGCTAAATTAATAAATACTTATTCTGTGTTTTTTGATCAAAAGTCTGTTTTTGTGGATGAGACTGTTTGAAGCTTTAATGCGTCCCTTCTTAACAGTTCTGTAGAGTGTGTGCTTTGGAGTGAGAATTTAGATTTTCTGGAGAAAAAGCTAGATCTTGTTTTTTCACTGAGCAGAAGAAAATGCATTACATCAACATTTTGGGCAGGGTGTAAGCTTTAAAATACTTTGGTTTCAGTAGATGAAACATCAGAAGATGTTGTCTTTGTTGAGTTCACTTGTGCTTTGCTCAGTATCTTTTGCAAAACAAACACATCATCTACATAGGCTCTCTCTGCCCTGTTTTCCTTGCATTTCTTATCCCAACGGGGTTGTGGTGGTTGGCTGGGGGTCCAGTAGTTGATTGCGGGGCTGAGCAGAGAGAGACTGGTTTTGGCATGAGCAGCTTGGGAGGGGTTGGGCCTGGTAGGCCATGACATAGGCACTGTTTGCCATGCTGAAGAGACAGGAAGGCATATAGTTTCAGAAAGTTGTCTGTTTAGGAATGAAATAAGATCAATAAAGCTGCGTGATGCTTGCATGTCACTTAGCGTTTTAGGAGGTCGTCACAAAATATGTGCCTTGCTTGTCTGTGCTGAGCTCTGGGCTGATTTGTAAAAATGCTGAGCACTCAGTCTTCTCAAGGAGAACCTGTACTTTGACTCAAGAGATGATGTGCTTTGAATATTTAAATACATATATTTCCTAAATGCTCTGTAAAATAAGGGCCTAAGTTTCCATAATAACCACCTACATTTACATACTGCCTGTTGCTCATGCTAGGATCAGGCATAATACAGACCCTAAATGCAAATGATGCTGTAAGTGAATCACGTTGACTTACTGGTGAACTTTATAGAATATATAGATATTCTCTCAGGAAAATATGTAATTCATGCCACTGAACAGCTCTGAAACCTGCAAGAAATGATGCATGGAGTCATACATTAGTCAGTGGAAGTAATACAAAATATTGAATATAGTGAATATTGTGAAGTATAGAGGGCAATGCAAATGGAAAATGGCATGTGTGGTTAAATGTTGTGTTGTAATTCATCTATGCGGAGAGATTGAATTACTCAGGCTAAGTTAGGTGCTAACTCAAGAGCTTAATTTTCTGTTCCTGGGTGTTATTTTCAGAGGGGTACGTTAACATGGAAGCTTAAGGGAATGAGGTAACCCTTGTTTTCATGTGAAATAGGCTTTTCTTGGTACTGAGGTATTTTTTTTACTTCTTGTTGTTTGTTTGGTTTTTCTTGTACTTTTTCCTTTTGTGGTTTTATAACTTCACTCTGTTAAATACTGAAGAGATTTATAGAGTTGGGAAGGAAGCAGTGTCTCCACAATACAAAGGTTCTAGCAGAGAGAAGTAGTCCTGGGATCATTTAATTCCACTTGCTTTCTGCAGATGGTTTTAATGGTTTTAGTCTCCTGCAGATACTCAGTTGCACTCACTCCAAATTAACTATTATCTTTTAACTGGTTATAAATACCAGAAAATAAAACAGCTCTGAAAAAAGCTAATTTATGGTTGGATGCAGCTCTTCTCTTGTAAATATTATGTTTTGTTTCACTCCCCTGTTGGTACCAGATCACTGCCTTAAGCATTTTGTTGGCTCTTTGGGGCAAGGGGATCCAAAATGCGCTGCTTGAAACAAAGAGGTCTGGAATATGACTAGGACTTTTTGAGGTATTACAAATACAACTAAGTACAGATCACGGTGGTACTCAAAACTATGTGTAGTAGGGGATTCTATTCTATCTGTGTGAGTGATTGTGCACATGTTGTTGTGTGAATGCTCATTCTTGTTTTATGTTTTTTATTTTTCTGCTTATACTTTGAGAGAAATCTTTTAAGCTCAGAAAGAAAATTCCTGCTTTGGAATGGAAACTAGTATTTAAGATACATAAAATGTCTTACAGTCTGGTTAAAAGTTGATGGATCTCTTCCTTCCGCCTCTAATAAACAGCAAAAAGCTTCATTAGCTGCAGTACTTGTGCACAAACAGAGGTGACCTATCAGATCTATGGTGTGTACATTACAGAAAGGAAAGCAGTTTGGAATAGATACTGTAGGGTACTTTTTATGCTCCTCCATGTGAAGGAAAGCTTCGTACAGGCATGTTCAGCCCATGGGCCGCATGCGGCCCAGCACAGCTTGCAGTGTGGCCGCCCCCTGCCCCGCACCATCATGGTGGTGGCTCATCCCACTAAGTGGCCTGGCCCTGCCCCTCAGCACTGACAGAGCATCAGTGTACTATGACCCCCATCTGGGCTGAAACCAGGCCATGGGGAGGGAGCAGTGCAGTGCCAGCTCAAGTGATGGCAAATAAGTTTATGAGTTGTAATACACTGGCTAAACATGATCCTGTGAACAGCAAAAAATGTGCAGCCGTGCTTTCCTTTTTGATACAGGAGTCCATTTTCAATCAACATGAATACGTGACCTGCAAAATTTACAAATGGAATGCATAGAGCTACGATCCAAAATCTGATCGGGTCTCTTTACCAGACTTTTATAAGCCCTCTCTTACCTGAGAGAAATATCCCTTTCTTCACAGTCGCGCCTTACTCATGTCATCGCTTTTTAGCAGTACATACATATGTGAATAACAATTATCAAGGTTGATGCATGGGAAGAGTAAAATTCCATCCAAAATCTCTGATGAACGCCTTGAGAGCTCAGTGAGAATTGAAGCCGCAGCCATTGAGCCAGACTGAGGTGTTAGTTTCACAAAAACAGGGTCACGTGTCCCAGAGTTCTGTTTTTCTGGCTTTCTTTTTACTATGTTAAAAAAAAAAAAACATTAAAAATTGAAATGAGTTTTGCTGCTTATACACATTAAGTATATTGTATATTTTATGAGGGCTGCTCTGAAAATAATGCCTCCTACGCTATTATGTTGGCCCACAACATCAGAGGCAGGACTTGGTGATATGGCAGTAGAGACTGAATCTTCCTGACAGTATTCCATTACACGTTGCTGCTGTGTGACAGATGGCAGCAGAGGGGCAGTCGGACACAATGGCATCTGACATGGAAGTGCATATGAAGCAAAAGGGTGTCACTGAATTCCTCCATGAAGAAAAAATGATACCCACTGACATTCATCAATGCGTGCTGAACCTTTAAGGAAACCAAGCGGTGGATGTGAGCACAGTGAGGTGGTGGGTAGTGTGTTTCAGCAGTGGCAACAGTGGGCCACCTCTGCTGGTGCAGATTTTCCTGAGCGTGGCATGCAGTCTCTTGTTCATCGCTGGCAAAGGTGCATAGCTAATGGGGGGAACTGTGTTGAAAAAGAATGTTTTGTAGCTGAGAATTTGCTCTATCAAATAGCGTTACTGTGTTCGTTGTATCAGTTGTAGTTTTTATGGAAACTTATTAGAAGCGTTACTTTCGGAGAGACCTTCATAGAGTGGCCCTAAACAATTCCTCTTCATTCAGAGTGGCCCTTGCAAGCCAAAAGGTTGGACACCCATGACTTTGTAGTTTCAGAAATCAACTGTATGTGCAGTAAATAAAAATTTATGGAACATCCAAACATATAGTATATTTATATGTAATATTTACTTACTACTGAAGAAGCAAAACAGCAAGTATTAACCAGTATCATTTGGGATAGAGTGTTTCTAGTGCTTTTTTTCTGTTGGTGGCATTTGTGTGGTTTTGGTTTTTTGAATTTTGGGTTATGTTTTGTTTGTTTTTTGTTTTTCAATTTGGGTTATTGCTCAGAAGAAGGCTTACTATCTCTGTGTTTTCCACTGTAAGAAGCAGGGTGAGTGCATTTTCTTTGAAACCAAGAAGTCAGTTCCTTCTAGTGGTGTAAAAGTCCAAATTTAAGAAGGAGGAGATGACAGAGAAGCAGTACCAGTGACAGGCTGGGAAGGAGAATATGCACACTGGCAGATCTTCAGTTCTTTGGCTGACGCTGTCATACACTGAGATCATATAATGTAATTTTAATATTTAAATTTTGCTATTCCATTGTCAAAACACTATTAAAAACACCATTTTTGTTTGACAAATAAAATAATTTTGCTCAGAAGAACTTCAGCAAACAGACAATTAACCAGCACTGCTGGCAGTGCTATGCAAATTTTTGCATATATTATTGATAGTGACAGCCCAAAAAAGGCCTAAGTAAACAGATGGGGACGGTTGATTTGAGATTAATTGATATATGGATGCTATTCTCTATACGCAAAAATATGCCTCTTCAATCCTGAAAGCATGTTTTTGAAGCAGTTGCTTGTTTTGTATTTTTAGGTAACATTACGTGATTTGGTTCTAAATATATTAATGGGTACAGCAGAAAAAATACAATTGTTAGATTCCTACCAGAATGACAGTCAGACAGTATCGGGATTCAGGACTGCGCTGTTAGATATAAGTATTCTCTTTCTTGGTCTCTGCCTTTTCTCTTGGTAACGCTTCATGCCTGTGATCATGTGTTCTCTGATGTTCAGCATCCCACAGAATCTTTCAAGATGATTTACATAGACCTAGATGTGAGCCTTTATCTACTTCTCTTTCAAAATATTGAAATAAACACGAGTCTTTCTGGCACTGGTGCAGATGCTTCTTGCAGGGCAAGCAGCATTGAGATAAGTCAGGGTCAGCCCTCCAGCCCTCATTTGTTGATATTGCTGCCATCAAGTGAACTCTGTACAGCCCCACACTCTGGTTGTGAACTCGCTGCTGTTACCTCTGCTACTTGAGCTTTCGCTTCAAGCACCGAGTGGCTTCAGCACATATTTGAATAAGGACTCAAAACCAAGTTGCTGATTTTCTAAGGGACAGATTTTGTGCAAGGTTTTTTTCTCCTCTCTTCTGAACTGTTTTAAATACTGGTTTTAGAAACTGTGTGCTGCTGCATCTCGGTCAGAATACAGCCTTTTTTTGGTCCAGGTCCATTGCCAACTTTAAAAGTAAAATGAAAGTGGACATTTCTAGTCAGTTTAAATATCTTGTGGGTTTTTTAATGTTATATTTATACATAAATGTAATGACTGTTTAGTTTTGCCTCCCCTTTTTTCCTATTCCAAGGAAGCTCATATGGTCAGGTATTTAAAAATAACCCTCTGAGAAAAACTCTGAGTCCAATTTACTTGCACAAAACCCCAGCTGAGATTGGTCTGATGTTAAAACATGAAAAGCGTTTTGTTGCCACTTCCTCCTGTGATGGATCTGGTCTGAAAGCTGTGTTGATGCCGTTCAGAGGTTTGCTGCCTTGCCTCCAGCCAACCTGGGGCTCCTTACCGCAGCCTGCTTTTCCCAAGACGAGCATGATCGGTGGATGTCTTCACTTGTTTGTTTGTCTGCAATGCCCGAAGCTTTCAAAGATCTCCTCTTCTGCCTCCTATGTGGGACATTGCTCTGCAGCAACCGTTTCTCTGTGTGGCAACAGCCCAAAGCGTAGACAAGAGGACAGCCTTCCGCTACAGGCCCCTGCCCACTCCTTCTTTGCAGAAATGAACACAATCTTCATAGGGTTTTAACAGATAGGGGCTGCATTTCTGATACATTTGGTATTTAGAATGCTTATGTGAGCACTTCAATTATGATTTTAGAATCAGTTCTCTACTTTGGGGCAGTGGCTTGCATTATCTACTCATGGATGTGGAATTGGGGTGAGTTAAAGCCTTGTAGGATGGTGCTCAGAGGTACTTGGGCAGGGCTTATCCTTGGGTTTAATTACTGTGATAATCTTGCACTTGCATACAGATTTCCATTGTTTTTTTCCATGAATCTGCTCTGACTAATCCTTTGGCCTGCATTTCATTAGAAGTGTTGACTACAGAGTGATGGTTTTGGTAATAGATGAAACAAAACTTTTCCTTTTTTTCCTTCGCATGAACAGAAAAAAAAGTACAGGATGACTCTTTTTACTTGATAATTGAGAATGTGCCTGACTTTGTTAGGAAAGCCACAGTCTAAGAATACAATTCACTGGTCTTTTTATAAATTAATGCCAGGATGGTGTATCAGTTCTCACTCCCACTTATCCTCTTATTCCACCCCCTTCCCTTCCCCCTGCGCTCCTTTCCTATTTTTAGAGGCAACACAAAGCTGTTTTGCTTCAAGCGAGAGACAAAGATTAGCAGAGTTTTACTGTTTTGCAGCAGATTTCTGAAAGGTACCCTTGTGTATTCTGCTCCTCAAATGCCAATAAATAGTTTCTGTGCTGCGTTCAGGAATGCTGTTTTTATTTACTTTTTAAAAAAGTTTACTCCTTACCTCAAAGCTCTGAGCAAATTGTGATTGAAGGCTGAATTCTGGCAAATCTGGGTGTGAGGAGCACAGATTCTCTCCTCCTCCATATGAGTGCTGGTGTTGTGTAACGTTTCCTGTGCTCTTGTGCAAATAAAACTTGGTTCAGAGTCTCTGTGTTCCTGTGATCTGCGGACTGCATGGCAAGAAGAGCCTTAAAGAGGCCTGTTTATGTGGTGGTGATAAAAATTGCACTTACTCTCAGCAACCCTAAAGACTCTGTGGATTTTATTAAACTGTAAAGAAAGCACGTGTGTTTGTGTGTGTATCTGTATCGATAAATCTATAAAATTCACATGATAGGGCCATTTTAAGAATGCTTAGGCTCACTTGGTCTCAGATGCAGGTTTGCAGCCCTGCAGCCTGCTGGTATGGAATGAGAATACTGAGCTTTTAGCTCATGCATGCTGAATGCTTAACAACGGTTGCTTGTTTTAAGGGTAAAATAGTTGTTTACAATATTTAATAATGTGGGAAACATTTGTGATTTAGCTTGCAGTTCCTTTTATCTTAAAGAATGAACAGAATATGTTGCTAAACAGAAAAATTGAACAAGCATTCTTTTAAATGGTGTGGTTAGATACAGAGCAATCTTACTGTTGCAAGAATATTTTTGTTAAATAATGATTCAATTCAATTTTAAAGTCTGAGATTAAAAAGTATTGTGGGTGCTGTTATTCATAAACTTCTGCTATAGAAAAGGTACATTAATATACTGTGATGTTGGGTGTATTTACGAGAAATCGAAGTTTAATATTTTTTCCCTGGATTTAATATGTTGTGTACCGATTGAATGTGATAAGTGCCTTTTTAACAGGGCTGCACATTTTAATCAGTTCATCGCAGTCATGTAGGAATCTATCCTCGTTCTACTTAAAAGCAAGTTGCTCAGTTCACCCCGGTACATTTTTCCTTCCTGAAAAATAACAACAAAATAATCTTTCTATCTGAGGTTGCCATCACCACTCTTTCACCTCTAGGCCTTGCCCTGTCTGTCTATATGACAATACCTGCATGCCCCACAGTCACGAGTGAGGTGGTGAAACCGGCACGTTGAGTATCATAGCTGCATGTGGTGTGTCTTGGAGCAGTCACCACCCTTAAAATTTTAATAGCTATCCAGGATGCTAATTTGCCATTGTACGAGATCTCATTTTATGTTTTTATGTGAAGCTCATCTAGCAAAACATCAATGAGATCTTGGATTTTTAATGTAATTTGGCACTGCCATTAGTGTTGGTTTTTTTTTCTTTTGTGCTGAACTGTCAGTTTAGCTTATTGCTCCCTTTTATAAAGAGTTGCAGAAACACTTGTTGGAGGACACCAAAGATTCATATTCTGTTAAGCTGATACTGATAACAGGTTGTAAAAACTGTGGAATCTATCTACACATGGCTGAATGGATTTGGGCTTTTACAACGCAGGTTTGACACCCAGCCAGTTTTGGTCTCTGAAGACCTAATAAATGAAAGGGATTTTTCCACTGCCCTCTCACAGAAAACAAAAACGCAGCTTACTGAATTGGCAGTTCTCTGCCAGTTTAGGAAAAGATTATCATTTTCTTTCCCCATTTAATGCAAGTGGTACTAATCAGTAGAAAGTATTAAAACAATCCCATATACTTTTCATCCTAAATTCTTTTTCTTTTAAGTATATGGTTATGATAAGAACTTTGGAAAACTTCGTTTTGTTAAACTTCAGCAATCAAATTGCACGTGAGGTTCAGATTGCTTTTAAACAACAGTGATTGTGACAAAAGAATCCTTTTCCAAATTAAGCTATGCATTTGCAAACTTTCTGACATCTTCTATGAAAGCAGAGTAGTCCTTTTAAAATTCAGAATAACTCTATAATTGTTTTAAAGGCTCTTGCACTCAAGTTGATGGCATTTCTGTCTGTCTGTACTGCAGAAGGAAGAAAAGGGGGAAGGAGGGAGCCCCTTGCATCTGGTTAGCAGGCCCAGATCTGCAGATCAAAGAGCCGTGTGATGGCAGCCGCTCACACCTCCCAGCAGAATATTGCCAGTGCCATCTGCCCTCCTAGTGCAGCTCAAAGCTGCCCCTCGGAAGGACCTAACCCTGAATAGGATGGGGACAGGGATATGAGGTGCATGGGAGGTGGTTTGAAAGGTGAGGTAGAAGGTGACACGGGAATCCCTGGTGTTACCAAATGATGGAGTACAAAACTTTTTTTTTTGTTGGAATGGGAGTACTGCTGATTTGCAAGAGGAGAGAAATGGAGAGTTGGGAATACCAGCTGGGCAGTTGTTTTTTTTTAAAAAAGCATATATATACATATATATACACATCCACAGATGCATGGTGTGCATGCTGAGATGCTCTGTGTACGTGGAAAGGTGCTGGCCATAACAAAGAGGTGGTGCAGATGTGGTACAGGAGCTGGGAGCATGGCCACGCCAGGCCAGGCCTGTGCCCAGGCATTACTACACATCCCGCCGTGGCTTGGAGTGGCTGCTCATCCAACTGGAACATTCAGTTGTCTCATCCACTGTCATTAAGGCAACAGAAAGAACGCGCCTGCCTGGTTAGAAACCAGTTGGGTAGCAAACGTATGAACGGCCCTCAGCTTCCAGAAGGGTGGATGGAAGGGGGAGGCCTGCTCAGGGAGCTGATGAAGTGGATAAACAAAATAACCTGTGAAGTGGTGTAAGTTGGAAACTTGGCAGGGGGCACTTGGGGCCCTCCATGATGTGTGGTGAGCATGATGGAGTGTCATAACCAAGTGTGGAGCTCTCGTTAACCCCTTCCATTTAAAAGTAGTCAGAATTTATTTGCACCCAACTTTGCACTAACTTAGCAAAAGCTACAGGCTGCACCAAGATGTGGCTGTGGCAGCTTTTCCATTTGCTTCCATTTGCACTTAAGGAGCACTTGAAAGAATCGAAGTATTGTCTGTCTTGTGAGAGATGCAACCTCTTCCATTTGTGTTCAGCGGGAACAAAAGCACTTTCCACATTTCTTTTGAGTGTCTGGAGAAAGATCTTGGAACCAAAAGAGAAAATTACTCATAAAATTCGGTCATAAAATCAGAGCAGATTTGATTTTTAGAAGAACTGAGTAATGGGTTTGACAGATGATTTTTCAACCTGTATTAGAAAGTGTATGTATATATATATATTTATGTTTTATTATTTTATGTATACATAAATGTGTATTTCTCTATAACCGTATGCATAGCACATTGGTTTTGTAGTAAATTGAGTAGAATTATCTCATTTTAAACTTTCATTTAAATGTTACACATTCATTTTGACTCAGAAATTCATGTGATTAATATATAATAAATCTTCGTTTCTGTAGTATAACTGTCACTGTCAGTAGATATTAAAACCATTTTGCATTTGGGAAGATTATTTGGTAAAGAATTCTTCTTACAAAACAAAGAAAATCTGGGTTCCATAGTTGATGTTGAGCTCATTTAAAGAAAAGGGGGAAAAAAAAAACTCTTGGCAACAAATCAAAAAATAATAGGAACCAGGCAGCTCAATTTGAACCAAAATGCTAATTTACTGTTGTTTTTTCCTCTTAGCTGAAGGGCTTACAGAGAATTTTCATAGCTTCTTCATGGCCCAGTTTGAATAGTATGCAGCACATGGTGTTCATGGGGTCTGCACTGGCTGATGAGAGTGGTACCTGTGAGGCCACAGGTTAAGGATGGGGCTTACTCTGGCCACTGGCTGAGCAGGGGCTTTCTTTCTTCCTTTCAGAAGGACCCATGCCAAGTAAGTTCGATCACTAGGTAGTTTCCCAAATACTGAACTGTTAATACTAAATTTTCTCACTGTTTACTGCTATAACCTGGTGAAATGTAGACATTTATAATTATGATGTTTGATACAGTTCTGTCGGACTAGCAGTAGCCTGTAGCCTAAGTCTTTTGATCATGGATTGCAGTTTGGAACTGCTCTTTTGAGGTATTCAGAAGTCCTTCATTCTCTGTAGGAGAAACGGGAGATGCAGTATGCAGAGGCAAAGGTATGAGATTTGGGGTGGTTGTCAAACATGCACTCAGCTGGCAGCACGCATACCTGAACACACTGCCTCGGGCTAGTAGGTGTTAATTTATAGAAAGTGGAGAAGCATCAACAAGTGGTGGAGGTTTTGGTATGGTAGGATAAACTGAGCAAATCCCGTAGAGGAAAAGGGTTGACTGCTTCTAGAAATGAAAACTCTTCCTTGTCCCTGTCCTGTTCTCCAACGCCTGGCCATGTTATTGTGTCGTCCCACCATCTCGCTGGCTATAAAAACTTCTCTCAACCCTTTGGTGATCTGTATCTACAAAAAAAAATCTGCTAATCTACAAAAAACATGAATAGTTTTATGCTGTATCAGTAAGTTGAACGGGCTTACTATAGGACAGGATGAGTGCAAGGAAGGGACAGGACAGAATTTTGGTAACAGCACCTAGCTGTTAGGTTGGCTCAGTCTGGTGTGACTGCCTATTTGTAGCATTTTGATCCAGCACAATTTGTAAGGTGATGGTTGTGGTATTTCTACCAAAGGAAGGATTTGTGGGATCAAATAAGAGATCCCAAAAAGGAGATGAAGTTTTCAAACGTAGCTGGAGAGTTTGGAGCCCAGCATTTAAACATAATTGAAGGCCAAAACCCCCATGTTTGCTTGCAGAGTTTTTGTTAGAAAATACTTTCTGCTTCTACTCATCATGGCTTTCAGGCTCTGCACTTAAAATTTCTGGGGCTAAGCATGTTACTGGAATAGCAAGATAGTGTAAAACGTGACATTCTCTTATAGAGTCTCCAAAATTAGGCACAAATATGGTATTAGAGTTTAATGAATACTGTTTCATTAAAAAGCCTATGTTTATTTAGGAGCAATAGAATTTCTCAGGTTTTTTTATTCTCTGCTGTTTGGAGAATTTCCTTGTGTCTGTTGCAAGTGTATGCATTTTATCATGTCTTTTTGAACTTATGGAACGCCTAGGTGAAAGGAAAATCAGTGGGGGACCCTGTGTTTCCCTAGGTGCTTGGTAAGGAATGGAGGAGGTGATTGGCTTTAAAAATATTCCACTGAAGCTAGAATTCCTCAGACTCACAGTGGTGGTGTGTGGGACAGGGTTAGCAGCAGAGGGTTGGAGGGGTGGGTGCTTGTGTCAGATGGGGTTTGCAAGACACATATTTTTTGTGACATTGTGGCATGAAATTACGGACACTGTGCCATATCACTGGGAGGTTGTATGTGCTGTTGTCACTGTTTGTGACTTTTATTTCCTCAGGTATTTTTTTTTCTTTTTTAAACTAATATGAGCTAAGTCAGTAAAATCAATGGAATACAGGTGTAAGGTTGCTATTCCATTTTAATCTACTTTTCAGTGTGAGAACAAGCTGTGAACAGCTGTATGCAATGTATTGTAGAACAGCAAACTTAATTTGGGAGTCTGCCTATTTGCATAAGAACCATAATATTTTATACTGATCTTATTGTGTCACGCTATATGAACAGATTGAAGTAAAATTGTAAACTATAGTATACATGTAGATCAATACATGAAGGAGCTTTTGTGCTGCTGTATTATTTATTTAGGATATTACAATTTTCATTTGTAAATTTGTTTTAGATGTTTCTTAAAATTAAAAGGGGAAACGTAATTTGGGGATTTCTGGTGCGTGAAAGTTCTAATATTGTAGGAAACTTGATCTTTACCCTGCCCTGGTGAGGCCACGTTTAGCATACTGTGTCCAGTTCAAAAAAGGCAGGGATCTCCTAGAAGGAGTCTAGCGGAGGGCCACAAAGATGATTAAGGGCCTGGAGCATCTCCCTTATGAGAAAAGGCTGAGTAACCTGGGTCTGTTCAGCCTGGGGAAAAGAAGACTGAGAGGGGATCTGATCAATGTTTGTAAATATGTAAAGGGAGGAGGAAGGCAAATGGATGAGGCCAGGCTCTAGTTGGTGTGTAGCGATAGGACAAGGAGCAATGGCCTAAAACTTGAACATAGGAAGTTCTGTACTAATATGCAGAAGAACTTCTTTATGGTAAGGATGATGGATTACTGGAACAGGTTGCCCAGAGATGTTGTGGAGTCTCCTTTTATGGAGATATTCAAAACCCGTCTGGACGCCTACCTGTGCAACCTATCGTAGGGTACCTGCTTTAGCAACGGGGTTGGACTTGATCACTTGAGGTCCCTCCCAACCCCTGCGATTCTGTGATTATGTTTTAAAGAACAGCTTTCCAAAACAAACTTAGTATTAGACTTAATTTTGCCACATAGAGAAGAATCTCTCATCAAATGATTCCATTAAGTTGATTATATCAAATACACTATTTGCATTGCAGTGTGGCTTTTGTGATAATTGAGTTAGTAAGAGTGAACTGCTGAAAGCTTCAGGGAATTTTTCAGAGAATATTTCAGGGAATAACTTGTACTTTAAAAATGCTGAAAACTATAGAAAAGAAAAAAAAATCTTAACCTTAAGATGAATGAATGGTCTTGGATGAATCTTTGTTGATGGGTAGGATGTTAGCTACACTTGAGCCAGCTGGCCAAAGTCCTGGCAAGAATACACTTGTCCTAAGGAAGATCAGTCTTTTTGATGGTTAATTCTCTGCACTGAGCCTCACCTTTTTCTTCACATATCTATCTGAGTGTTTATACGTTCACAAATCTTACATAAATCCGTGAGCTCCTAGAGCCATTTCAAGCATTTCTATTATCAGTGTTTTATGATTTGTTTTACATTGAAGCTTTCCTACTTGATGTAGTGTTTTTAGCTCATAAATATTTATTTCAGTGACAAAATAATTAGGTTGGTTTGTGTTAAACAGGTACCATTTTTGGAGGTCTGCTGGATTTCAGATGAGTGTTTTAGGAACGCTATATAGTGGTGTGTAGGACCCAAGTCCGCTATGATTGCGTAGACTTGAGAAACAGCTACCAGTGCCGGACAGTTCTAATCAGCTGGGCAGAGTTGTATGAATGGGAATGCTTTCTTTTGGTTTTTCTTCATTGAAAAAAGCCCTTTACTGACAGCCAGCATTGTATTGTGCCAAAAGAAACAGCGCACAAAATTCTGATGTCTTTTTTAGGATGAAGATTACTGTGGTTTCTGTGACTGTACATTGAAGCAGTTTGCTCCAACCTAGTTACTATTTTTCCTCTTAGCTGTAACAAGTGATCAGATAATTATTTTGTTCTTTAAAGGAAGACCTAGCTTTTACAGGTGCTCGACAGCCAGCTGCACTACTTAAATTGAATTCAAGATACAATAAAATTACTTAAGTTTCTCCGTTTATTTTCGTGAAAATGAAAGTTCCAGGAATACACATGTAGGTCATGTACTATTTTTGCCATAGTTTGTGCTTTTTGAAAATTGGGTACATCACATGTCTCTAACTACAATCCCACAGGAACAGTCAGTCGTTCCTTGGAAATAATTATTTCTTATTGAAAAATCACTGTTGTAATGCGTTTAGGCCGTGCTATAATTTGCATGCAGCTATGGACTCGTGGCACTTCCTCTGAGTCTGCTCTTCTGGGTGATGTTTGTGCAGAAGTATTTACAAGAACCACGGAGAAAATGTAGTCTCTTTTACTGTTATACCTGCCTGCTCCGATTTAGCGCAAATGGGGAGTAAATGGGTTTCCTTCAATTATCTTCCTTAGCTCGGTGTGACCTTCAGCACGAATCGAGCTAACCCATTTTATTTCAGCTCCGCGCGGCCCAGAAGTATTTAGGGCGCAGCTGCAGCTGTGCAGCCGAGCACTGGGACCGCCGGGACGCTTGGGGCGCGAGCAGTGCCCGCAGGCACGCCGCAGCAATGGTGCTGGAGACGAGGCAGGCCGCCCTGGCGTGCTCCCAGCCACTGCCCCTGCTCAGCAGCTCGTTTGCAGCTTGACCACTTGATCTCAGATCTTAGTATCTGTGCTGTTCTTGTGTTAGCGAGCTGGATGGCTTACACGGTTAAGGGCTGGGAGGAAAGTGCCAGGAATTGTAATAAGGAAAGCTGCCTCGTGTTTTCCTGGTTAGGATGCTGGATTGATTATTTACTTTTTTTAATGTTCTGTATTTCTTTCTTTCTTTATAATTTTGCAAAAAATCAGTCTTTGGGGCTGAAATATTTTAAACTGGATAGCTCTCTCTAACATACCTTTTTTTTTTTTCCTACCAAAATTATTTGGCTATTTATAACAATCTGTGAAAAAAAAAAAAAACAGTTATTTCTCATGTCATCCTCTTTTAAGAATTTTTTTCTTTTGCAAATGCTCATGTCTCTCCCCTTGAAGCAGAAACTTGAAATGGCAGTGCAGAAAGTGCTGGTGATAGGCTTTGAGGGAAAGCGAGTGGCTTATGAGTCACGACTTTGCCTTTGTCAGCAGTGCGAGAATCCCAGATCTAACCAAACTGTATGTTCTTAAAGAAATCACAGCTCTCGCGTGCCGTCCTGAGTGCATTCGAGCTGTGTGGCTGCAATTGGCAGCGTTTTCTATCTTGCTGAGCAAATGTGTGCGTCTTCTAGTGCTGTGCAGATTGCACGTGCTGTCCCTAAAACCAGCTGAAGTACACCTGGGCAGGTGTCTCAGCGGGTGGTAATGGACGGGGTTGGCCATTGTAACTGAGAGCAGAAAATCCCGCTTTTCATATTCTCAGTGATTCTTCCTAAGACAGCTTTGGAAGAGAAACTGCTTGACTGGGAGAAACGAATAGTCAACCAGTGGGTAGAAGGTTGATAAAATTGGGATGAGAGTGAGTGAGCCGTGCTGGACAGAAAGGGCTGCCTGATGCCCCAGTGCCCAAGAACAGGAACAGATCTGTGGCCTGGTCCCAGCCCCAAATAAATAACCCCAGCAGTGAGCAGAGGGGACAGAGCTGGATGTAAGGACCCTGCCTTCCTCTTTCCCTACGCTTCTTCCCACTGAGCAGCCCTTCTCTGTCACTGTTGTCCTCCGTAGTGTTTTTATGCAGTGGAGCTAGGGAGAAAACAGGAGGGAGACTGACTTTTTACGTGGTCTGTTAGTGATAGGACAAGGGGAAATGGCTTTAAACTAAAAGAAGGGAGATTTAGTTTAGACGTTAGGAAGAAACTCTTTACTCAGAGGGCAGTAAGGCACTGGCACAGGCTGCCCAGAGAAGCTGTGGGTGCCCCATCCCTGGAGGTGCTCGAGGCCAGGCTGGATGGGGCCCTGGGCAGCTGATGTAGTGGGTGGCAACCAGCCCACAGCAGGGGGTTGGGACTAGATGATCTTTGAGGTCCCTTCCAACCTAATCCGTGCTATGATTCTATGAAAAGGGATAAATCTAGGCTGAAAGAGGCTGTTGAAGGGGAGTGGGGCATAGTAAGCAGTTAAGATGCAGGGTCAAAAGAACTGATGAGCAGTGCGACTTAGAAACTGAATCCTGGAGGCAGTGAGAGATCAGATCAAGAAGTGGGTGATGGGTTTGAAGGAGGGTGAGAGTTGATGGGAGTGTCAGGGCATGCAGGAGGGACAAAGCCGGGGAGGCAAGGGGAGAGTGGCACTGCCAGCCAGCAGGGGATTTGGCTGAGCAAGGAGAGATGAAAAGCAATAGGGAGTTGGGTTTTGGAGAGACCTGGGCCCTGAGGGCAGAAGTGAAGAAGGGCCAGGTCTTCAATCAAAATATGCCAGGGGTTGTGGCTTGAGGAAAATAGACAGAGAAGTTCTGGAAAGGCCTTTTTTGTAAAGATCTTTCAGTATAAGAAAATGCATCTGCTTTCAGTAGGAGCTCCTTGAGTATATGTCGACCACCACCTATTGCTAGTCCCTTGAAGAAGCTTGCTTTGCCTTTGCGGTCAGTTGCTCGTTTACTCCTTTTCTACAACAGCCTGAAGATCTGAATTTGTGTAGGTATTAGCATGACACCATCACACTGCCTATTTCCATACCGTAGTTTTAATTTTTCTGGAAGTGGTGATGCAAACATCTTTGCAGCGTAGCAGTGCCCAAGTCAAAGAATGACAAACCCAAGTTTGTCTTTGCAAATCTCCCTTGTGTTATCGCTGAGTGGTGTCCGCCCACGTGCTGACATGCTGTTGTTCCGCAGGACCCCTGCTTCGCCACGCGCAGGATGGACCTGCTCTGGGGATGAGCCTGGTGCCCGCGGGGCGAAGGCTGTTCTCCGTGGTGGCCCAGCCTCGCTGACAGCAGGAGCCGTACGGATGCTTTGCGTGGCTGCGTGCTGCCCTGGGGATCGAGACTTTCTTCCTGGCCGTGCTACAGAGTTCCTGTGTGATGCTAGGTGAGTTGGTTGACCCGGGCTTTTCTCCTGTCTTTGTGCGCCTTGCTTTCCTGCGCATGACTTGAGATCTTTGTATCTGATTTGGGAAAGTGCTGAGCACTGATAACTGCAAGCAAGGCAGCGGGGGCTGAGGTTTGAAAGTGCTATATAAAGCACGCTGTAATGCTAAGCACTGTGAAGAAATGAGGTCTGAGTTGTGCCAAACTGCAGACAAAGTTGTGTTCAGAACTGGGGAATCGTTTTGACCTTAAAGCTGGCTTTGCTTTGGTTAGGAAGTTAGGAATAACAGAGTTATTCTAAGTTGAGAGTAACAGTGGGAGTAACCCTTCTGTTTGTTGAGCTGGGCTGCACCATTGAATTCACAAAGAAATGATTTGTTCCATCTTCCAAAAAAAGGTTTGAATAGTGTGCAGTAAGGATGGAATCAGCCTGTATGGCAAATACCAGGAGGAAAGCAGCTCCCCGCTTTGGTTCTGTATGCTGAGCGGAGCAGAGGTGCCCTGGAAGTTCGGTGACACAGTGCAGGGCACACTGAGCCACAGAAGCGAGGGAAAAGTGCAGGTTGCTCTGAAACTTCTGGCATTTCCTCCCACAAACGCCTGCCTCCATACACTGATTTCAGCATAGATGTCCGTATCGCTGATTTGGGGTGCAGGAAGCAGGGCATTTTTTTTTGATGCTGTCAACTCAGATAACGTACGTGCACAGAACTGAAATGACAAGGAAATTCATCCCTCATCCCCAGCACATGCCTCTTGCGCCTGGTTATTGTATCAGATACAGAGTGCCCAGTGTTTGTAATTCTCACTGTCAGAATGGCTTGAGGTCAGAATTTCAGCTGCATTTCTTCAGTCTCAGGATTTGTGTTTTCCCAGTGTGGTGTCCACAGCCGGCTACGATAGTGCTGCAATCAGTAGATAGCGGGGAAATTCTGGGCCAAGGCATGGTTAAGCTAAATATTGTTTTAACTTAGCTAACCTGAATGCAGAATATCTAACGTTAGATCAGATTTTATGAATTAACCAAGAGCGTGGTGCCTAGAAACATAGCAAGTGTGTTTTGCCAGATAAGCTGTTACTCTGTGTTGCAGAAGAGGGAGGCAGTAAAAGTGCTGAAGCTTTAATAGTAGCTAAATATTACATTAAATACACAGAGTAAGAATGCACATTCCCCTTCCAGCCTGCTCACGGGGGATCTGCTGCATCTGGCTCCATGAGCGGCTGCAGCACTGCTTCAGGCACAGAGCAGAGTTTTCAGTGCTGCTTTCTAAGAAAACCCGAGGTATTTTTGTTTGACTACTGCCCTGCAGGGAAAGTGTTTATTTAAATCCTTATGTTTCAGATACCAAAAAAAAAAAAAAAGGTGGGGAAGGGAGGGCAGAAATGACCTGCGTCTTAGGAGCAGAAGTTAAAAATGAAATCCTTTGCTTTGCCCAGAGCATTGGAAATGATGTTGCAATTAGACTGATGCAACAGCCCCTGTTATAGAACCATCTTGGAGGCTGCTGCAGGCAACTGGGGCTGCAGCAGCGGGGCACTGTGCTGGCACCACTATGAGGAACTGCTCAATGGGGAGAGGGAGGGCCAAGCAAAATGCAAACCTGGGGCTGCACTGCACTGGGAGGGAGCTGTGTGCTATCAGCATGCCTACTTCATTTCAGCAGCATGTCCAAGCCAGTGTGGAAAATCTGTCCTGAATAGGTGAAAAATATAATGGAAATGGAAGCTAGTTTTGAGTTAATACATTTTGGAAGCTGCTGGTCATAGTGGAGTTTTATTCATAACACTTTATTTTTTGCAACAGAAAAGTAAAATTCCTTTGGGTTAACTGAAACATCTGTTGAACAAATTGATTCAGTTTCATGAGTCTGTTACTGATTCTGAGGAGTAGATGGTGCTTTATAAAACCGGTGGAATCTGAGGTTTAGTGCCCATATTCTTTCATTTTTTTATTATTATTAAAGTAGGTCATTTTGAAGTGTTATGTTTTCATGAATAGAGCAGTGCCACGGTTAATATTTTTAGTATTTTAAGTTTTCCCTTTAATGCGTTTTCTTCACTGTTGTTTTTCATCAACATTGCTAATATTCTTTGTAGAGTTTCCAGCTTTTGGTCCAGTTCTTAGTAACAACGTTATTGAGCAATTAAAAAAACCAGTACAGTTCTGTACATTTTTTCAGTACATTTCTGCTTGTGTTTCCTTGTTTCTGTAGTTTCTTCTACTCTATTATACTTGTGAAGGAAATTCGTATGTTAGCAGTATTTTAGTTGCTCCTACTGCTATTGTGTCCTCTGGGAGACTCTGTGGACTCTCCTTCTTTGGAGATATTCAGGACCCAGTTGGATGCTTTCCTGTGTAACCTGTGGTAGGGAACCTGCTTTAGCAGGGAGTTGGACTTGATGATCCCTGGGGCTTTCTTCCAACTCGTACAATTCTGTAATTCATCTCAGACTTCACAACTGTGAGAAGAATGTTGTAGGTGGCAAATCGGTTTATGACTTCATGTGGTGGAAGCTGAGAGTGTAGTAAGAGTCAGAACTGATGCTACTTGAATTAATTAAAAAGGAAACATTTGAATGCAGTTTATAAGAGTTTGTTCATGTGCCTCAGAAATGCATTAATTTAATCTCATGCACGTAAACTCAAAGTAATTTATGTTTCTCAGTTATATTTCCTACCAGTGTAATCACTGAAGGGAAATTACAACTAAGTGTAATGTTAGTACGCAAATGAAATTACAGAATCATAGAATTAGGTAGGTTGGAAAAGACCTACAAGATCATCCAGTCCAGCCATCCACCTACCACCAATAACCCCACTAGACCATGTCACTCAACACTGTATCTAAATGTTTCTTGAACACCTCCAGGGACAGTGACTCAACCACCTCCCTGGGCAGCCCATTCCAGCGACTGACCACTCCTTCAGAAATACGTTGTTTGGGCTTCACCATTAAATATGCAAAATCAGTGCCAGTACTTTTGGGGTACTGTGTAACTAGCCATATTGTTTTGACACATTTTTCGTTCATCATTTAAAGGGAAAAGCTGAACACTGAATTTAGACGGTGAATACATGTGTTCTTTGTGGTGCATATGTGATGTGGATAATATAAGGCTGGCATTCAATGCATACACTCAGTGTGATTGTAAGCTGTGCTATTGTCAGCTTCTTGGTCAAGGTACTTGACTACTGTTTGGAGTAGCTTGGGTAATAAAGAATGTGAACTGAAGGTGATAATACTTTATAATTTTACCTTAATGTGTATTTCCTTTATGTTTTATTACAACAATTTTTGAAGCTTTAATATGTGTTAATTGTGTGGTAATTCAGCTGTTGTCTTTGAAGTAAAAGATAATGCAAGCATAAATAAGAGGGACAACAGTGTGCCATATCATTGTTGGTTTTTTTTTTTTCCGTGAGGGATTGCTTAATTGAGAAGGGATGGAGACATATAGCTGAGTTTTGTGAGGGTGCACTGGCAGTGCAAGGAGCTGCCCTGCTGATAAGATGTTCCACGCTCCCCTTGTGTTAGCTTTGTCCTTGATGCAGCTCCCTGTAGTCTCGGATGACATGAAATGAAGCGAGGGGGAAGTTTTGTGGCTGAAGTCTTGTGCCAAGTCTTTTTGAAGTTGTATGTAACAGCTGTGCTGTAGCTAAAGAAAGTCTTTCTCTGCCTCCATCATAACATCTGCATAATCTTTAACAGCGGAATTGTTCCACTGTGATGTATCATTTAGCTAATCTGAGCTGCCTTCATTGAATCCTGTTTTATTATTTTTTTCATGTTAGAAATGCTTGCCGTACTTTTAAGGGGATAAGGTTGCAAGGCTGTGGGCAGGAATGCTTCCATGCAGAATCAGTAGGGTTCAGACCAAAATAAAAAATAAAAATAAAAAAAAGAGTTGAGGTTTAGAGTTTGAGTCAGTAGTTTGGCAAGGCTCTTAAAGTAACTGTGCAACCTTAGACTGCACCCCGAGAACTGGATTTCTCTATGTCCTCCCTGTTTGGAAGGTAGAGGGTGAATATGGGGTCACTTTTTATGAGGATGTCACCAATGTGGTGTCATTGCTGCAGACCTCAGTCTCATGACTTCCCAAAGAGTGGCTTGCAGCCCTGCAGTGGTGGTGTTGCCCTGCCTCCCTCATGCCAGCTCCCACGTTTTGGGTTGGACCTGGTGGCTGGCCCTTCAGCTCCTTGGCCATGTGGCTGGACCAGAGTCTGTGCTGAGGATGGTTTTGAAGAGGGGATGGTAGGCCTGGCCTTTTCTGGTGGCAAATGGGCTTGTGGCTGCTTTGGAGCCGTTTGTGCTTGGGCAGGAAGAAGGTGACCAAGGGAAGCGTTTGTGAGCAGGCATACGAGTTAGACTTTTTTACTTGGAAAGTTAAGAGAATTTATTTTATCAAGTGTAACAGCATTTGAAGTTTTACCTTTAGAGTTTCTTTAGTATTTATGTCGTTTGGAGGAGCTTTTTTGTGTGTAAGAACTTCTTAATTGAACCTTCATTTCATCTTCTCCCAGTCTGAGACTGAGAGGTCTGTAAGAGTTCTCTCTCCAGTAGTACTGCAATGCTGGCACATTTCATATATATAGGGTTGGATCCAATGACCAGATGTAAGAGACTGTGTCTTGGAGAGCAGGTAGAAGAAGTGCTGACTCTTCTCTGTATTAAGTGTTTTGGAGATCTAGGCTGTAAATACTTTTATAGAGGGTACTTGAATCTCAAGCTGTATGTCAGGAAACAAAGCTGGAACAAAACGTTGTAAATTGTCTTTTTTTTTTTTTTGTAAGTAAGAATTATCATATCTTTTCATCAGAAGTTACTGGAGATATGCATTTGATATTTAATTGATCGGTCTATAGATGCTTTCCTGCTGTAATCTGATAGGAAAATAACTGTCAATGGAAAAGCAGAGGGCTGATTTACGTAATTGCACTCCTTGCAGAAGTTTGATTTGAGACATCCAATTAAATAAGCAAAGTAAGAGAAAAGGCACAGGAAACATCCTGCTGCTTATTAGGGTTATTAAATGGTATTTTCAAAATTATCTTCTGGTCAAATAATGACTTTTTTATTATTATTTATACCGAGAGGACTGTGTTACTCCACATGCTCACTGCCTATAAAATCGAACATATACTTGCCACAATTAAGAATTAATAGTGTACTGTTCAGAATAACAAGGCTGCTATTAGAAATTGCTTGAAATATACTGCATATTGAGTGGAAAAAGACGGACCTGCCAGTGTGTGTAGTCAGAGTGCAGGCTGCCTGCTCGGTGGGACATGCAGTGACCGTCAGCAAGGCCTGCGCACGCCCTGGTGACAGCTGGGTGTTTAGGGCTCACACATGTACAGCATATGTGCTTCCTGACGCCTGCGGAATATTATTAGGCCCTAGAAATGGAGATGCTTGACAGCAGCAGTTTAATATATGCATTTTATCCACTCATTTAAAAATAGTAAAATAAGATCTTAAGGCCAGTCTCCAAAACTGAGCATGTTTAATACGTTCCAGTTCCAGAAAAGTTAACGTGAACTAAGTGATAGTAGTGGAGCACTCGCTTCAAAAACAGGAAGTGCCCACGTTATATAAATTGCATAGTTTCGGCTGTCATAAATGTGGTTTCAATGCAGTTGCAGGAGTAAAGCCCTAAGTAGTTATAACCAGCTTACTTCCTCTTCCAGTCAAAGTGCAAATAGCCATATAATTAACAATCTGTGGCTCATTTTCTCTAACAGAGTAAAGTATTGTATTTCACGTGTTCCATCCCTGTATAAACAGGGAACTCAACTCTCTGGGGAACATTTGGAAACCCCGATATTCTCACTCATAACCAAATTCACAGAGAGGATCTTCGCTCACCCTGCGCTTGGCAGTGGCGCCTGGCCTGGCCTGAGTCCAGGCCCCGCGTCCAGGGGAGCCTCGCCAAGCTGGCTGCTGGCCACCATAAACTGCATGGGGCAGCAGAACCTGCTGCAGAGCGGGTAGACAGCTTCTCTCTTCAGGGACTTCCCTTCTTACATTCCATTACAAATTGCCTTTTTCAAAGTCTTTTATCATTAATTTTTTGGGGACTGATTGCTCAGCTTTTTTCGACAGCTTTTTTCTGAGTTAATTCACCTATCCTGCCTTTGCCTCTACTCATGTGCTCAGTATGGCAGAACAGCACGGCAAATACAGAAGGATAAGAAAGTTCCTTTTTTGCTCGCATACTCACAGGTCATTTCAAATATGTTTTAGGCTGTATGGGGCCTTTGAGGAGAGCTCCAGCTTCTCATCCAGAAAAGGCTTGCCATTGCTTCTCTGCCTCTGCTGCTGTCAGGCACTTAAGCAGCAAATTCCTCCTGAATATTCCCTGCTCCCTCCGCTTGCTGGGAAGAGCCAGAGAGGAGCCTGTCCAGGGACAGGCAGCTCTCCCAGGAGTGCTCTGGGGAAGGCCTGCTCAGTTGCTGAGATGAAAGAACTCTCCACATAACCAGGATCATCAGTGGAGCTTTTCTTGTTCTGACAGCCTTGGAGAGGCTTTTCGTCATGTGAGAGGCTGCATGACATTTTGCAAAGGCCTGTAAGAACCTTCAGGCTGAGCTCAACAAACACTACTCTGTCCTAAACATAATATGATGGCAAAGAAACATTTTGCTTCCCTTTCCTAGCTTTCCTCTTCTACTATCAGATAAATAGTGAACAGTGCTTACTCAAGGCCTTGCAGAGTATTATGCATTTATGATGACAATTCTTTTACTTTATGCAAGAAACAATTCCTAAAAAGACTACTTTGTACTGTGCTACCTGAGATTTTCCCTTCTTTAGGAAAAGCTGGCTAACCCATTTTGTTGTCACTGGAATAACCAGAGAGCTACATGGATGTCCAGAGCCTTGATTCATCTCTCTGAATGGAATTTTAAATCTAAAGAAGTGTTAGAATCATAGAATCACCAAGGTTGGAAAAGACCCCAAAGATCATCCAGTCCAGCCATCCACCTGCCACCAAGGTTTCCTCCCTAAACCATGTCCTTTAGTACAATATCTGTACGTTTCTTGAGCACTTCTGGGGATGGTGACTCCACCACTTCCCAGGGCAGCCTGTTCCAGTGCCTGACCACCCTTTCAGAGAAGAATTTTTTCCCAGCATCCAACCTGAGGGCTTAACAGCCTCTGCATAAAAACCAGTTTACGACTAGCAGCAGTTGTGAAGGGAACAGAAATCAGGACAGTTGTGCTTGGAGCTTCCCAGAATTTTTGACTGTGTTTTAACAGGGAAGACAAGAGAAGACCAAGGAAAGTGAGAGCTGCTATAAGACCTGTGAAAAACTGTGGTTGTTTGAGGTGTTTCTTTCATTCTAAAATTTTAAGGCACAGTAAGGGTTATAACATACTCAGCTGTGTGAAAGATTCCTTCCTGTTCTTGTCTTCCAGCATTTTAAGAGAACATGCAGCTCCGGCTCTGAAGGAAAGTGGTGACACAGCTTACACTTGATCTTCTCCATACTCTGTTCTGTGCGTAGGTAATAATTAATTATAACATAACTGTAACATTATCATCACTCATTCAGAAGAGCCTTATCTTAGGCACTTGCCAGAGTTACTCATGTGTTTCTTTGCTTAGTGTGACATGGCTGTAGTTTCCTTCATGGTTGACTTCCTAATCCAAGCTCAGGTGTTGAAACATGCTCACATTGTACGGTGCTTTCTCATTGACTTAAGTGACTGGAAGGAGCTATGTTGTCAAAGAGGATGGTAGGACCAGTCAGTTTGATGCAATGAATAGGTTGCTCTTACTTGTGCAGTAGTATGGTCCCAGTGGTGGTCTGTGGGCCAAGACCAGCCTGCAGGAGATTTCTGTCTCTGCTTTTTGCCAAAGGAGGTGGGGAATTCTGAAGCAGCAGATGCTGCCCAGCACCTAAACATTATTCAGGGCTTGTCCCGGTCGAGTTTATAGGACAGCCTCTGGGGCAGTGGAAGGAGTCCGATAGAAGAGCCTCCAACCTTTTGTGGTCCAGTCTTATTTCATCGCTGGCATCTTGGCAGTATATCTGGGATAACTCGTTGTGGTGTGTGTGCAGGCATGTCAGCTCAGTGACTACTGTGAAGACTCAGAGGTGATGTCTGTGAGAATCAGGCAGTGGGGGGAACCTATAGCCAACCACCAAAATATAACGGCAGAGCCCTGGTGATAAGTGACCTCTTTTAATAGAAAACCACATCCTTCAAGACTGTTCATTAAAAATGCCTTTATCAATTACAAGCTACCATGGCATATAAAAAGCATAGAATTTGCATGTGACATAATTTAGATTCAAACTTCTAATTGCCATTTGAGAAGTCAAATAGTCAAATAGTTTATATTATAGTTTTATATTGCATTTTAGGATAATTTAAACATTGATTTGAGAAAGTAACTGTTAAATGTGAAAAGAGCATAAGAAGCTGGAATGAAAAAAAACCAGTATATGTATATGTACTTGTCATTGGTATGCTGTTATAGTCTATAAAGATTTTATTATCCTGAAATAATGCACATACCCATTACATGAGAGCACTGAATATTTATTTAATAGATGCAGGTTGTCCAAAGCAATTATCTCCATGCTCAGTTGTGTATTTTTATTATCATAAGGTTAAATACTAAATGAAGATTTCAATTTTTTATACTATTTACATTTTCTTTAAATTCTACATTTTTTCATTTTGACTGTTTTAAGAATTTTCACCGTTGAACATTAAGGGAACTATTAAACTCTAGTCATAACAAGGATGATTCAGGTGAAAATGAAATAATACAAAAATCAACTACAAAAAAGGCTTCAAGATTTTAAGATCTCAGCTTGCTATGTTTCTCTCTTTCAGCTGATGGTAGAAAAACCTCTAAGTTACTTTTATGCTTGTGTGTTTAAATAATCTTTATTACGCAATTCAGGCATAAACAAACAGAGAAATGCATGCATCGTGGTAGAGAGTCATTGCAATTAGTCTTGGCCTCTAGTATTTTTTGCAGAATTTTTGTTCTTTAATTAAATTGAGTGAAAGCACCAGTTCTCCTGCATCACACTTCACCCCTGCTGGTACTCTGTGGACCTACGTGAAATCCAGGTACTTGTAAATCCCACTGAGCCTCATCGAGCTGCCCTATGGTTTCTGGCCTGAAATATCTGCTTCCTAAGGATAGACTGTTTTTCCTTGTCAGGAGTGGGGTCCTTACAAGTCAGCTAATCAGATCGCTCGTATCAGTGTTGGACTCTCCAAATTGCCCCAGTAATATAAACAGTAATATAAATTCGTTCTCTGTAGCCACAAACTTTCTAATACTGATTTTTGAGCTGTAGAAATATTAGAAGTGCTGCACTCTTTAAAGGAGGTATAACCACCTGGGTTCAAATCTTGCGTATTTTTATTCAGGTGGGACTTCTACTTAGCAATAGACTCATTTAGAAGGTTTCTGAATGCTTGTTACTGTAATGTTCCAGTTCTTATCTTCAATAATTTAACGGTGGTTTCAGGGCTTCTCTCAACTTTTGGTCATAAGATCTTTCCATTTTTCTCTCAAACCTGGTTTCCATTTCAGAGAGACTTTCATTTTCCAGAAAGAAAAATTACAGAGTTCAGGAGAAATAGTGAAACTTCAAAATTCTGTTTTTTTCTGCAATGTTTTAAATTAATCTTCTGTCACTGCTGTTAATAGGGGGCACAAAAAATGCAGAAAAGAAGTGGCATTTTCCAAGCACATGGAGATTTATTCAAGCATTAGGTACATCAGTAGATGTGAGGTCCTCCTTGTCTACAAGTTTGTTAAAGATTTTAGACAGGAATGACTGAGAATGGATCAACTTTTTTTCTAATTACATTTTCAGATAGAGCCATGGAAGTATCTTCAAGTGCAGGTACTGATTTACAAGTACATGTTTTCTGTGTTTTGCTTTTGACAGTATATGTATGTACAGATGTGGTAATTTCTGAATTGGGTAGACTGTTGGTAAGAAAGCAGAAATGCGGTAAGCATGGCTGACAGATGCCAGAGCCATCAGTCTTTGTTTAGCAGCTGCTAAGTAAAATCCTACAGTCTTTGTAATGCAAGAGGTGAGATGATAATGGGCTGTTTCAGACTGATTCTGGTTTATATATTTGGGGTATTTTTTATTATTCTTTCTCCATTTTTTTATTTCTTTGTTTTTATGTGAATGATTGTGACTACATAATTTTAATTCTGAATGTTGAATACATTTTAGGTTATGAACTGCTTAGAAATTATTTAATGTTATTCATTTGATTATTCTCTTGTATATGTTACTTGACTGATATTTTCGGTGGCATGGGCTTGCTTTTGTTCTCGGTTACATTTACAAAGGGTTTAGCATGTAAGAATCAGACATGAGGCACAGCAATGCAACTATTCATGAGTGTCGACTTTAGTTTGTCCTTGGAGATAGTGTGCACGTGCATAAATACTAAATTTTAAAAAAGGAAGTAAAGGATCACAAATCTATCACAATTCATAGACTACAGTAAAATACGTGTCCTTGAAAATGTATCTCTTTCTGTGTAACTTCTGTTAGAAAACGTGGGGGGGGTCTGACTGTCTGCTTTCCTTTGAAAACTGCCTAGCAAAATCCACCACAGGTAAATTTAAATCTTATGATGCTTGTGTTAGTATAGCCATCTGTCTACTTTGGGCCATCTAAATTAGCTTTCTAAGAAATTATATTAAGGTCAAATATTCTCATTTATTTTTATCCTTCTTTCCTATGGAATGAAAGCTCATGAGGTCAACATGCACTTGTGTACACACACTCGCATTGTTGCTTCATCTCCCTTCATAGAATCATAGAATGGCTTGGCTTGGAAAGGACTCCAGTGGTCATCAAGTTCCACCCCCCCTGCCACAGGCAGGGCCACCAACCTCCAGATCTGGTACTGCTCCCTTCGGTGGCTTCTTTACCTGTTGGGGATTTTTGTCACATCTTCTGGCAAAGCAGAGATCTCTGAAGTCAGAGCCCACACATTTTGTGAAAACAGGTGTAAGTGGGAGCACCTAGACATGTCCTGACAAAGGGAAAGGTTGCAGCATGAAATAATCCTAAATCTTATTAGTTGCGTGTGAATCCTAGGAATGGGAAAAGATAGGCTTTTCACAAACGGTCCAGCTGTGGGAAAAGTTTCCTTCAAAGCTTTCGCCTTTCTAGACACAGAAGTCAACCAACCAAGAGATGCAAATCCGTGGGAGATGAGGCTTCATTAATTCTGTTGTTTGTGGGACTGCTTGTTGTGTAAATATGTTAATAATAGTAATAATATTTGCAACACGAATGTCTCCATGTAATCTCCTGTTGTGTATTCCATGTAAAAACATGTAGGGATATTCTTGTGGAAATGCTAATTTTCAACGACATTTTGACAGTGAACACAAAGTTAGTTGAAATGCCTGCAGAGCTTCTCCTCCCCCACTCAGGGTATATGGAGCAGTTGCTCCCCTCCCTTTCAAGCTGCAGGTACAGTGAGCGCCTTCCAGCCACGTTCTGCATGTGGTTCCAACTGCACATGGCCAGAACTGCTGGAGCGCTTTATGGGGAGGATTCAGTGTGGTTGCTGGGCTCCAGGGGAGTTCACTGGGAAGAACAATATCTCTACAGTACGCTTACTGAATATGGAAATAATAATTATTAAGCTAACCAACAAGAAATGTATTCTTAATAAAATGTGTGGGTAGTTTTTTCTTCAGTGTAATCATATGACTGTATAATACAAAAATTGCTTTGAGAGCGGGTCAAAGATTACATGTAGCAAAGACTGCTGTGATTGGTTATGAACAAGTGAAAATACAGTAAACTTTTGACCCGGCAGCAGCAAATGGAACTGTGTAAAGCACCTACAGATGGCAGGATTTAACATCTAGTCGGTCTCTCGCCCTTTCACAGCAATTACGATCATATTACAGCGGGCATGGAGGGGAAGTCACTTTGTAACTGTAATACAGTGCGTCTTTGAAAGTTTTGCATATGCAGTTGCATGTTTCATTTTGGTACAGCCATCAATTAGCTTAGTAAAAAGAATTCAACTTCTGTCGTTCTTGTTTGCCTTAATGGTTTCCTGAGCAGTGTGCCAAGTTGGTTTTGAACAAAAAATCATTTGACCGTTCTGAATAATTTTGATAATTCAGACTGCAGGGTATTTATTGCTGAGCCTTAAAGACGTGATGAAGGTTTTATGTGTCCTGCTGCTGCCGTGGGGTTGAAGGGATGAGGAAGTGTGACTTCAGAGAGACCTGGGAAATGGCACTACCAATAATCCCATTTGGTTCCTGGGTTCTTTTTGATGCATGCATTTTTCCAGTTGACTTTTGAACAGCAAGATCAACAGATTAACTGCATTTATTAGTCTGACAAAAAATATTATGACATCTAGGCCATTTGGCCGGTCTTTGGTTTCATTTGTACCTATGAAATCACAAATGACATCAAGTGAAAGAGTCTTGTGAATGAGAGACTGATTTCCTGTGAACTTTGTCAGTCAACAAAGTCAGAAGCCCTGTTGCACTGCTGGCACAGAGCAATGGTTGTGAAGCCTTCTGAGCGTATTCCATATAACCCAGGGCCTATCAGGGAACTGGCTGAAGCAGAGGATCTTTGTCTGTGTGTGCACTTCTCCCATGTTTGCCTTGGTTGTCACACTTTGACATGCTGGCAGTCAGAGAAACAAGTCTACTTCTAGAAGGTGTACTGCCTTGTGTTTGTGATGCGGCCACTATCTCCCTTCCCATCTCTTTGCTTTGCCCGCTGGCTTATAATCTGATGCATATGCCAGATGTGGAGGGGTGCAGCGGGAGCACTCCGAGCTTTCAGACCATTCCATGGAGGGAGTTATTTTATTATAACTGTGGTTCACAAAAATTTGCCGTTGGTTTTCCAGGATGACTTTTACGGAGAGTGGAAATTGCAAGCATATGGTAGTAAGATAAATAAGATACTGAAAAATGTTGTTTTGAAGGAAGGAAGAATTTTGAAATACTGATAAAATAAAGGTGTTTTTTCTTTTTCTTTTTTTTTTTTTTTCATGTTGAAGCTTGCACTTTACATTGACTGCTGGGTTTAATTCCATTTGTTTTTGGAGACAAATGTATTCACTTTAGCCATGCCTGTACCTGCAGCAAAGAGCTGCTGCTGAAAGCTTTAAGGCACTTAAATGGCTCAGTGACTGTTACCACATGAGTTTGATTGATTTGGTCACACAAGATTTTGAAACTTTCCAGTTTGTTAAAATACAGTGAAATGAAAACTACTCGTCTTGAATGCCAAGCAACATACCTTATTGTCAACTCATTCCCTCTACTGATATTTAATTCTCTCTCCAATAACAAACAAACAATAACAACAAAAAAACACTGAAACAAACTTGGTTGTTTGAAAATACAGCCTATCCATCCTTCACTTGTACTGGTGAGCAGAAATCTGGTGGCAGAGAGCTGGCCTCCATAGGAACTCATGAGTTGGCAGTGACCCAACAGACCTCGTTAAAGCCTGATTGAGTAATCTTGATCTTCAAGGTAGGAGCATAATCCTTCAACGTCAAGGGCTTGCCTCTGTTGTGGCCATGACTTGCATGGATTTGCTGTTTGCGTGGCAGCTACTCCACCTGAAAATAGCGACTGTTGTTGCCACATTTCTACCTTGTAAGGGCCAACTTCAGGTAGATGTTCTGAATTTGTTCTGCTTTGGGGATGTAGAATAGAAAAACAGCTTGGTAGGGAAAGAATGTTCTTTAATGTGTGGAGTGGAAGGGAAAATTAGTAAGATGGATTTCATACTTGAGAAGGAAAGTTTTCTACTTACGTTCTTTCATGATCTTTTTGAAGTATAATAAGGAAGGTTCCAAAATGTTATTATTGAAACTTTATTGAAATATTATGGGGCTATTTCTGTAGTTTCAGTGATTAAAATAGAACTCTAAGTGAAGGACATGTACACGCGTACTATTTTATGAATAATAGACTAACTAGTTACATATTGCAGGAACTGAAATGTCTCCAACAATTCTATCTACTTAATAATTATGCTATATACTTGTATAAAATAGAAAACACGTTGACTATTCTGAGGGATGTATTAAATATCAAGTTATGCATACTTCATAGCGCCTGCATTTTTCTCTTTTTCTATAATAATTTCTGGAAATAAAATAGTTAAAATGACACTTCCAGTATCACTTAAAGCTGCCTAGGAAGGTTTCCATTATAAACTGAACAAAAAGTTTTTACTACTCTTTGGTAAGTAGGTGAAACTCCTATGCCATGACCAAACAATGCCATGTTAGCATAGTTTCCCTTCAGTGTTATCCAAATACCTAATGTAGTTTTCCTTTATTCTCCCTCTGAAAAAGCAACAGACAATAGCTATCACCTTCCATACAGATACAGTAACGCATTGTGTGCTTGTCTCTTAACTTTCCTCCTATTCTGCTCCCGAAAGATAACTTCCCTGGCCTGGTGGAATTCTTTCCTTATCATCCTGTGTGGAAGCATAATTTAACTGGGTCATTGCATTCCTTGTCTAATTCAGGTGTCAAAGTCGTGTTGCAAAAGGGCACCATTACTGCTGCACCAGTAATATTTAGGTCACTACAAGTGAATTATTGTCACAAGCATATTCTAGATATTGAGAGGTTTTTAAACTGTCATTAAACCATTGGAAAATCATGACAAATAAATTAGCATATAGATGTTATTTGTGTGCTGCACGCTGAGCTAAACGTTGGCTGTGGAACTTCACAATAAAAGTAGTAATTTGCCATTTAAATCTAGTTAAAAGAGCTTTTATTCCTGATAGATTTAATTTACTAGGGAGTAGTAAATAGACAAGGTGCAGAGGTAAACCTCTTTTCACAGCACCAAAATTAAGGTAAAATTCTACAAGAATGAAGCTGCTGAATTTGGCTCTCTTCATTTGTAAACTGGGTAGAAATGCAGTAGAGCCTTGTCCTGAGGTGAGGGATCTGATGAGAGATTTCTCTTCAACCAGCTGCCCATGCAGGCTGGAGGGACACAAGCTTTGGACAACGCATGTGATGTGGCAAACATCTGTAACATGAAAAAAAGGATAATTTGACCCTTATTTTCTGTGTAAATGCGAATTAGCTTGATGCTAGTCTTCAGCAGAAGAGTGTGCTTTCTGGGGTCCGTGTCAGCTCAGGTGACTATTTTGACCTCGTGAGTCAATCCCGAGCACAGCCAGGGCAATATTAGCGTGCAGATTAGTGAAAGCTCATTGGCGAAAGCAGAGGCAGTGCCCATGTTTGCAGACGTGACCACTTAAAGCTAATAAGATTATAATAATTTACATAGTATCTACTTAAGCACAGGTGGTGAAAGTAGTAGTGATGGGCGGAAAAAAAGGTAAGGAGCTTACATACAGAGAGATATGGGGAGAACTGTGTGAAACATGCCTGGCACGGCATGGGTGGCTGCTCTTGCGCAGGGACTGCATGTGGCTCTGTCCTTGATGCTGATATCCCTGCTTACACTTCAGCTGTATGGGAATCAAAGACCAAACTCTGCTGAGAAGCATTACTCACCTGTTCAGTACATTTCACTTTTTTTTGTAAGCAGGTGTAAATACCAAGACTTTTAACAGCTTCTCGTAAAAACCCACACAGGAATTTTTGATGACATATGCATGTTTCATTTTACTGTCTGCAGGACTCCATTTGCACAGAGGAACACATACCACTCAGTCTTCAGAACAACGTTATGCTTTGAAATCTTAAAACTTTCTCTAAAACATCATCAGATTGCTTTGTTGTGGATGACTTGGTCAGAAAATAGCAGCTACCTCCCTGCCCACTTTGCATTTTGATACCCAAGTTCAGCTGGGAGAAGCTAGGAAAAAAAGAGAGGGATTTAAAATGATTTCCCTTTCATTAATCCCAGGAAAACGCTGGCAAATCTTGTCTTTTCTTAATGCTTGGACTATATCTTTTAAGTTCATTTCATTCCTGTAGTACAGACAAGAACTTCTTTGTTGTTTCAGAATGATACTTCGGTTTGCAATCGCCACGTTTTGGGTTTACCTCATTTTAGCACATGCAGAGGAAGGAGTGTGTGTGGTTTGAGATTTGAGATTTGTTTTCTTCCTTCCCTTTTTTTTTCTTTTTTTTTTCCCCCCTTTTTAAAAACTTGTTTATTATGAAGGGCGCATTCCAGTGTTGTGTTAGTTGACTCTAGCTTTGGGATGTTTTTATGGAATAATGGTTTATTACGAATTGTTACATGTCGGTGGTAATAATAGTGGCAATGTTTTTGTTTTTTCCCTGTAAAATATAAATCTTTGGCTTGCTTAAATATCGTGCTATTTCAACAGAGTTAAGTTGTCCTTTGTGGCAGATCAGTATATGTTCTTTCTTCAGGGAAAGAAAAAGAAACAAACGAAAGGAAAACAAAAGCACAACCTCACTTTTGTTATCTCTCTTGGCTAACGCTTTTGGACCTTGGGTCCTACTGCTCCTGCGCTTCAGAGGGCAGCACAACAGATTAATTTGTGCATGTTGTATGCTCTTAAGTCCTCAGCAGTCTGATACAACATCAAGGCTCCACCCTGAAAAATCAGGAGCGGTCTGATCCAATGCCAACAAAGCATTTGTGCATAATCTTTGCAGTTAAGGACATGAGTAGAGCCTTTGACTTAACATTAGGTAAGACAGTTAAGAGAATTGCAAGATTAAATGTTTAATCCAAACCATTACAACTGTGATTTAAACTAACAAACTAAACTGTCTTATCTTCCTACAGTGGTATAGTCCTATAAATATTCTCAGATGTAAGGACTAGTTTCAGGGCTGCAGTTAAACAGTTTTTTTACAGAGCATTTCTTGCATGTTTATTTTTGGTTTAAATTTCTTTTTCTTCACACTAACATTAACATTAGGAAAACCACTACTTTTTTAGCTCATGAAAGTGTAAAAGAATATCTTCGATTTCTTAGAATATTTGGTGGGCCTCAATTCTGTTTTAAATAACTTTGGTCCTTGCAGCATACCTTCTTCTGGTAGTTTTTCGTAGTTGGAATCAATATTTCTGAAGTAAATTATTTTCAGGTTGAAGTGTTCACAAGGTGCGATTAAATCTGTATCAGAAAATAATCTGCTGAAATACCTGTCAGTATCATTCATGTATTAGTATACCACAACTACTTTTTTCAATTGCAGACTGGTCTCTGATGTGGTCTCCAAGAAATTGGTGCTGTGGAAGAGTGACAAATCTGTGTATCCCTGTTGAGGAGATGCTGATAGCTTTGCTCATGGAAGCAGTGCTCTTTCCCAGCACCATTTTCCTGGAGACAGTCCTTTCTTGTTTTTCCTCTTGGGTATGTTTAGACTTATAAATTTCTCACATAGCTAACATCCACTATGCATTCTCATGGGTATTGTTGAAGTTGGAGGGAGTATCTGGCTGTTTTCAGAGTGTTGCTGTAAGCTGCAACCTGAGTAAAAAGGCAGCATGCCCGATGTTACTCACCTACGTACACCTGGCTCACAGAATGACCTTGAGTAGGTCATTTCATTTCTCTGTTCATCCTATGATCTATAAACTAGAGGTAATAAAACATATATTCACCTTTGCAAAAGCTCTTTGAAATCCATGGGTAAAAAGTATCCCATAAGGTCAAAATATGAATTATTTATTGCTACATGACATGCACAGCATGCAGACTGTAGGGTTATAGAAATCCTGTCTGTTCTTTTTTCCCCCGAGAATAGAAGTCATACCTTCAGAACTCCACTTAGAGAAGAAGTATTCGTTATATGAAACCTAATATAATCTTTGTGTGTATGTGATAGTATTGAAACTTTGGTATCTCCAAGGAATTGCTTTCAAGTGTTAGTACCCAGCTTACTCTGATAAGTGCAAATGCAGTTTTCAAAATAATAAACACTTCAAAAACTGAAGTACAAACAAAATAAGATCAGAAAAATAGTCAAAGGTTGGGGGAATACTGGATTTTGAATTTCATGAGTTCAGAACCATGGTAGGCTTACTACAAGGTGAAGGATCACTTACTTCCAGTTGATTACTAATACTAGTAGCCATTATCCTTCAATATTTGAAATGCTGGATGTATGGTTTGAAATAAACTGATATTTATAGTATGATTCCTAGGGTTCATTGTAGGTCCTGCATGTCATCAAAATGTGGAAGGGGAAAAATGTTGCAATCTTACTGTTTATATTATTCTATTCATTTAGGTATGTGTTAATCAAGATCTTATATTTTTATATATACACACAGATCTACACACACATGCACACACATATATATAACATACTGAAAGCAAGACTAAGTGTGTTCCAAGGGACTTTGTACTTGTGTGAACAACTTCAACTCTACCTGGAAATTAGTGGGCAACCAGCAAGGTTTTGAAGGACACTGTTGTACGTGTTCCTGCTGATATATGCTACTTTATAATTGAGTTTCTCTTCTGTGTATCAGTTTTGGCTTCAGGGTGAGTTTAAGGAATGGTCTTCAGCAGAGCATGCTTCTAAGTTATCTAGCATCGAGATCCATGACATTAGCATAAATTTAAAGGGCTTGGCCTTTAATCCAAGTCCAAATATTAACTCAGAACAATATCCAACTAAATCCAAATAAGCCTTTAAATATTTGGGAAAGGACCAGGCTTTCTAATACTGACAATAGAGGCAAGAGAGTTCTTGCACAAATTTTAGATCTCTCCTAAGGATAACAGACTCCTGGGTATTCTCTAGTGCACTACTGGATGAAGTGCAGCTTTACACCTGAAGTCACATCCAGTCCAAAAGATTGTTGGGAGATGTTACTAGAAAAAAAAACTGTGATGGAGGAGGGAAGCACTGCTATGCCAAGTAAGAGATTTTTGAGGGGAAAAAAAAATCAAAGAGAAATTACTTCTACATGACTTAATATAGCTGATTTAGAAGAGTATACTTTTAGACCATGGTAAATTGTTTGATTAACTGCAGTCATCTGCTCTGAAATATTTCCCTTCATGCTCCCTTCCATCTTGGCCCTCTTCCGTTGTGCTTTAGGCATCATTTTGGTTGTTCTTTGCATTTACTTGATACTTTCATCTAGCACTCTTCTCAGCTGTAGAGCTTGAGGACTTCGCTCGTTCAGTTTTTACTTATCTGCCCACTGCTCTGGCTCTGAGAGTGGCTGAGATGCTGCAGGATATATATTAATAAAGGTAATTTGTATGTATTTATATAAAGATATTAAGCGAGTGCAATATATTAAAGATGGCAGGGATCCTATGTCATGGAAGCTTTCTCAATGCCTAAAACATAAAAATGGATACTTTATCACTTCCTCTTCTTTCTCCTGTCTTTCTCAATAATCCTCATTGTAAATACAAACATTAACATCAGTGTTATGTAGTAGTAACCAGCTCGACCTTCCCTTTGCTGTTTTTCCTCCTTGTATTATAAAATATCTAAACTCTGGGAATGATATTGCCATCACAGAAGCTGTTTTTTTCTTTCTTTCTTTCTTTTTTTTTTAAACCCTGCTTTAGTGGAAGAGAAGAAAAACATCGTATCTAGGAGCTGCAATCATGAGTTTGCCAGGCTTTCTAAAACTGAGGCCCTTTAACTGACACTGTTACTTAATTCCCAGTGCATCACTCATTGCTTCCACTGGAGGCTCTCCCTTCTTGCTACCATCAAAAAGTGTTATCACATTTATACCTTCTCAGTGCCATCTAGTCTAAGTCTCTTTATAGCTAGCATATTCAGAATTATGTTGAATCCGAAGTCTTCAGGAAGGTGATTTCAGAAATTGTTGTTCTCTTGGCTAATAGGTGGTATAGGTTTGCTACCTACTGGATTCTTTCCAAAGTGGTGGTGTTTGTTTGTGGTGGTGGTGATGTGGTACAGATAGTTGTTTTATCCATCTATCTGTATATTTCTTTTGCTTGGAATATCTTTGCTTAGTAATCTGTAAGTGCTTACATTTCTGGAGAGTCATCACTGTGTGTTGTACTCACTCTTGTGTAAGATTTAAAAATGAAAAGGCTTTGAAAAAAAAATGCCTATTTCAAGAAAATAAAAAAAAGAAGGCCTTCAGCTGCCCTGTAAAACCTTAACTGTATTTAAATTTTCTTTCAGTGGTAACATCAGCATGTCAAACATATTAACCAAGAGAATTACTCCAGCTGGAGAACAAGACTCCCTTTGCTATTTGTTAACGGCTTTAGTTCATTTAAACTATATTCTGTCCACCCATTAGCCTTTCATCTGAGAGAACAAATGACCATTCATGAATTTTGGTTTTGTCAAGCTAAGTTGGAAGCCATTTTGAAAACTTGACTGGCTGTCAGAGCATCTTTGTTGATCCCCCAAAACAATAGCATCCCAAACCACAATTCCTGTTGTGCACAGTCTGGAGAAAACCAGTCCTTTGGACACAGAGGATTGCAGCATCCTCTGAGTCAGTTGATCCGACTCTGTGAGGAATGCTGAATTGCACTTGGTGAGGGCAGCAGTCGTCCTCTTGATGTTGGATGTGGCCCTGCATGACATCCTGCTCCTCCAGAGGAGGTAGCGTGGAAGCACAGAACGCCTCAGTTGCTTTGATTATATGTTGGCTTCTGGTTGAAAATATGGCTTTTGAAACATATAAATGACTTTACATCCCAATTATTTTAGAGATCATCTCTGTCCTTCTTCGCTGTACTGCTGTTAAAACTGCCAGCAAAATCTTCTCGAGGCCTTTTTGTCTTGAAATGTTGCGTATCCCACCTATTTTCTGTGTAATAGTGGCCAAGAACAGATTGCCCAGAGAAGCTGTAGGTGCCCCATCCCTGGAGGTATTCAAGGCCAGGTTGGATGGAGCCCTGGGCAACCTGCTGTAGTGGGTGGCAACCCTGCCCGCAGCAACCCTGCCCACAGCAGAGAAGTTGGAACTAGATTATCTTTAAGGTCTCTTCCAACCCAAGCCATTCTATGATAAGATGGAAGAAAGGATCTCTTGGTTGGTCTCCTGTCAAAGGGATACTCTGATAATTCAAGACAAATGACTTATATGATAGTATTTATTGTTTCATGATTAACTTGAACCTTGAAAAGATGAGGTTTTAATAACCTAATATTTTTGAAAACAAATAACTCATAAAATTATTATTAAGAATGATCTGTGAGATTTTAATAGTCCTGTGAATTGTGACGTATAATGTAACACTGATGTGTATGTGTAGAAGTTATCAGAATGTTACAGTATTATCTACACGTTCGAAATATATCAGATGAAAATGACTGAGCTGTATGCTGTTTCTGAGCCTTTTCCTTCTGTCATACATATGTACATCCTCTGCAGTCCATTTTAAGGAAAACAGAGGAAACAAGTTGAGAACTATCTTTCCATTTTTACAGTTCATTGTGTTGAACTTTTCTCTTAGAGTTAGCAATAGACCCAAGTCCTGACATGCTTCCTCTCTTATCATAGACTTAAATATTCAACTATAAGCACTGGGGGTTATTGAGGTTGTGTAACATTTTTGTTCAGAATTAGGTCTCTGTTAGACTTCTGTGTCTCATTTCTACTGTGAATAATTATTTGTATACCTACATTTTGTCCTTAATAAAATGATTATTATCTTTCTTTAGACATATTTGTTAATACTGACACTAATAGAAAACCTGCACTGTTGTGAGAGAGAAGTCATGCTTCACTGTTGAACACATAACTGTCATGGCTTTCAATATTCCTGAATATCCTACATCAGTGATTGCTGTTAAATTAGCGTAAGGTTGGGGTTTTTTCCTCTTTTACTCTCATAATTTGTAAAAGTTGAAGATCTTGAATTTTCATAATATTTCAGTTAAATTTCAATTTTGTCACCTCAGCCTCAGCCATTTAGACATTGTCCTAAAGTTGATTTTATTCCATATTAGATTTAATTATTTGTTTGCCATTCAGATAAATTCCAACTACTGATACTTCTCCTTTCACTTTTGTTTTACTCATTGGGCTGCAGTCTCTGGCTCTTGGTTCTCTCATCAAATACTGTTATCTGTGTCAGTAACTTTTAGGAATATTTGTGTTTGGGTTCAGTCAAACTGGTGTCTCCCTCTTCCCACTATTCTGTTGATACCAAGAGAAGTTATCACCAGAACCGTTAAACTTTTAATAGAAAAGCTATCTTTCTTTTGTTTCTCTTCTCTGCCATTCTGTATCATCCACTGATGTTCTAGGTACTTAGAAATCTGGCTTTATACCAAAATTTGGCACGGCCCTGTTCTAGCAACACAACTGTTACTGTGTACTGAATTCCAGATGATTAAGGCAAGAGGTCAGTCCTCAGTGTTTACTGTTCTTCACTGTTTGCTTTTCATCATTTGTACTGACATAGCACTTTCTGACATGTTTGTAAGGTTTAGCTTGAATGGATGATGAAGCTTTGAATTATCTCATGATTTATTCCTAAATTTGCAATAAGCAGCTGTCCCAGTGTTCCAGTTTCTTACATGTGAGGCCAGTTATTCTGGAAATCTCCCTTCTTTGATGAGATCCCTTAGAGGGACATGAAAGCCCAGAATTCTGGGGTCTGCAAGATACAGTCTTTCTGTGTTTCCTTCTTGCCACTTACAGGAACTGGCTGCCCAAATGCACAGCAATGTCTTCATGCCTCTGGTGGCTAGAAAAGGACTGCTGAGCAGAAACAGGACAGAAGATTTTTTGTCTTAGTGGGAAATGTTAGCTTTCTCTTTGGAGAGAAGTCTAGGCACAGAGACCCACATATTCATCACTAGGCATGGTAGAGTAATTTGCTGTATCTTGAACTAAAGGTAGAGGTCTCACTTGCATTAAACACAACAGCAACTTTCTATTTCAAGGGAAACCACAGGCAGTATATCAAGTCTTGCTGAGTTCACACAGCATTGCTTTTATGGCCAGGTGGAGTGTTATGCTGTGCTGCCCTGTCTGGTTAGCAGAGACCGTAACATTTCACCAAATGACTTCTTCCTTAATCCGCTCCTTGATTGAGCCATAGGATGTCATTTAGAGATGGATTTGTCTCCAGCTGAAGCTACATTACAGAAAACATACCTTATCCTTGGATGAAATATAATGATTTTGTTCCCCTATTAAAAGTAAACATTTGTGAGTATGACTATCGTGTAATTTAAATTTGTCTAACTTAAAATTTCACTTATTGAATCTTGCCCTATGTTGGTCTACAGATTTAATGATCCTTTTATTATCAAAAATCTTTCCCCCATAAGTATTTCTGTTCTGTGATGAGGCAACTTTTGATTTCTTGAAATAAAGATATTGAGCTGTGTTTTGAAAATATACTCACTGGAAGTCACATTTTTTAGTGTTGTCATTTCTTTAAAAAAGAAAAATATGGACTTGATAATATAACTTTCTTTCTAAAAAGGGATGATAGGTGTTACTATGCATATAATGTATCATGTTAATACAACCTATTTACTTCTCTTCTGTAGTATTTCCATTCTCGTTCTGGTTTTCTCTTCTTGCTCAGCTTCCTGTGTTGAGTTCCTCTCATGTGTTTTCAGCGTCAGTGGAAGCAATCTGCTGTCTTGAGCTTGCCTCTCTGAGGGCTGAGGCCCAGCGCCATCAGAGAGCAGCCCTCTGCACGTAACCCATGGAGAGCACTGGCCAGAACCTCAAGGCGGAGGATCTGACCCTTTATTAGTTGAGAAGAGGAAAAGCAGGTCCTGAGCCAGGACAGACCATTTCCTTTTTTTTTTTTTAGTCTTTCTTAGGCCTTCTTAAATAAAGGTGAAGTGTTGAAGCAGCAGAGATTAGAAATAAATAAATTAATTAATTTTAAAAAATCCCAACCATTACTCACTCAAAAAGCACAGTAAACAGGAGTCATCACACTTGTATTTAAAAAAAGAAAAAGGTATAATTGCCAATGGACATGTCCATGCAGAACTTAATTGTTTTATATAGTGCCTGGCACATTATTTGCGTTCTCCAGTCAGTTACTGCAAAAACCTGCATGCTGTGGGTGCTGTATGCCCAATTATGAAGTTACGAGAGCTGCGTTTGAAAAGCATAAATGTTTTTGTACTGCCAAGAGAAGTTAATAATATTGTCTGAGTTGTTAAGAGATAAGGAGGTTTCTGCCTTCTGACTGTCCTCATATGGACAGAAGTCAGAAAGTAGTTAGCAGTGTGCTACTGGAGGTATAAGTGCTGCAGATGCTTGTCAGGAATGGCAAGTGCTAAAAATCCCAGTGGAAATGCAATCAATATGATTCCAGCAGGAGTTGGTGGTGTTCATTGTCCCTCAGGAGAAGGTGCAAAGGGCAGAAAAGCTAGATTTTATCTCTCAAACCCTCTTTATTTTAGCACAGCTGGTAAAAGGAAAATCTACTTTGTGTTCAAGTAGTGGTGGATTAGGAGTTCCTGAACTGGTGGAATTTTTATGTTGTTGACATCTAAGTCAAAAGTTTCCGGTTCCAACTTGAAAATCCTAACATTTATGTTAGTGTTCATACAGAGGAATTTTATGATCTGATATTTGAAAGCTGTATGTTTGCTTCTACATTTATGGAAAGTTAACACCTGAAAAATCATTGCACTGTCTTTATTCCTGAGCTGTACTGCACTCACTGTGCTTCCTCCAAGTCAGGCCTCGGCATCTCCGCTTCTCCTTTTCTGTGCTGGTGGAAGTCTTTGCCCTCCCAGCCTTTCTCACAAACAGCACTTGACACAGGCTAGTCAGCTCTCCTAAAAGTCAGTGGCCTCTTGACTTGAATAAAGCCCAGAGTCAGCTCTGTCATCTTTCCAATGCGTGTTCAAGTGTCTTACTCTTCTGCAGTGCAAACAGCTGCTGTCACTGTAACAGCAATGGCTGCACCTCATTTGATGCACTGCGCGAGGACTGAAGGGCTGATGGAGGCGGGACTGGATTGTCTGGGATGAGGCACAGACAGTGAGAGAACAGACTGAAAAGCCTCAGGATGTCTGGGGACTGCTTTGCCAGGCCTTGTCTCAGGTGCAGGTGTGCTGGGCGAATGGCGAGCAGTAGGCCTGGCCCTGTCATTTTATGTCCTCATCTTTGCCCAATTCACCCTCTCTTCTGTAGAGAAAAGAAGGGAAGAAAAAGGAAAACAAGCTGAAGAAAACTTTTATATAATACTTGTAATGGAAGCAGTTTTCTCCTGATCAGTTTCAATTATTTTACCATGTTAAAATAGAAACTGTGAATGTTGTAGTGAAGGAACAGCTTTCCTGTGCCTACTGCAAAACCACTTGTATTTGGGCAAACAAAGCACAGTATTAATGAAATATATTTCCCAGTGAAAACTTCAGATGAGCCTCTGCTGCTGTATGAGATATTTGTATTACAGGAAAGATCTGTGGTGCCAGAATTTGTTTTAAAGGTCACCTACTCAGTCCCAAATCATTTGTTGAATTAATTCCTGTGAAACTGTTGAAAAGGAGACACCGATTCTGAGTTTTCCACTGAAAGTGTTTATTCACTGGTTGATAAAACGAAGAGCCTTTCCTCATTCTCACCTGCATGTTTCCTTATTTATACACAGACTGGTGTTTTCTAATAGGAGTATTTTTCACTTGCTTCTCCTTTCTTGTTTTGTCTAGAATCAGTCTGTGTACCACAGTGGCATACTCCCTATTCTCTGTTCATTTTATCTATACTCTGTTGTTCACTAAACAATCTTTTTAGTAACGTCTGTATACTTGTACTTCTTTTAGTCTTTAATTCATACTGCATGGCTATAATAATCCTCTTCTGTTCTCTCCTTTTTATTTACATGTAATTCTTTCCATAATGTGGCCATTACTGTGTTTGGGCTCACCAAATTGTGTTGGCTTTCAATTTTTATTTTAGGTTTCCTGCAGATATTAGCAGTAGAGTTCCTTCCATGGTATCTTGACTGGTATGCTCTCACTTTTTATGTTTTTCTTAGATTATAACTCTCAAGTGAAGTATTTTGTGTATGTCCTTTGGAAAGCTGATTTTGCTTTTAGTGTTTGTCTATAAATAAATTTTCTTGAATATCAAGAACCTGTGTGTAATCTTCACTTTTCCATACATTTTCCAACTGGTTTTTGTTCTGTTGTTACATGTAACTCAAAATAATGTTCATTTTACTTACCTTTTACAGTGCGATACTTTGAGTTATAAAAACATCTTAAGAAAGAGCAGAAAAAAGTAATATTCAGTTTACTGGCACGTGTATATGTTTGGTGAATATAGGGTGTTACATAATCTCCTTACTGAACCATGTTGTTTCTTCCTGGACTTAAGGTCTTTCCCACAAACAATTTCTAAAGTGTAGATGAAGGAAAAGTTGAAAAAAAAAGGATTTATTCCACTGTGGAGAGGGATCTCATTCCATTTCCAGCCTCCTGTGCCCCAGAAAAGTCATCTTTGGTTTGGTCAGTCCTGGAGCAGGGTTTCTTCAGAGCCTTGAGTTGTCCTTAGAGAGAGAAATAAACAAAAAAGATGATGGGCTGAAGCTGAAACTCACAGGATAATTGTTATTTCCTCATGATGTCCACCTTATTCTCCTAGGAGTACAACCACACTCTCCAACACTAACCTTCTCAGTGTTTGGAAAAGCCATAAGTTTATGATCAGTCTTGTATTTAAGGAGAATAATGTGGGAGATGATGGAAGTAGAAGGAGAAAAGAAAATAATTGTTTCCTTATTAAGAACTGAAAAGAGTAGCTGCAAAGCTGCAAACGTTATTTTGTGAGCTTGAAAAATCCTTCAAGATTCCCTATCTAGAGCTTTCTTTAAGAGTTTGCAAAACCCAGCACTGAAATAGCAGGTAAAAGTCTTGTGGTCTGAGCTGTCAGATGCGTCTGTGCATGTGTTTTTGTCTTCTGTGTAGATTATTTGCCTTTTACAAGCAGGAAACCTCATGAGCAGTTGGGTGCAAACCAACCTGAGACCTGGTGCTCTGTCTCAGAAGGGATGGGAAATCGGAAGCTGAAGAAGCTTAGATGGGTTTCCTCATTGGGCAGAGCATAAAGAAATGCTTAAAATGCTTGTCAGGGTACTGAGTTAAAGCAAGATAAATGATGCTAAGTCAAAAAAGAAAAAAAAACTGAAAAAAAAACTGAAAAAAATAGCAACACCCCCCCCCCAAAAAAAAAAAAAGAAAAAAACCCCCCCCCCAAAAAAAAAAAAAAAAAACAAACACATAAAGAGGAAACAGGCTGGAGGTTATATCGTTTGCTATTTGTACTTTTTTGCATTTTTATGAGAGTTCAGTGCTGGGAGGAGTTAAGCCATAGGACGTCGCTAGGAGAAGAGTATTTATTGCAACAGAACTCAAATTACAGGCAAAAGAGTAAATTACAGGGGAAAAGAGTAAATCTAGTATGCCAGATATTTTATATTAAGCATGCTTAATATTCAGTTGAGTCCCATATGACATGTTTATGGCCAGTGTGTGTGCCCCGACAAAGGCGGTGCCTGGAAACATATTCGCTAATTAGTTTTGGTGCAAGAAGTAGAGAGGGCGCGTGCATTCCTCCTTTGCATCAGCGGCCCGATCTGCTTGTCAATGGAGGAGGATATATAAGGATTCCAAGTGTTCCGGGTTCGGGTTTCCTCAGGAGCTGTACCCTGGGAAGCGCAGGTCGGAGGGAGGGAGTTGCTCTGCGATTATCATAAAGCGCTGCTCATGTAGCCTGGCGCCACGTGACTGCAGAAAAGGCATTATCTCAATGAAAAGGAAACTGCTTTTTAGAGCAGCAACAGAACAGAAGCAGGAGGAATTTTCGAGTACTCCACCATGCTGGATTGTCAAAGGGGGATCTCTCTGATCAGCAGTTAGGGAAGGATTAGCGCGGCCAGTTTGTCAGCTGTCATTAGAAGCAGATGACAGAGATGATAAGCTGCTGTGTGCGCACGTCCTCGCTCAGCATGTGCTTTGGTTTACATCGGGACATAACACTGCTTTGGGATAATGGAGAGCTGATATTTTTAAGGCTGTAAATTTTCTGGTAATTGTCTTTTTTTTATTATTATTCTTTGTTGTCTTTTTTTTCTCTTCCGTTTTTAATAAAAAGCAAGCGTGGTGGATGGGGGATTTATGTACGTCTTGATCTGAAGACGCAGAAAAGCTAGTGAGATCTGCCTTGAGCTGCAAGGGCTGGAAGACGACAAGGTGTGTTTCCGAAGTGCCGTGACTTCATTGCCATTGCTGCTCTGTTCCTGCACGTCTGTGTGCTCTGGGTGTGCGTCGGGGCTTTCTGGGTTCCGCTGGGGGTGGGGGTTGTTCTGGGGAGCGGGAGGAACTGCTAATTTCTCCTCAAGCAAGGGAGATAAAGATACTGTTTCTAAGTAGCGAATGTAAAGAAATAACGTAAAATTGATTCTTCAGCGTCTGTAGTTTCCCCCCTTTTTAATGGCTACAGGTGTACTTGTGATTGCATGTGACAGTTTTATGGGTTTATGTGGCTAAATATATCTTAGCACGCAGGAAGTATTTTTGTAAGCAAGTTTTCTGGCGTCCAGAATAATACACAAACCCGTCTGTATTTTCCCACCGTCGAGAGGAGGTGGAGCCCACGAGTGCCTTTTTCATTGCAGTAATTACTATTCAGCATTCAGTAATTTCTATGCACATGAAAAAGTACAGAGGAAGTCAGACTGAGAAATTTTTGCTTTAAAGCTTTCTCTTTCTGACCAAGAGCTTAGGTAGACAAAACACATGGAAACATTAGCAGTTGTTACATAACTTTCTCGGTTCTCTAATCTTTATAGTTTTCTTTACAAGTCTGCAATCCTGCAAACATAATGACATTCAGTTAATCTTCAGACCTCGTATTTATCTCATGGCTGCGCGTGCTGATGTCATTGGCTATCTTGGCAGTATTTACTTTTCTTTTAACCTTGGGAGGGCAACACTTAATATTGCAGACGAATTTAATAATAATATCCCCCGTAAATGTGGTTAGTCTCAGTAAGGGAAGGCTGCCTCCCCTGCCTGGGAAGTTCTTGAAGCTTGTTTGTTTTATTTCCTTGTCGCACACGGCATTAAGCCCAGCATTGTGCTTTGCCTGTGTAGCAGCAACAGTGATCCTGCACCACAAAAAGTGATAAAACGATGTGCATGGGAGTGCTGATTCTGACTTTTGCACAGTTTTGCTCCCTAAGTGAAGGGCCGGCTTGCAAAGCTGTGTAGAACAGGTCATTGCTGCAGTGCTCGGGCAGCCTTCTGAGCGCATGTTTTCCTGGATACGCGCTGCAATAGTGCTGGTGACTTTTAATAATTAATTAAATACATACAGGAAATGCCGTAGTTTATTTTATTGAGGACTTTGAAAAACTCATGCTACTTTGAGATAGGAAAGGGAAGGAAAATATTATGTTTTCCAGAGTAATGGAGCGTGTGTTTGAAGCTACTTTGCTTCATGCTGTGAGGACAGAGACAGAAAGGTAAACAAGCCAGCACTATTTATTTGCTTGTCCTTTCCTCTCTGCTGGGGACGTGAAGTGCAGGACACGGCATGGCGGAGCTCAGGCCCGCGGCCTGCGGAGCCTTTGGGCCGGGCTGTCAGCCTTGTGCCTTCCCCCCAGCAAGTGTGGGGTTTGCAAGGACAATGCGACTTCCCCCAGCCTGCCATGCTGTGCTGTGCTCCTTCATTTCACTGGGGGAGATCTCAGAAGCTAGTGTATGCCAAGGGGCTCTCACTGAAATGGTTGCACCTAGGTTTTACAGAAACACTGGTTTCAATTGCCTGTGCGACTTGATTCTATTTGCCCGATGCCTCTTTGGTCATATTAAGGGGGAAAATTTTGAATAAAACAACTTTTTGTGCAGACTGTCCTTTTTAAATGGCTTTGTTTTTCCACAAAACTCAGAAGTTACAGTATTTGCTTTCATAAGTAATTCTTCAGGTATAGTACACAGTGTATATAGAACATGGATCACTATCTTTGAAACCCAGGGAATTTTATTTTGCCATTTGCCCGCACTTCAAAATTAGGCTAGCACAGTCAAAAAGGTTACATTAGTAATAATCAAAAGATGTTGCTGTCTTCTTTCTTTCCCTTTTTTCCTTTCCTCCAGCTCGTTTGTCATCTCGGTAAGGTAAAATTCTTGTATAAGGAAGGAGGGAATGCAATAGTGCATTACAAAATATACCATGTCATAAGAAGCAACAACGACAGACACTGGTAAATCAGAGCCAGGTGACCACTTCGAAAATGGCATTTCACTCCAGAGGTCTAACCACAATATTTAATAACAGATGCCACGATGAGGTCAGATCACTGGTTATTTTATTGCAGCACCATTTTATTTATTTACGTTAGCAGTGGGGGCAGGGAGGAGGGATGAGGATGTGTGAAAACAGCCTTGATGATCAGAATCTGCTTCATTAATAAATTGAACAAATTTCTTAGTGCACTACAGTAGTCTGGCCCCATCATTAAGAAGATAAAGCTGAGTTGAGGACTGAGGGCGGGTCTGTGAGCCAGGCTGACTGAGCAGAGTGCAGGATGAGAACTGTCAGCTGATGGCTGTGTACCTGCGAGGCCGGCCTGCTGGATTCCTGGTTAGCTTTTCTTGCCCGTTCCTGCTTGACTCCAACAGGCCTGGAAGAGTGCCTGAGTTGAACCACATAAAGTTTTTGGTCTTCAAATGTTACTCCTCACATTCATCATGCACTATGCACGCTGTCCCCAAACAAACTGTAAGACACTGTAGTGCTCTGTTTTCTCATTCCTGATAGCATAGGCTGTTGTGATTAAGCAACGATAATACAGGATGCCAGTAAGTAATTTCTGTTAGAACTCCGTGATAATAAAACTAGTTCTGTTGCTTTTCCTGAAGTTTTTTTTTTTTTTTTTTTGTTCAGTCCAACTAGTTTTAAATGTGTGGTGCTTTTCATTTTGGGGCAGTGCATTGCAGCCTTCTGATCTATTGCTTCTATAAATGCAGTGGGTATTTCTTTCTCACTTTGATTATATTCCAAAATTAAAAATACATGGAATATACACTAGTTCTTTCATAGCAGTTGTGATTCTTCTTTACCATAAATTGTTTCAATGTTAATGCAAATTAATTTCAGTTTATTTTTACAGAGAGAATGAAATGGATGGTGATGAACAACCAGCTTTAATAGTAGAGAACCTTGTTTTCCTTGGGCTGCGGGATGCCAGCACAGTTGTGACAGGCCTGTGGAGTGATTTATGTCCTACAAAAGAGCGAAATAACAGTTTGACATCTTCCTCTAGTAGGCTAGGAGGAAAATCCAAGCTTCACTGCAGTCAGTGATAAAATTCTGATTTATTTCAATTGAGTCATAATATGCCCCCTTAGAACTCTACACTTTTTTCCAAAATGTGATCTCTGATGTTGAAGGAGCTGCAGCAGGCTCAGGGGTTTTGTCTGTAATGCTGGGGAGGCCGAAGGTATGGCTATGGATTAAACAGTAAATGATGCACACTTGAAGATAGGTTTGGAGGGAAGAGGAGAGGTGGAATATCACAGCCATCAGGGCTCTTGACCCTCCAATTGTCAGAAACACAGGGAGGGGGCGTTCTGCAGTTGTCTTGCACTTTTTCCCCAAACTACTACAAGCTTCCATAACAGACAAGCCACTAAGTAAATTTTAGTCTCTTTCATTTGACTCGTGCAGCTGTTCTTATGTAGGTTTTATTTGGACACAAGCTGCATTCCTTTACATGTGCTTGTGGGTATGAAGCTTGCGTCCACAGTGTTTTACTCCTTGACAGCTGACTAACAAAAGCAAATAGGTTTTAATGAGTTATGTTTTCTTAGATGCTTAAAGATGACAGTTAAACTTTTCTCTTCTGTTTTTGTTGGTTGCCATGTTTCACAGAAACAAACAGAAGTGTACAAATGAAGACTGATATAGACATGAAATTTAAAGTCATTAGTATTAGTTATTAGTGATCACAGATCAGTGATTAACTTATGTAGAACATATCCACTTATGGTGTGCAGGCTGCTGTTGGAAGTTAATCTTTTTATCAAGTTCTATTTTTAATCTAGAATTTAATAAATGCTCACAGTACACTTCTATGTGGCTCTGACATCACTTAGTCTGTTAGTTTGGATTTCTGAGCTTAATAACAATGGGCATAGTTAGTGTTCTCAGTGTTCTGACGAGAGTTGAACATACGTCTATGTTAAGAAAAGAAAATGTACTTCTGCGTGTTGGCAGTTGATGCAAGTATATGCACTCAAATACTGCATATGCAATCAACTTAGCATGCACTTCTAAAGTGCATATTAACAAGATTGTTCTTTAAATAATTAGAAAAAAACAGAATTCTGAACTCTTATGCTGCTGCTCCAATATATGTGGAGGATACTGCCATGGGTGGGATTCAGGAAGCATCTGCTGAAGGGAGCTACCTGCCCGTACAGATGCAGGACAGGGTGTAGGGCTGAAGCCAGACTGCTGCTTCCCATGGCAGTGCCACCTGGGACTGCTCCTATCACCAGAGCACCGCCTGGGATCAGGGCTGAGACAAGCAAAGCCACCTTCTGCTGTGAAGGACACTGAGTTTTCTTGCTTTAAATGCATTTCAAAGGCAGAGGCAATGGCTGAGCCAATCACCATACTGGCTGTACTAGGCCTGTAATTTAAAGAAGCAATGCAGAGCTCTGAACCTTGTATGGGCTCCAGTAGCATTGCTCCACTGGCAAAGGGCATCACCTAACCATAGGAGGGCTGAGGTGGGAAGGGACCTCTGGGTCCAAGTGGTTCAATGCTGGCTCAAGCAGGGACATGCAGAGCAGGGGGCCCAGGCTCACGTTCAGACACAAAGTCAAATTTGCCTCGTCGGCAGCTGTTAACATTCCTATGTCTATGACTATTTGTGAAGCTGAGTACAAGAATATATTTGAGTTGAATATGGATGCATTTGACTTTGATCCACTGTTAATTTCATATGTTCTTATACATTGTACAACTAAATACATGCTTATGAGAGCATCTTAATAAATATTTTAGAAAGAAGAGTGTGAGTACATAGATGTACCTTGTAGGAACGCATGGAGTGGGTTATTCATCAATCATGATAACATGAAGATATGTATAACTACTTTAGGGAACATATTTAGCTACGCTTCCTGCCAAGCAGATTTTTTAATGAAATGTTTGGTATTTAGCACCTTGGCATTCAGGCCAAGAATGACCTGAAACTTTAATCATGCTTCCTGGTAGCCAGTGGTGGGGTAGAAGATCAAAGCAAACTCTACTGCTGCAGCTAAGTGCAAGTCAGAGCCATGAGTTTAATTTTTGATTTGGCACAAGATTATGCGTAGATCTGGACTTAGTAAACTGCAGTGAAAATTTCAGTAAGATTATGTATTTTCAGTAAAATAATCCACTGTAGGACTGAAAGAGCATGATTTTGATGACCAAATTAGAGCTATGAAAGGTGGGCTGCAGAATAAGCATCTCTTGTTGAGGCTCCAGAGCAAGCTTGTGTTATATGTATCTGAGTGACAGCTCTTGAGTGATGTAGCCATGTAGAGATGCTAAGCTGATCGAGGTGACTGGGAGGACTGCTATATGAAGTCACTGAATTTGAGGTTGATAAGTGATGGAACTCAGATTTCAATATGATGGGTTGGATAATTTTACATACTATTCTGTGCAACTGATACGGAAATGTCTCTGCCTCAGCTTCTGCTTTTCACTTCCTACCCTTAAAGAACACCGTTTTCTGAGCTTTTTATTAATGGAATGTATTTATCTAAAGTCAACAGGCTGGTATTTGACACATATTTATCTTGAGTTAAATCCTAATATAGGCATCCATGTGACATGGAGACGCATAAATGCCTTTGTCTGTTGTGATCAAGTTTTTCTCGCTATTAAGATAGACATCGTGAAAATCGCACCAAACTGTATGAGCTGCTGGTAGTGTAAGTAATACATACTTGCATACATCAGTAATAGTTATGAGACTGCAGAAATGTTCCTGGGTTTGAATTTTCACACAGTGGCTTAAATTTGTGAGAGAACTGTAGTTTTAATCTTTTTTTTCCCCTTTGCTGCTTGATCGTTTTTTGGGGGGGGAATGTTGGAACGGGAATTTAAGTGGACAAATAAGTTTTGAAACTGAGATTGGCAGAAGGGATTCAGTAGGAGTCTAAACAAGCTTAACTAACTGCTGCAGTAGTGCCTTCAAGTAGAAATGAAGGCAATTTAAACACAAGGTTTCCTATTACATTTTCTGTGTTGTTAGGTTTGCTTAATTTATCAGCTATATTCACAAAGATTCAAAAGGTAGTAAATTGAAAGTACTGTGCTTCCAAAACAGTTTGTTAAGTAAAATTATTAATAGGTGTGAAGTATAAGCAAAAAGGAAATATTAAACAAATGTCCTATGTAAGAACTTTGTCCCTTCCTTTTTTCAGTGAAAGTTCTTGCAGTTGTAGTGGGTTTTTTTGCAGCCGTTTTTTTTATGAGTATCAAATGCACTCTAGAAAATTAAATGGTTTTGTAAAGATTTAGGCTTTTTTGTTTGTTGGTTTGTTTTTTGTTTTCCTTACTTACCTTTGTTTTCCTTATTTACAAACAAATGGATGGAAGAGTGACTGACATATATTAAAAGTAATGTTGGGCATTGTGAGTTTTGTTGCTTTTTTAATGTGATGTTTTAATGGAAACTACAGTGGCATTTAGCTACCTTTCTTTTGTTATTGAGGATCAAGAATCAGAAATAGTTCTTGATAATGAGAAAGGAGTAAAATCTCAAACTTGAAATTATGATGCAGAACCTTGAATAGTTTTGTTTCAATGGCACCACATCTGGTAGTACTGGTCAAAAAAGTGAAAACTAACCTTTTTGAAAGTAGAAATGGAACAGAACTTTTGTATGTTAGGTAAAAAGTATAATTTCTTCCTATGATATTTTACTCTGTTGTCTTATTAAATCCAAGTCTTACTATTCCTGAGCACATTAGAGGTTGCTGACGTAGGCTAATCTGTAAGGAGCTCAGTGACTGGCTGTCTTAAGAGACCTCACCTATGGGAATGAAGAAAATAGGAGCCATCTTACTGTGCTGCTGTCAGCCGGGAGGTTTTGGTGAGGTCTGAAGTAGAACTGTAGGTTTCTGAAACCTGTGGTTTTGAGTATCTGAGAAAAAAAAAAGAAAAAATACACAACTGTTAATATTTCAGATTTGGGTGTATTTCAAAGAAAGTCCTATTAAAACCAGCCTGTAACACTGAACATTAATGTTAGCCATTTATTTGATTGTTAGAGCATGTGTTAAAGAGCTGCTGCTGCTCATTTGCAGCCTAATGTGTTTATTAGATGGTCTTCACAGTGGCATCTTGACATGTCTTTTAGCTAAAAAATTCATGAGCATTATTGGCTTTCAGTCTGCAAATGGAATATGCCTTCTTGTCACTAATACACCACTAAAGCCATTACACAGAAGTAAGAGAAAAAATATTGTTGAGGAAGGAGCCTTCCACTTAAACATTTGTTTATAGTCTGTTATGTCTTTTTGTAGACTGAGCAGAAATACAAGCGGTAAGTGTCAGAGCCGGTGTTCTGTTCTCTTCCACGTTGGCCCAGTTGTGTTTTCTAATAAATTATGTTCTGGTGTGTGGAGTTGAAGCATGAAGCAGCATTTAGGAAATATTACCATAAATCTCATTTTAATGTTACCTCTAATAGCCCCACTTTCAAATGAATTTGTATCTTTGAAGTAATGAGTACTATTTTCAGGTAGAAAAGGCAACTGCCAGATAAACCACGGGTGCACATCAGGTTTTAATACATGCTCTTTAAGGATAACCATCGAGTTTTTCAACTTAACACTACTACCTTCCTCACAGAAACTGTCTTCTGTTTTCACTTTGTACTGTGTGACTGTTGTAGAGAGACAAAGATTGCAGGTATTTCATTTACAGTGAAGGTAGAGGTGGCATTTCAGGAAAACAAAAAAACATACTTCTGGATAAATTACTTAGGATTTTTAGTATGAGGTTAACCTTGCCAACTTAGGTCTTGGCCATCTTGCTTATTTTGGCAAAACTGACTTGTTTGTTTTGGGGTACATCCCAGTTCCATGCGCTGAGTGATTGTGAATGGGTATAAGAAGCTGAATGTAGAACATGTTGCTTGCTTACACCAAGGTGTGTATGAAGAACAGTGGTTTAATATGGCTTTACCCTATCTTCCCTGTCAAACTTTTTAGTAGTGGATATCTTGCCTTAATTTTATTTTGGTAGACAGTGCAGTCTTTTTTTTTTTTTTTTTTCTCCTTTTATTTCCCTTGATTTTCTTCTCTGTTTTTTTACTCATTTCCAAACCCTTTTCCACATGTCTCTTAATTCGTCAGAGCAGCAGTGCAAGGGACAGTCAGGGCCCGGGGAGTCTGAGCATCCCCAGCCACGTGCGGAGCTGCGCGGGCACAGGTGGGCTCCCACGGCTGGTGGCAATTCTGACACTTGCTCAGTGGCAAATGCTGGGAATCAAAGCATATTTCAGACCACCCGCATGGATTGTTGCTGGTCACAAATAAAAGGTTGTCCTTAGGCTACAGTGGCCACAGGCTCTGGTCTAGGATCTTATCCTGTCCTTGACAGTGACTTCCTTTTCAGGCCTGGGAAAGTTGCTGCTAGCAAGTGCTTACCATTATTGCCTTCTTCAAAGGAGCTGAAAATTACAGCATATACCAGTGTTAAATATTTTCACACTGAGAAATGCACTGAATGAAAAAGAGTTCATAAGCAAGAAAAAATGTGAAGAATCACGAGTTGCATGTGACTTCCAACTTTGCTGTGGCTTCTACCAAAATTAGTGGTACACAGTGTGCATCAGTAATATTGAAACTGAGACTGAAAGCTTCTAATCATGAGAACTTAACAGGAAAAAAGATATAATGGACTTATGTTTCAGTTTGTAATTAACCACAGAAATATGAGCTGTTTATATTGGTAAGTTGGGCTGTTAGAGAAAATTTTAGCCAAAATTTTCATTGAGTTGTAATTTCTTTTTGCCAGGAAGCTGAGTATTTCTTTGCTGTTTACTACTCAGCAAAACAATAACTTGAATAAATTGCTTCTATGTGCAGCAATTGTGTCTACACTAACTGTATGTATGCTGGAAGGGTAGTGTTATGGTACTGCTACCTGATTGCCTGCTATATGGTACGTTACCTTTTGTTTGCTACTTTTCAGATTGAAATAGCGGCTTTGAAGGTGTAATCCTCATTCATTCTTTAACTGCATTTGTTGGGCTTATAATAAATCTGTCAGTTTAACAGGCCTTGTTTGGAAGATGGCCTGCACCGATAAGAGATAAAAATGCACATGATCTTCTTGTACATTAGCTCTGGATGATTAACTGGATTCATTGATGCAGAGGATCAGTGCTTGAAGGTTTACTCTATATACCATGCTCATTGATGGCTTTTATTAAGACTACTCTCTTATAAAGTACCATGTTTACTATTGCTTCATAATCAGGTTGAAAAGTCTCTCTGTGTATTCTTAGAGCAGTCACTGGTAGAGGATGTGAAGGCGGATGTGCTGTCACAATGAGAGCAGAAACTTTGTTTTGTTACTGATAACAAGAAAAACATGAATTGAAACCTCTTTCAGGCTCTCTTTTCAATCTTCCAACATCTGGTGGAAACTGAACAGGTCTCAATGGCTGTCATTACTAACATACACCGTCCAAGAGATTGTTCATTTAATTTTCTGTGTTGTGATTTACATTTAACAATTGGAAAGATTAGACTGAAATGTACAATTATTTTGGATGCTTAGTCCTGTGACAGTGAAAAAGAGAGAGTGGCAAAATACACCTTTAAAATATTTCTAAATAATTTTTTTTTAAATATAAATGCAAAGTAAGTAATTACTTACTAGATGTGTCCCAAACAGGACATCTGTTTGAGCCTAGATTTAGTTCTTAGGTATTTTTAGTAATAATAATGATGTTTCTCTAATTATCTACTTCCTTGTATAAAAATGGTGCAGTGAATGTATTTATCTTTCCGTTACCCTGTTGTTCCTCATTGATGCCCAGTGGAATTGAAACTTGAGTGGTATCTGAGTCAGCATTAGAAGTTGAGCTCTTACTTAGTTATTGCTGCAAGGGTTTTTGATAGCACAAATGGAAAAATATATATATATATTTCAACTATGCGTAAATACATTTTCAGCTATTTATATGTATAGTTGAAAAATCTGCTACCACCCGTGAAGGCAAAACATTAATTCCACAGTGAGATATTGTTTTCATTTTGGAGTGCAATTCAACCTCCAAGCATTATATACTATAAAAACAAGAGTGCCTGATCTTGCATGACAGTTAATTCTACAAGACATTCATTTTAACTCCCCTTTGTATAACAGTTTCTTTGAAATAAATATTGTTTTAATTAATTATCTTACATACCGTCTTGTAATTTTTTTCATTAACAGAATTATTTCTCCTTCTCTCTGTCGTCTATTCAGTGATTACTTCTGTTTTTGTTTTTACTAATTCCCAGTTTGACTTAATTCTTTTCCTAGTAAATACCAAGCTAAATAATCGTTACCCACTTTTTCTTGATTTTTGCTGCAGATTGTTTCAGAAGACGTATGGTAGAGCTGATATTTCATTTCTTTTTCTTCTGAAACACTAAATGAACAGAACTCTTCTATTTCTTTATCTTTCTTTCTGGAAACTCCTCCAGAGATGTATAAAAGATAAGAGAAACAAGATCATTGCTGCTTTCTAATCTAAGGTAGCTGCCTATAGGGGAAGTTTACTGGAGTAAAACTTTGAGCCTCTAACTTGTCATTCTGCTCTCAGTGGCTTCAGTTTTGAATTTTCATGTTTCCTAGAAAAATTTAGTCTTCAAGTTCAGAAGCTGTATTATGTAGTCCGGGAAACTTATTCTGTGTGGTTCAGGGAGACTGTTTAGAAGAACCTTAAAAGTTCAGATATCATCCTGTTAATATCTAAATTTGTATAGTTATGGTTTTTTGTGTGTGTGTATTTTAAAACTATTGCTAATACTGAAGAATCAAGTTCAAGGATGTGTACATTAACGTGTATGGAAAGAAGGCAGCGCCTAAAAACCGCTACAAGCAGTTTAGCTGATCTTGACCCACAAATGTTTGTTTTTATGTTTAGACCCTTAAATTCTAAATTCATTATATTTTTACCATTTTCACTTGAAAAATTCCTAGATGACTGCTCTTGTAGTTCTACGTGTCCCAAGAAGTAACCTTAATCCTTTGCTTTTTAAAGCAATATTCAAACTACTTACCTATGAGTTGAATACATGTTTAAAGATACCTACTGCACTGCAAGAGTTAATTAATTGACTTGGCCTCATAAATATCCAGCTCCAGCAAGCTGATAGCCTACCACCTCAGGGGACTGTTCTGTGTGATTAAAAGTATAGGCTTGAAATCACTCTGCAAAGAGGGAACTGAATCTCCATCTCTGTTGTAGTTGGTACTTAGCGTTATGGAAAAGCAGTGCTGCAGATTTATCCATGGTTTATAACAGGCGATTCTTCCTCATTTGTCCTAATTTGGGGCAATTCAGCATTTTGGCTTTTGAATCGCAAGAGAACAGTGGAAATTTATTTACTCCAGCCAGACTCCAATCTCCCTAGGAATCTATATTCCTAGGATGTGTTTGGGCTCACATCCTTTTGATTTTAGTGCTCCATACTGGATAGTGCTAAGTGATTTTCATTTTGTCTTGTGAGATTTTTTTTTTAGACTGCCTTACTATCATCTGTTTGGCTCTCCACTTTCCAAGGCACCTAGCTCAGGATTTTGCATTCTGGAGCACAGACACCTAACATACAGGAACTATAGAGTTTATAGTAATCTGTGAGGTGCAGTTTTTAATGTAGACATAAGGAGAGCAGAAAACATTGTAGTGGGTGGTAGATTTCCAGAAAAAATTTATGATGAGTAAAAAGGAAAAGGTAACTCATTCTAAGAACAGACTGACAGTGATGCTGAGAAAAAGATGTTATGGCCCGTAAATGCAAATTAAAAAATGATAATTAAAAAATAATAATAAAAATAATAAAGTAAAAACTGCTTGGAATGACTACCTGCATTTAACATGGGGAGAAGATGTTAATTTCGTAATAATGTTACCACCTTTGTTCCCTTTAAATACATAAAGATGGAAGTTTAGATTTTTATGGTGGGACGTCAATTTTAATGTGTCCTCTAGAGGATGATACTGGATAGGCAGGGGAATTCATGCAGGAAAGCATTGATATAGGTGGAAGAAGAATTGAGCTGCATATTGGTGGAGCTCCTGGCAGAACTTGGGTTCTAGCAAAACTAAAGATCCCTTTGAAGTAAGCCCAACAGGCAGGCAGAATACCTGTGAATATCTGTTCCTGTTCTCCTAGGGAGGAAAGGGGACTGAAGGGAGGTGTTCCTCCTAAATGTGACTAAGTGCTTGACAAATTTTTGTGAGTCTCCATGCTTGCTTTTCTTTAGAAAAACACTCAACTGATCAACATTTCTCAGGTAATATTTGGGAAGCGTAAGAAATGAAGGAACTCCCCAACCCAATTTTCTTCTGAAATTTAGACCACAGTCTGAGACTTGCTCAGAGATCAGATGATCTCTGGAATGTACAGCTTTCATCATGCTGGTGATTTTTTTTTTTCTCATGATGGTGACTGAAAAATTTAGTCTTTGGAGCAGGGCCATCCTGAGAGTCTGGGACTGCAGGCTCCTCATAGCTCTTCTGTAACTGTTGTCACAATTTTCTTTATACAGTCATATAATATCCCGAGTTGGAAGGGACACGCAGTTATCATTCACAGAGTACAAATCTTGGCTCCACACAGCACCACTCAAAAATCAGACCATATAACTGAGACCGTTGTCCAAACACTCCTTGAGCTCTGGCAGCTCAGTGCCATGACCACTGCCCTGGGGAGCCTGTTCCATGCCCGACCATGCTTGCAGTGAACAGTCTTTTCCTAAGACCCAGCCCTCCCCTGACACAGCTCCATTCTGTTCCCTTGGGTCCTGTCGCTGTCACCAGAGAGCAGAGCTCAGCACTGCCCCCACGCTCCTCACCCCAGTGCTCGAGATGTAGCCACACCGCACAGAGCAGCTCAGGACGATCCCTCCCCTCACTCAGTGGCAGTGTTGGGCCTGCTGTACCCCACAGTATGGTTGGCCTTCCTGGCTGACAGGGCATACTACTGACTGAGATTCAACTTGCCTTTAACCAGAACCCTCCCAGATCACTTTCCATGGGGCTGTTCTCCAGTACCTCATCCCCCAGTCTGCACGTACAGCCAGAGTTGCCCTGTCCCAAGCACAGAATTTAGCACTCAGTGCATTTCCTCTTCCTTGGTTCTCTGCTGTTGCGTACTCATGCAGTCGCCTATTTTCAAGGAAGTGCTTAGCTTTTTACCAACCAGACAAGCGTATATGTCTAGTTTTGCATTTCGGTAAGAACAGATGACATGAGTGTCTGATTGTAAGTCAGATAAGCATTATGGTTGTCAAGGAGCAGTCTGTCACAGGTTGCATTGGAGGCTTCAGTGGATGCTTTACTCTCTGCAGCAAGGTCGGATTCGGTGTGGTGCTGGGAATGCCCTGTGAGGTGCAGGTTGACTCTTTGTTGTAGCAAGTCTTCTCTTGGAAAACTCATGTCTGTTCTGGAAATCGAATCATAGAATCACCAAGGTTGGAAAAGACCTTGTCGATCTGCTAGTCCAACTGTCCACCTACTACCACAGTTGTGCACTAAACCATGTCCATGAGTTGCTGCAGAACTAGGCCTTCTTGCTCTTGAAGTAGGTTGTTCTCAACAGATTGGTAGTATATGCGTACATGGATAAATGCTTATGTATATATAGACATTACAGAGAAAAGAATGATCCAGGTATTTTTGAAACAGGATCTGGTACCAAGCACTGATCTGGTACAAGACTGATTGGGAGCTATATATTACAGGGTTGGTCTATTTTTCTCATGAAATCTAATCAGTATCTGGAAAAACAACTCCGCTTTCTCCTCAAAGTGTTCTGTTGTTTTTTTGTGTGTTTGTTTGGTTTTTTTTAATAAATAAATAAAAGCTTTACAGTATATAGTTACGACTATGACTGTATCTCTACAGATCTGCCTAGATGTCAGTCTTCAGGCTGTTTGTGCCATTACATTCATTCAGCCTTGGGAAAATGAAGATTTACAGTGTGAACCAACACATTTAATACCAACATCTGAAAAGAGAAAATGAAAAAGAGAAGGAGACTGCAGTTCCAACCCACGTCAGTTCACTCACTAAGTTCAGTGTGGCTGATAGGGTCAGCACGGGAAAGGGAGCTGGCAGAAATGACAGGCTAGGAGGATGTGGTGGACCCACTGGTTTTGATACCTGACCAAAATTTCCACTTCATGCCAGCGTGAGGTGGCCATGGATGAGTGCCTCCAACACTCCTTTTAGCATGGTATGAATCACCTCCTGGAAATGCTCACCTCCTCTGTTATGGCCTTCGTGTTTATTTCTCTGCTCATCTCAAACAATGCAGAAGCTTTCTGAAATGTCTAGAAGTGTCCCTCTGCAATCAGACTTGCAAATGTGGCAGCAACAGGACAAATGGTGAATTAAGACTGTTCTGCATTATGCAGTCTTTTTGATGACCTACATCATCTCCTTGTGCCCTTCTTTTAGCATTTTCTGTCTCTGGAATATTGCTGTTTATCGAGAAATGTGTGAACTGGGATAGACCACTTCCACGTGTTTGTAGGTGCACAGGACGATAGGGTCCAGCAGCGGGGCAGGATTTCCTTGGGCTGTTTATCACACAAATTATAATCAGCCTGTGTTGTTTTAACACATGATAGATTGGCAAGTTATTTTCCTTATGATTTACATTGAATGTACAAAATATTTATCAGTTCTTCAGTGATCTCTAGTGTTGACAGATGTTCAGTTTCTACTATGTTGTACATGCACTTTTGCAGACATCATGTTTTGATTTTTAACCAAAACTGTATGTGTTATCTTTTCACGTAGATGCGATACATGTTTCATTTCATGTATTTCAATTCTGCTGTTTTTCTTGTTGTGTGGCATTATGGATTTTCCTTTGTCTTCCCTCACTCACCCTTGCAAAATTGCCATGAAAATTCAGCAAGTCGGGCACAAAATGTACTTATCTTCTCCTACAGAATGGGTAACAATGAAAGAGATGAGAATGCTTTGCTTGCCCACACAAATTTTGTTTTGGATGAGTTTTGTACAGTGTTTTGTGGGATTATAAACATGATACTTTTATTGGTACCTTTCAAACTCTTATTTCAAGTGATAGATTTGCAAAGTAAAGTCTTGAGTTGGGAATGGAACGAGAAACTTAGGAATACAAACTGAGGAACTCATGGCTCTTCTACCGTAACACTTTCCATGCATTTTCTTCCTTTCAGTTGCTGATATGTGTTCAAGATGAGTGGGATGGGAGAAAATACCTCTGACCCATCCAGGGCAGAGTCAAGAAAGCGCAAGGATCCTGATCAGCTTGGACCCAGGTTAGACCAATTACGTCTGAAGACACTGAAAGTAAAAGAATTAGAAAAAGATGTTAAATGAACACCTATTTTTCATAATCCTTAGAGAATGACAGAATTGCCATTCTAGCTAGGAGGAGTCAGTACCATACTGATTCAGTAATTCTGTGTCATTATGGTTGGAGGGTTGGGCCTGGAAGTTGGGGTGGGGTTTTTTTAATTGTTTTTTTTTTTTTTTAATATTTGTTTGGTGTTTTTATTAATCCACTGTAGTACCAAAATACACAATTTGGGTGATCTTATGTTAGCTGTATGAAAACTTTTTTTGGTTAATCACTGCAGAGAGTCTTCAGTCACTCATACTACCAATCTAAGAGATTTTTTTGCCACCTCTCTTGTACATCGCTATCAGGAAATTGAAAAATATTTCACAGTTTCACAAAATTTACACTAACAACATTGGAATAATTCTTGAACTGTAACTGCTCATTCATCGTATTTTCTTATGACCTGCTTGTGTAGTTTCAGAAAGAGATGCAGGGAGCGTGGATTGTTTGATTTAACTTTCTGAGCTGTTTTTTTTCCTCATGCACTGTCACTGCTTGGTATTTCTTGGATTCTCAACAACATGAGGAAGCAGACTTGTAAATGTTCAAATGTGACCACTGCCCCAGTTAATCCTTTGTTTTGAACTCCATATCCCAAATCTCTTTTGAAACAAAACATGACTACAGGGAAAAGTAAATAACGTCTTTTTTTTAATGCTGCTTTGCTTGTTCAAGAATAAACCTTTCTGTTTGAGTAACGTGTGTGTTACAGTTTTGTAGTGAGAGAGGGCAGTTCTTTCTGTTAGATTACTTTCAAACCATTTAAAATCATCTTTGACCAGAAAGCAATTGAACTGACATTAAATACGTTTTTATGCTCCTCTCTCAGCCCTAAAAGAAGCACTGAGAAACGCAATCGTGAGCAAGAGAATAAATACATAGAAGAACTTGCAGAGCTGATTTTTGCAAATTTTAATGATATTGACAACTTTAACTTTAAACCTGACAAATGTGCAATCTTGAAAGAAACTGTGAAGCAAATTCGTCAGATAAAAGAACAAGGTAAGAAGTCTAATTCACTGACTTTGAATATGTCCCATGCTTATTATTACTTAATGTTTTTACCAACTCAGTCTCTTCAGATTTTCTTCAGCAAATTTCCAAGTGGTTTTTTTGATCATTATAAAAACCATCATAACGTAATGTGAACGGAGTGTATTAAGTATCATGTTCAGCATTTTAAAAGTAACCTTCACTAAAAATTCAGAAATTGCCTACAGGGAAAGAAAGTCAGTCGGACTGATGCGTGCATCCACTGTGACTGAAATCAGCTGTACTTGAACAAATGTTCAATTAACAGGATGAGTTTGCGGGGAAAAAAGAGAACTTATGTGCTCTTACATGGACGATGACTTCACATGAAATAGGAATAATCCAGGAGAGCATGGGATATGAAAGTATTCTGCATTCCCTCTCTTGCTTTCTTTTGTTCATATGAATAGATATTGTGACCTAAATGGTCTGTGTCCCCTAAATTCTGACATCACATCCTGAACTACAATAGATCAGGAGCTATTCTAATCTCCAGATAGGGTCCTGTTATAAATGTAAACCAGAGAACGTGACAGTTTTCTTCCTGTTCTTTGTCTAGAAGATTAGTTTTGTATTTTTTTTTGTTTTGTTTTATTTCCTATTTAAAGCAAAAAAAAAATTTTAGGAACTTAAAATTTTTGGAAGTGTTTTTGATGGCACGGGTCTATCTGGACAGGCATGAATAGCACTGCAGGTGTTTGGGACCGGTTCAAGTTCTTCAAAGTGTGTGCATATTGGTTTTCTTTTAATTTAAAAGAAGATTGGAATTTCTTTATAAGCTGTATTTAGATTAATTCCTTTGGTTTTCAAACACTTTCACTTTTTTCACTTTCAAACATCTCACTTTTTCAGTATCCCGCAGTTTCCATAGGAAAATAGTGGTTCCTTTTCTGTATTGGATACATGAATTTATAAAGCTGGAAATCAGCTCTTGCGTAATTTAGAGAGAGATTTATTTCTAAAACAGGTAGATAGGTAGATCTGTAGTTCCAGATATCAGCCTATTTAAAGTTTAATCAAAAATGCAAAGAGTCAAATTACCTGAAAGTCTCTGACTTGTCAGTGTTTGATTAATCTGTATAAATGTTCCTCTGTCTAGGTTCATTCTTTTCTTAATGCTAATTAGATGGCCATAATTTTTTATTTTGGTGAAGTTACTCCTGCCTCATAGTAGGAGGATTTCCTTTTTTTTTTTTTCATTCTTTCTTTTTTCACATTCAATTTTGAGTTTTTGTTTTGCTATTGTCTGGGGGCACATTCTCCTTACCCTTACCTGAGATGGCATAAGGACGAAACTTTTCCCAATGTCAGCAGAACTGTGGTTTCCTAGGAAGTGAGTTCACAGAAAGAAATCTGTTTGTCCTCTTCATAATTCTCTAAAAAGCTCCAGAAAATCTAGTGTAAACATTTGACTCTAAGTAATTCTGGCTTTTGCAAATGCAGGACTTTGTTGGTCAAGTATCTTAAAAGTGGTTTTTGTATAGTTATAAGATGTTCACATGCATCAGACCAGATTACACCCACATTATTTGAGTCGTCGTGGGCTAACAGTAGTGCTAGAATTGTATAAAAACTGAATGTACTCTTCATTTTCTAAGCTCATAACATTTTATTGGAAAAACAATTGAAAGTAAAATTCTAAAGATAAGCTAAAATAGCAATGAATGCAGTTTATTTCAACAACTGGAAGTAGATTGCAACCATTGAGCACTGAAGATACTAAGCCACTCTTTATGATGTTGATCTTTTACACAAGGTTCTTCAGCTGAGAACAATTAGGCTGCCTGATAACTGGGTCTTTCCATAAAACTTATAGCTGATATAAAGTAGACCTTAATCCTCTCTAGGGGGCATTGCAAAACACTGAGGCCTTGAAAGTGGTCACAACAACATCTTAGGGTCTGGAAACAAGGATTATTATGTTTCAAATTAATCCCTTAAAAGAATTGATATCAATTTCTACATATAATCTGCATCTGTTTGTTGTTATAGTAAATGGAAAGGGATTTTCCTTTTAAGAAAAAATTCATCTGACAACATATTCTGAAATACAGCATTGTTTTGAAACAGCCATTTTGTTAACAAATGCAGCTCACATATAGTAAACATTCAGACTTCACAAACAGTACTTCTGTTGTTCACAACCTAATCAAGGAAATGTACTGAAGAGATAATGAAAATATTGCTATTACTGTCTCATGTTTGGCAGAGATTTTATCACCTCATGTGGGGATGTATTTAAATTATGGATATATAAGTTCTAGGTTGTTAGAAATCTTTCTGGTGGCTTTTCTGCTGCTAAGGCATCGTCTGTGTACTGTGTAACTGAAGACCTTTACAATGGTGAAACACTTGCATTTTGTTAAATAGTACATCTTTCTAAAGCAAAATAACAAATATCATACTATACTTACGTAAAGTTCCATGAGATTCAGGTATAAAAATAATTTTGTCTTACATTTAAGATATTTTTTTTCCTTTATTTATTTATTTATTTATTTATTTATTTATTTATTTATTTTAATGTTACACTGAATACCTGTAGGAGAAAACTTAAATTGAAGGTTCTAAAAGTACTGAGTGGTTCTATCCTAACATGGGCAAATTAGGGTTGCTCAGTTTTTGCACAGTGGATCTTTGTTCAAAGACAGAAGTAAAGTAGTAAAAACTTACTTCAGTTTTATTATTTAGAAGTTTTATTAAAGAACTTGGATTTTTTAAATAAATACAAAAAATTCTTCAACACATTTTCTTCTGTCTATAAATAGAATCACACGTTAAGGTTTAATTACTTACAAAAGCACAGTCATTTATAAGTACCTTGTAAAGCCACTGAAGGCAACAAGTTTTATAGCTGCCACTGAGATTTGACAAGGAGGCTTTATTCTAGGCTCTAGGGGTGAAAATGAGGAAAGAAGGAGTACAGACTGAGATTCATTTCCCATGTCAAGCTTGCTGGGCTAGTAGCTGAAAAAAGCAATAGGTTCGTTGCTGCAGAAATACTATGTAATTTAATATTTTATAATCTGGATATATTTTATATGCAAATATGTATTTGCAATACTATATCTGTTATCATTATATCATTTCTCACAGTATACACTTCAAAGATTCTTTAGTTGTGGTATGTTAAAGATTCATTTTATTTCAATTTGGAAGCAAAGTTATAAATATATGCATGTAACTGAGTTCACTAGATGAATTAAAGATATTTAGAAGATGTTACCATTGCATGCAGTTTTTAATCTGGATTCTGAAATGTTTATAGTACTTCGGTGAATGAAGATGAGTTTCTTAAAAGATAAAAAAGCTTAATTTTCTTCTGAGGACTCTTACCGTATTATCTTACAGTGATCTCATACACATTTGTTGTTGTCCAGTGGAGATTAAAAAAATGTGATTTTAGCATAAGGATGAAACAGAAGCTCAATTCATGTAAACCTTAATTTGATATTTCTATTGGAGATTTGAGGATTTTGCTTTTAAAAAAATAGTCTTTTATTGATAGCGTAGTGTTCACATGTATACAAGCACATTAAGTTCATGTTTGCACATGCTTAATTTAAAGAGCTTTTTTTAGGGAAGTGTAAAGACGTCTGGGGATAAATGTTCCTTTATTTCCCAGGTAACCTAGAAGCTATAATTAGCTTTCATATAATCAGTTGAACTGTTTCACTGTGATCTTATTTGATTTCATACCTCTAGTAGGCCCTTTCCATGAATCGTATCCTCTGACTGACTCTCCCCTTTTCTTTCTCATTATTGTTTTAGGTTGCTACATCCTTCTTTAGCTGATTTTTTTTTCCTTTATTAAACACTGTATCAAAATTAAACCTTTGCCTTTAGTTTAAAGCTCTTTGTCACACATCAGTCTCAGCAGGTAAACAGCTCACATTTTCAAACAAAGACTATTCATTATATTTCACTGCTTGAACATCTCCTGGTTTAGTCTTTGAAACCTCTTTATCTTCATTATCTAGTTGTGCTTCTTCTCTGGATATCAGAAGTGCACTAGGTACCAGAGGACAATGAAGAACACCTCAACCTCCTTCAGCAGTTCCTCTAGCTAAGCTATGTTTCTCTGACCCCTCTGGCTGGAGAACGTGGCCTGCCCTCAAGTACAATATGAGGGTTTTTTCTTCAATTCGCCTGAGTAGCTTATATTAAATTCCAGATCTGCATCTCTTATTTTTCTCCTATTTTCTATGCCTTTCTTTTTTCAGGAGCCTTTTTAAGGATGACATGCACTTGAGTTATTTAGATTCATTCTCAGTGGGATGTAACCTACTGTACCAAAGTATCCCCAAGTGCAATTTGATCTGTCAGTTCTGTTTTCTTGCAGAGCCCAGCTTTCACTTCTACCTGGTATCTGAAAAGGTTTTGTGTTCTATGTATCAGATTTTCAGTAGTACAGTGAAGAGGTATTAGGGTGGTGTTAATTTATACTTTTGAGTTGTCAGATCTTGTTTTCAGAACAGCCTTACAAGACAGACCTTGAACAGAACAAATCACTATGTGAAAGCTGTACACCACAGGGAGAAGGAATATTAGTTGATGAAAAGAGACATGCAGGAGTTATGGGATCTGTAGGAATTTTTTTTTAAAAAGGCTTGTTTTTAATCATATATATTTTATTTTGCTGATTTCACCTATGATAGTAAAACCAGTTTTTGCTTCCCTGTAGCGGTACTACTTTGTAATCACAGGTTCACTCCAGCAGATATTCTTTGTTACCTGCAGCACCGGTATGCAAGTAAAATTGCTTGCTAAAGGTAAACAGCATGGTCTTAAAGGTGTAATGAGGTGTTACTTTGGCTGCTGCTACTTTGAATTTATCAGATCTGAATTTAGATTCATGCTTCACGAGATATTTAAGCAACCGCCTAACTTTAAGCATGAGTAATGCCTGTTAAGTCAGTGGAACTACTTACAGGTTTGAAGTTTTGCGCGTAAATATCTTACCAAATCAGGCTTTTCTGAAAGCATATATAACCTAACGTTTTTTGTTGTTTTTTTTTTTTTTTGTTTTGCAAGTATTTCTGGTAGTCAGTTGTACTATAATTAGAGATTATTCTAAGTTCATCGCATTTGAGATGTCAGGAGATTTAAAATCGATGCCATCGTATACATTAATTAGTACTTTTTGAATCTTTTTTGAAGGCGTCAGGCATGGCTATTATTGGTTACATATGCTGTGTTTTCAGCTTGATGGGATTCTAAGGCTGAATTAAGTGTCAGAGGAATTTGCACGGTGAAGTGGAGCAATTTATGCAGAACATTTACAAAAAAAATCTATTACTGAATTTGTTTTGCTGTCTCCACTACCAACAGCTGAGAGTGATGCACTGAAAATGGCTTTGATCTTCCTCTGTACATCGTAAAGCGTTTCAGCTAAATATCCCGTTATGTTGACTTAATACTCGCATGCCTCCAGAGAACTGCTGATTCAGTGAGGAATTTAGACTGTTTTTAGGTAATGCAAGATGTCAGTTTCTCTTCTGGCTTGGATGACAAGTAGTCATTAGACAGCAGATTCACCAAGTGTGAAATTTCCTGGGGTCTGCTTATTCCAGTGGAGTTGCAGATCGTACAGAGTCATTGGAATAGGCTTTGTCTACGCATAAGTTAAAACATTTAAACTATCCTATGTAGTCACTATTATCATTTTCTATGTAAAGTGTTGTGATTTCCCTAATATAACTTATGGTAAGAAAATCTGAAGACACCCTTATGGCAGGTAGCTTGTCTATACTGGGCTCAAACTGTCACTTCAGGAAAACAGGCAAAAATAATCACCAGGCTGTTAATCAAAATTGTGAAATCAGCACAACACCTATACACATAGCAGGATTTTATTGCATTGTTGTCATTCTTTGGTCCCTTAGTCACGGTTAGAGTTTTATCTGCTTGTTTAGAATAAGTACTAGCTTGTTCCCCGAAGTTAGTAAGTCTGTTTATTTGTCATGTGAATAGGAGATTTAGGTTTTTTGTTGGTTTTTTTCCCTCACTAAGAGCAATAACAGAGTGATCCTAAGGATGTTGATATGTGGGCACAGACTAATCCACAGGAAATGAGGCAGCTGTTGAAAGCACTGCTTCCACCCATCTCAGCCCTCATCGTGGCCACAACTTCCTGTTCTTTCCCTTCCCCTGGCATTAGCATTTATGCAGTTGAGCCTTATTTTCGATTTGGCCCGTCTGTCAAACTAGGAGAGGAGCTATTTCCCTACAGAGGCTTGGTGGGACCTCCTCTTACACAGCTGTAGGCATACCAGCAGGCCAAGAGCCTGCAGTGACTGAGCCATGGTATGTCTTACGGCTACCTTGGAGCTGTTGAGCATTTCTGGTTGTCGGAGATGTCTTTCTCTTAAAAAGACGTGTGCCTTGTCCATCGGTGATGGATGTTCTAGGGATAAGTTTATTGAAGTTTTAAACTGGAAATCTAAGCTATCACTCCCAAGTTGTGGCTCAAAGTTGAACTGAATGTTCATTCTTCACTGGTATTTCAGTTAGAAATAGTAGTAGTTGTCAAATGTTACAGGAAAATTAGTTTGTTTTGTATCCTACTTGAATTTTGCTTTTCTTTGGTTTTTATTTTGTTTTCTTTCATAACTTCTAAGTGACCAAGAGAGAAAACCATTCAAAACTAGTGAAGTGTGGTTGTTTATTTTATGTTCTGTAGCTGCAAAGATGATTGCGGTCCAGGAGGTATGGAATGCTACACAGGATTCAGGTGGTTCTGCTAAATCTCACATGCTTCAGGAGATTTGGCTAAAGTGCTCCTTTTTTGTTTCTTGAAGGAGTGTTTTCATTTAAGTTTTGTTTTTGTTAATTTAGTTTTTAGAATTGTCAATGTGTGTTTTAACTTCTGAGAGTGTAGTAAAAATATATAAGTAAGGTGGAGACATCTCTTCCTGAGATACAGATTTTGGAGGCTACCTTCTCAGAAATAGCATTTTTGCAAACTGCATTTAAACTACCACTGAGTACTTCAAACCTTTACAGTTTTTCTTTTGCTATTTATCATGTAATCACTTATGAACTCTACAGACATTATAAATGCACTTTTACATTTTAAGTTTGAAAAAGAATAAAACACAGAAATTTAGGCTCACACACATAACTCCACAATTTGAACTAAGTTTTTGAGCCTGCGGTTTCCCACCAGCTGTGCCAGCTGGTGTCTGGTCAATTTTTATTTCTATATTACGTTTAGATGCTGAAGAAGGATTAGGAGCACCACTCAGCTTGGTGTCATCAACCAAGTTGCTGAGAGTGCACTCGATCCCTTATCATTGATGCTGAGGAGCATTGGTCCGAAGATGGACCCCAGGTAGACACCACTTGTGACCAGCATCAATCTGGACATAAATCTGTTGATCACAACCCTCTGGCTACAACCATTCAACCAATTCTTTTTCCACCAAACTGTCCACCCTTCAAATCCATATCTCTTCAATTTAGAGATAAGAATGTGATGTAGGACCATGTCAAAGGCCTTGCACAAGTCCAGGTAGACAACATCATTTGCTCTTCCATTGTCTGCCAGTACCGTCACTCCATTGTAGTAGGCCACCAGATTGGTTAGGCACAATCTGCTCTTGGTGAAGCCGCACTGTCTTGGATCCCCTCCTTGTCTCACGTGTGTCAGAGTACTACGTCCAGGCCTGGGGCCCACAGCACAAGAAAGACGTGGAGCTGTTGGAAAGGGTCCAGAGAAGGGCCACAAAGATGATCAGAGAGCTGGAGCACTTCTTGTATGAAGAAAGGCTGAGGGAGCTGGGCTTGTTTAGCTTGGGGAGGGCTCCAGGGAGACCTCATTGTGACCTTCCAGTACTTGAGGGGAGCTTATAAACAGGAGAGAGACCGAATTTTTACACAGATAGATAGTGATAGGACTGTTTTAAAGGGAACTGTTTTAAACTAAAAGAGGAGATTTACATTAGATATTAGGCAGAAATTGTTAACTCAGAGAGTGGTGCAGCACTGGCTCAGGCTGCCTAGAGAAGCTGTGGATGCCATGTCCCTGGACGCATTCAAGGCCAGGTTGGATGGGGCCCAGGGCATCCTGATCCAGTGGTGGCCGCCCTGTCTACAGCATGGGGTTGAAACTAGATGATCTTCATGGTTCCTTCCAACTTAAGCCATTCTATGATTAGAGTCTTATTGTTTGTAGTCTCTCTTTATTGCTGGAATACACAGTGTGAAAGGTACTGACTCTAGGCCACCAACGCTTGCTGTGTGCTTTAGATTAGTGCATGCAGTATCAGCAACATGTAAAGAAAGTAAATGAGGAAGGCAGCTTCATGTTACCTTGATTTTCTCTGTAGAGTTTAATTTATGGAATAGCAAATTAATTTACTGAGAGTAGTGATGATACTTCAGTCAAAATAAGATCATCTATTATAAGGAACCCAGCTTGTGTTACATGGCTTTTATCTTTTCTTTTTAAAGAATGCAGACTGAAAAGTAATAATACAATATTTACTCACAGTAGAGTGCCGTGCCTTTCATACTGTCTTTGAATCCTGAAAACCTGTGGATTCACAGCACGTTAAAGAGGTATTGATCAAAGGCTCCGTGTTCAAACTGAAAACAAGATAATTGCATCTGCTCTAACTCATGCCTTTCCTTATTTCTGCAAAGATTCTCTGTGTGGACAGCTGCACAGTTAGTTAGAAATGGGGGGTCTATGCAAAAGAAATATGAAAAACAGCTAATATTTTCGGTTTTGGTTTCTTTTATGAAAACCCACAGTGTGCAATGGGGGAAAAACATGTAGACTGAAGCTTGAAAGATGTCATGGCAAATGCTCATTTACTTTCTCCGTGACGTACACTGAAGCTCCAAGTGAACATCCTTAGGCAGATGATTAGAGAGCCAAGACACACATGCCTTATATTTCTTTTTGTCATTAAAGTGTGTTGACACATCTGTATGGGTTTTACAAGGCAGTGGGTGCTGTAATATGTGCACAGCACACACATGCAAACACACATACTCTTCCTCTGCCCTCTGAAGGCAAGCCATTCTTCTCTAGAGCAAATGTCACTTAGGAGATGGAGTGAGGAAAGTACATAAATAAATTTAAGTTCTGCTAAAGTAGAAAAAAAGAAAACAAACCAGAGTAAATGTAATTGCAGATACTCCAAAACTGGAGGTGTTCCAGATATTGCCTTGTTATCTAAAACAGTATCCATGTGACCCTCTGAACAAGCAGCAGTATCCTACATCTGTTGATTTAGGCTCCGTTCATTTTGAGGCAGAAAGGCATTTCCCTGCAAACTTTCCTGATACGAGGCAAAACGGATCAGTGCACTGTACCTGCCACAGAGGACTCTTTTTAACAGGCAGAAGCAGTATGCAGCCTAAAAGCTGCATTCTGTGGCCAAAGTCAACTCGTACATGAGATGCAGATTCTGAGTTGAAAGTTATTTGAAATTTGAAGCAACTTATTGGAGAATTTGGTGGGTTCTCAGCCCTCCCAGTCAGATTTGAGTATCTTTTGAAATGCATATTTTGCAATGCAGTGGAAGTTCTTGGCATGATGCAGAAATCACTTGGTAAAACTTTCTGAGTTCTGCTAGGAAGATCTGGCTAGACAGTTAATAGCGGTCCCTTGTCATCTGAAGACATATGAGTATGAAGAGAACTAACCTTTTACTCGTTATTTTTTCTTCTGAGGCACAGTTTCCTAGAAAGACTTGGAACAACCTGCAGTTCCTATGATCCTTCTGAGAGATGTCTTCCAGAGATGGGTTATTCTGTGTCACATTAGGTCTGGGCCTGTGTTCAACATGAGAGAGGAAGTGTGCTTAAATATAACAATTGATTCACATGGAAATGAAAAAAGAGGAGGAAGAGATGTCAAGGTTGTAAATTCTAAATATAGTTCGGAAAACTCAGAAAGATCCTCATTTAGATTTTTCTTGTTTTGTTTGTTTTGGTGTTGTGTGGAAAAATATAGAGGTGTTCTGTGCCAATAGCATAATATTTTTCCTGTCTTCCTTCACTTCTACAAAACCTTCTACCCTCTTAGCGTGAAGGAAATATCTGAATGTCTTAGTTGAATTTTCTACTTTTAGTTATTTCTTATATCCCCCTTGGCTTTTCTGAACTCCGTACGCCCTGACCAGCTGTCAAAAGTTATACTTTCTGTAGAATGGATTTTCTTTATCTTTCCCTTTTTCTCCCTTTGCTCTTGAAGAGCTTTATTTTTCAGCCCTTGTTGTTTTCTTTTCTCTCCTTTTTAATAATTCTGTATTTTCTCTTTCATTTCTATCCCAGTTACACTGTTTCATGGCTTCAGTGCAGCTTTAATTGTGCGTCCAACATCACCATAGCTGTGATGGTTTTACTCCTTTCACTCCTAGTCTCTCTGATGCTGGCTTTTTCTCTCAGTGCTGCACTAAGAAATAAGGAAATAATTTTAGGGAATGTGACAAAATTTACTAATAAATTGTTGAGTGTTACAGTGATTGATATCAAGGATTACTGTAATTACCATGAGGCTTGTGAGCGGAGTCACCATCTCTCTAGCTGCTAGAGTTACTGATTGTAACTTATAATTCAGCTTGTTGGGCTGTTCTACTTAAGGTTCAAAATATAATTGTGTGTTTACAGTTGACAGTCTAAACTGTAAAGATACCCAGTAAGATTTTATCAGTGATACATGTTGAGAAGCCAGTCCATAAACTTTTATGAGATGCAACTCAGCTTCATTGCGAGTTGCCGTGTAGGAAGACTCTTCATTTCCCTGAGCTCTGTGATGGTCATGAACATTGATATTCTTTCTTTCTTTGAAGTTCAGACAAGGGGTCCTCAAGAGCTTAAAACCTTCCCAAAGATTTGTGGTGGTTTTGTTGTTTGTTTGTTTGTTTGTTTGTTTGTTTGTTTTAACAAGGCTTTGGCATACATCTACGCAAAGGCTTAGAGTTTAGATTCATAGATCAAAAAAGAGCATCCCAGAATCCTGTAGAAATAACAGTTGTTATTTAAAAGATGGGTGGAGTGAGAAGCAGCTACCCAAGTTTTCTTTCTCTAGAGTATAAGTAAATTGCTGACCTGAGGAAAAGGTTGTGGATCAAGACTTCTGATCAGATGTACAGGCTTCGCTGCGGACCAGCATTACCAGACTTGGTACCAGGGAGGGGCATGGCTGGAGTCAGACCTCAGTCTTCAGCATTTCCTGGTTAAGGCACAACTGCTGAGTGGAGGCATCCAGCCTGGTACAGCAGTTCTCAGCCTCACAACATGGAGCATCTTTTTTCCGTGAACTGCTGGTTAGAATCATAGAATAGAATCATAGAATTGCTCAGGTTGGAAAAGACTTTCATGATCATCAAGTCAAACCGCAACCTAACTATACTACCCTAACTCTAACAACCCACCGCTAAATCATGTGCCTGAGCACTGCATCCAGATGGTTTTTAAACACATTCAGGGATGGTGACTCAACCACCTCCCTGGGGAGGTCATTGGTGGCTAAGGGAACCCTTTGCTTTCAAAGCAGGTCAAAGTTGCTTCATAGAGCAGAGCTGATTAAGCTCACTAAGAAAACAGAGAAAGCAATACTGTTTGTTTTTATTTTTCTGTTTATGAATTAATATATTGAATTATACTGCCATTTAAGACTGGATGCTGATCTCTACTTCATGACTCTAAAGTAGAGAACAAGAAATGATAACGCCTGATTAATTAGGTTGTAAGTATGGTTCAGTCTGTTGAAGGGAGCCTGTTTGTACCTATCAGATCTATTAGTAGGCACTTTAAAATCTGACAGAACAAATAAATGTAAATTGAACGTTTATTGAGACAAAAAGTGAATTTGTCTGGATGTAAATCTTAGCAACCAGATAAGCCAAACTTTTCTAGGGTGATGAAATAAAATCTTTTCATTTTAAAGAATGTCTTATATCATACCATGTTAACAGTCATTAGCATCCTTCCTGACTGTTGTATTTTAACCCTGGCAAGCAGCTCAGCACCACATTGCTTCTCGCTTGCTCCTGCCATGTGGGATGGGGGAGAGATTTTGAAAGGTGAAATTGCAAAAACTCATGGATTGAAATAAAGACAGTTTACTAGGAAAAGCAAAAGCTGCATGCACAAGCAAAGCAAGGAATTCACTTGCTACTTCCCATCGACAGGCAGATATTCCTAGGAAAGTAGGACGCATTGTGCATTTGTCTACTTGCAAACATAATCACTCCGAGCATTCCACCTACCTCCTTCTTTACCCCAGTACTTACTGCTGAACATTATGCCACCTGGTATGGGATCTCATTTTCACCAGGTTGGGTCAGCTGTACCGGTTCTGTCCCCTCCAGCCCCTTGTGCCCCCCCAACTCCTCTTGCTAGCAGGGCAGTCCAAGAAGCTGAAACTTTCTTGGCTCTCCGCAGCACTGTTCGGCAGCAGCTAAACATTGATGTGTTATCACTGGTGTTTTCATCAAAAATCCAAAACACGTGCTCATATGAGACTTTACGAAGACAGTTAGCTCTATCCCAGTCAAAACCATGCCACTGACATTCCTAAAGCAATGTAGACACTGTTGAAATATACAAAATGAATCTTGAACACAGTTTCATAGATAATTTAGATTTATCGTTTTCTCTAAGTAACTATCATGCAGAATAGGTTCTTATGGAAGCTTTTGTTTTGTTGTTCTTTTCCTTGCAGTAATAGCAACATTTCTGTTTCTAAACTCACTTAAATGTTTGGCTCAGGGCTGCGCTGATGGGCAAGAAAAGCAAGAAGAGGGGCCCCAGTGTCTATTTCTGAGCAGTGAGCTATTATAGGGAGCAAACTTTACTTGTCCTCAATGATTTAGAGCTTTTTCATAAAAGATTTATCTCCTATAATCTGGGCTATTAGGAACAGTAGGAGCCATGTTCTGTATGTTAGCATGGGCACATTAAATTAGACTTGTTTCTGTTCTTCCTTAGCTGTCTTCAATTATCTGTGCTCAGTTTTGGCCTACACTTCATTATGGAAACTTTTTCCTTCACAAAGATCACAGGGAGCCAATGATCCCTCATATTTCTTTTTGGTGTGCCATATTGGGGCTCTTGAAAATTTTTGCAGTCATCTATGGCAATTTATAAAAGCAAAAAGCTTTTTGCATGTTGTTGTGAATGATCTGATATGTCACGAAGATTTATCATCAGCATCCTAAAATAAAGAAGATATTTTGTAATCATGGTGATGTGGCATTCAAAGAAAGGGAGTCATCTGGTTCCTTTTAACAGTTGGTCAAGTACATAAGAATAAGGCTTCAAGAAATGGCGTCTGACTAGATTAATATTCCTTTGGCCTGAGTTTTGGAAACCTATAGGTTTAATTAGCTTGGCAATTATATTTGCCGATTCTAGTCTAAAGAGTGTTAACCACTGAATCTCTATTTTCACAATCTTGCCTGTGGTTCTTATGCTTTGGAGAGCTGTTAACTTTTGTGAAAGCAATATATTGTTTCTGAGGCAGCAATGGAGCCCTGTTTTGAGCTAAATTATCAAACTCTGCTATATTTCTTGTCTTTCAAAACATCAGCTCAGCCAAAATCTTAAAGAACATTGGGCTCCAACCATTTAGACATTCATATTAATGCTGTTTTTAGAGATGAATTATCAAAACAAGATGAGGTTACTCATTAAGTAAATATCTGACACTTAGAAAATTTAAAATGCCAAAAAATACAGTAACATTTTCTGTCCTAATTCAGTACATACCAAAGAAAATAATTACTCTGTTAAACTATGTGATGCCAAATCCTTGTATCTGTATTTCAGTGCAGAGGTCAGTTGGCTTGGCCCTTTCTTTTGGAATTCAGCCGTATTAATGTAACAGATTTTAAGTCAGCATTGATGAATGCATAACATTTGTTAGTATGCAGAAGTAGGTAGTTTAGGTAAATGCTTTGAAGCATCCAAATACCAATAGACACAAAACTGTTTCCTGAGAAAGAAAGAGAGAGAGAGAGAGAGAAACTACAGCTATGTATATTTGAATATGTTTATCTGATTCCAGAGTAGTTCATCAGTGAGGGAATTTTTATCTAAGACGCTGATGACCAATGTAACTGGTCTACACTGTGTACTCTGTAGTTGTCTAAGTATTGTATTATAGGCCATTCTAAAATATTCCGAAGTGTACCACAAGGAGTCAGGGATTTGAGACTACTTCACATTTGTAGGAAGTGCAAGTGCAGAGGGAAAAAAAAAGCATTTGAAACAGCATTTCAAACCAGTGAAAGTTACAAATCCTTAGTGCCATCTTGGATCTTGGCCTTTTGATATGGAAGTCTCCTGGACAGGCAGCTCCTTTGATAATTAATTTATTTGTGCTCTTTTCCCTAGGCAGTCATTACAGACTGGAAGGATAGTGTTAGTGGCCTTTTTGGAAAAAAAGAGTAAGAAAGTGTTGCTTAAAAACATAGGAATACACACACGCACTTGATTTGTCAGTTTGCAGGTGAACACACCTTTCCGATGTTATTTAAAAGTGTATATTGAAAGTACTCAAATATTTTCATAAGCTAAGAACTGTCTGAAAATTCTGCATCGTGCTGTATTCCTTTACGCTGGTTTGTTTGTTTTTCTTTTTGAAAACTTAGTGCTAGAGGTCAATATTGCAGCAGGACCAGATGATGATTGTGATGGAAGCTTAATTCCACATTCACTTTGAATGTGTCTTTATTTGTCTTTATGAAAAACAACTTGCCACTCAGTGTGGTAATTTAAAGCAACATCATGATTTAAAATGAGGTGTTGAGTGAGAAACAGTTTTTCAGTGCAGAGCTGCTCTAAGACTTGGTTTAAATTTCAGTGATATAGCAGTATGACATTTGTCCTTCTGTGTCTTTACTAATAAATAACAATACTAGAAATAATCTCAGCAGGGAAATTATTTTACTTGCTGTTTTGTTTTGTATTTTGGATGCATGTTGAAGATGGAGCAAGTTGTTAAGTAAGGGTTTGAGGTCCTGGCTGGGACAGTTTATTCTTGAGCTCTGTTTTAAGCAGCAATGTTGTAATTTTGGGTTTTACTTCCCCTCACAATCTTAGCAGCATTCAGCAGAAAGCAGTGACACCGTGGTCATCTCAGGGTTGAATAATTCCTTCTGCTACATTAAAGAGGAGAGAAATGTGGGAATGGTAGCTGCATATTTCTGCAAATAATGTTATTTCTGTAAAAACTGATGTGATTTGTAGCATTTGCTGTTAAATCCAGCAGTTAACAACCTCTAGAGAAGATATTGAAGTATCTTTATAGAGGTGAGACTTGAGCTCAGTGCTCTGAAAAGAGCAATGTTTTGACTGTGGCAGCTGTGAGGCTGGGGGCTCCAGCACTGGTGGATGTGCACAGCATGAAGACACGCTTGTAAGGTAATGCCTGGAATTGCAGGGAGCTTTCTTGTCTTGTTTTTCTTCAGATTGCACTTTTTCTTCAGACTGCAAGCTTGGTTTCGAGAAGTAGACCATTAAGTTTTGTAATTGTGAAAGAGAACAGGGATTGTAGTTCAGTGGCAGAAAATAAAATGTAAAATGAGAAAGAGAAGAAACTGAAAAAATGCAGTAAAATGCATGTTAGAGTATTTAGCAAGAGTACATACAGAGGTACTAGGCTTCTTTCTGTCCAGTAGTTAAATATTATTCTTGGTGAGTTGAGCTTAATGATTTTTATCCTTGATGTCCTGAATTTTTTCCTGTTTATCTGAACGGAGGGGATTATTTCACAGATTTCACTTCTAATGCAAGTTGTATAGGGTGAAAAAATGCTGATTGGAACAAAAAAGAATGATGGAGTAAGGTCAGCATTGCTACCAGAAAGGAAATTGACTAATTTTATGTGTTATTAGATCAGTTTGTTTCTACTCCTAAATCCATCGTGGTTTTTCAGTGCTTGTTTTACTTTCAGCGTTTGGGGAAGTGTTACATACTGGCTTCTGTCTCTGAGTTTCTGAATATCAGACGTCACTCAAAGCCCGAGAAGCTCCATAAATGTTCACCTCTATTTGGTGGGTGTGTGAGCACACAGAGCTTTTGTAGACCCGTTGTCTTCCCGATGCTTCCTTACAGCAGTGCTGTGGTGTAACCTGGCAGCAGCTCAGCACCAAACAGCCATTTGCTGTGGGGTAGGGCAGAGAAACAGAAAAAAAAAAAAAAAGTAGAACTCATAGGTTGAGATAAAAACTATTTAATAAGACAGAAAGAGGGAAATAGCAATAATGATTTCATTTTTTTAAATTTGTATGTATTTATATATTTTATATATATACACACATACACAAAAGTTGCCCCAAAAGTAATGCCTCCTATTTATTTCTGTGGAAACTATAACCAATACAAAGAGCACAACATCACTATTTGAAAGAGCAAATTCTCAGCTACAGAACACTGTTTTTCAGCATAGTAACCACCATTAGCTATGCATTTTCATCAGCAATGAACAAGAGCATTCATGCTGTGCTTGTGAAAGTCTGGACAAGCAAAGGTGACCCACTGTAGCTGTTGCCACTGCTGAAACGCACCACCCACTATGTCACTGTGCTCACATACACTGTTTGGTCTCCATAAATGTTCGATGAATGTCAGTGGGTGCCATTTTTTCCGTATGGAGGAGTTCAGTGACGCACCATTGCTCCATCCGCAATTCCATGTCAGACACCATTTTGTCAGACCGCCCCTCTGCTGCCATCTGTCATATGGCAAATGTAATGGAGAATTGATGGGAAGGTTCAACCTCTACTGTCGTACCAACAACATCTGCCTCTGACATTGTGAACCAAGATAGTTAAATAGGAGGCGTTACTTTTGGAACAGCCCTTGTGTATGTATATATACATATATACACACACAAAGGAAGTGATGCACAACATCAGTTGGTCACTGCCCACCGAGCAATGCCCAGCCAGTCCCTGAGCATTGGCTGCCCCTCTGGCCAACTCCCCTCAGTTTTACAATTTTTTCACATGATGACATAGGGCAGGGGATATCCGGATGACCAGTCTGGATCAGCTGTCCTGGTTCTGTGACACAGCTCTTTGTGCCCTCCAGCCCACTGACTGGCAGAGCAGTGCAAGCAGCTGAAAAACTGAAACTAAAACATCACTAAATTATCAACGTTGTTTTTCCCCCAAAGGTAAAATGTAGCATTGTATCAATCACTGAGGAAAACTAGCTCTGTCCCAGGTGAAACCGAGACAGCAGGAGGTTGGGGCAGGTGCCTGCACCAACCCCACACCCTGCTGTAAGTGCTGTTACTACCAAGCAAGGCCCGGAGCCCACAGCTTCCCGGCATCTCTCAGCCCAATCCACAGGGCCAGCTGCCACGTAAGCATGCTTCCACCGGCACTACAAAGCATGAAGCTGAGCCCTGTGGGTGTGCCGAGCTGTGCTGGGCCCTTTCTGCCTACTGTACCAGGAGGGCTGTGTGGCATGAGCTGGGCCCGGCTCCGCTCGGAGACGGCTCGCGCTGAATAAACGCGCTGAGAAGAAGTGCAGCTGTGCTTTTTTAATATGCACTGCAGGAGATTTCAGCAGCCTGATGATATATCGTGCATTAATGTTGAAAAGATAAACACATTTGGAGAGCACAGGAAGGCCTTGTGTTTTTATGTTAGCAGAATGCTTCCTAATGAATAAGAACGTGCTGCTGGCTTCACAGAGCCATATGGCAGCTTTTCTAATTTTAGTTCGATGCAGATGCATAATTCTCCCTTGTTTTACCTCCAAAAACCTTCCTGAGATGTCGCATAGTTTTTCCCGTAAGACTTGATCTATAGTTTCTGAGTGAAAAATGCATTCCGGAGCCCGATGGCTGCTGTGCTCCGGACAGATGGATGCTGTGTGATGAAAGAGCAACCTCACCGCATAATCACCACCCCAAAATAGCAGTTAACTTTATTCATAGGCATGGGATAAGCCGGTCTTAAAATTGATTACTGAAATAGCTGCTGTTTCTTAGACACTGGTCTTTTGAGAAATTGCTTGGTTTCAGGGAGAAAAACCAACTTGTGCTGAGGCAACGGGAACCGGCTGACAGGCATGTGTGTGCGTGGTGCCGAGTGCTTTCCCTGCGGTTAACCAGGCGTCAGAACAGCCTACACGTCGCTTGCTGCTCTGCTTCGTCACGTGTTGTGATGCAAAACCACTCATGTTACAGAGTACAAGCTTGCTTTTTTCCTGTTTTTTTCTTTTTTATTTTTGCGTAGCATTACTCCTGTGGAAAACCTCCTGTCTATGACCACAGTCACTGTTAATACTTAGCAATCATCATAGGTATTATTAAATTTATTATTTTCAAGGGTAATACCAACTAAAACTTATCAGTTTGCTAAGTATTATTCTTTCTATTTCACAATAACATTGCTTTCCAATACCGTATCTGGCTTTGCCTTTGGCCAGTTACATACTTTTGCTATTTCCTTGATTGTTTATTTGCATTTTACTTTTGCACAGCAGTTCAGGAGATGTCCTAAGGATCACACAGGGTGAACACGTAAATGCAAATGAGGCAAAGCAAAAGAAGTTGGCGGATGCCTACAAAAAATTAAGAACATGACTTGTTTTCCAGACAGTTGCACTGTAAAATTTAACTGTGAGTTTAAACATGATATAGCATTTACAGTCGCTTTCAAGTCATGTTGCCATTACTGTTGTATAAGGTTCTTTCTTCATTCATGAGATTATTCTAACGTGCAGAACTGAACTTTCTAGTGTCTCTTCCAATAAATCTCTTTGCTTGTATTTTGCTTTGCTTATATTTTGCCTTTTTTTTTTACCTATTACTATAAAGTGTGATTGTATGATTTTAAATGGATATGGCATTTCAATAGTAATTCCAAAAAATTATGAAGAATGTGAATTATATAGGGCACCGGAGAAAGACCATTTTAAACAGTACTGGATACTAAATTTGCACCCACTGCTCCAATTTTTTTCTCTTGACCTCTTTCCTCAGCAATTTGCTGAACATGGGTCCTGCCCTCTCAGTGTTTCACTGATGTGTCTCTTTTGCTCCTCTTGTTCTGCGAAGGACCTGAAGTATTTCTCCAGTGACAAATGTGTGTTGATGCAAATGTCCTCTTTCAGAGCATGCTTCATATTTATTCAGTCCTTTAAGGGGGATTGTTCTTCAGAGAATTTTGTTCTTTACTTTGAAAATACATTTTGGTTGTGCCAAGAGTGTCTAGGGGGAAATACTTCTGTAGCTGATTTCATTAAGGAAGTTGGAGTCAAGCATGGATGAGGACAAAGAGAGCTTTTGGGGTAATCGCACCAACCCCGACTGCCCGTCTGTGGGAATGGAAGGTTTGAAACTCAACCAAGAGGAGGTGAGGCCTGTCAGCAGCACTTCTGAGCCTGCTGTGGGTATCCAGCGAGAGCCCAGAGAACTTGGGCTGGGAGGAACTGAAGGACAGAAATTCAGGAAGGCTTCCTGAGTTTAAATGTAGCAGGAGACTTGGAGCTATTGCTTTTGGCTTCTTTCTCACTGATTTAGGAATTTCTGTTAAACTAAAGAGATTTCACAAAGGTTTCCTTTCAGAATCTGGAAGGAGTTTCAAATTAGGCTTGAGGCTTTCCCAACGGTAAATTTTACCAGAAAATGTTTGTGAAGGGTTTTTTCCTCCTCTTATCTCTGCATGTTAACATAGAAAAGTAAACACTAGAAAAATACCCAATTGAAAATATTAATATGTATTTCAGTATATTACTACTTATACAATTGTAAACATATTCACAATTTAAAGTATAAATTACATCACTGAAATGCTACATAATTGGATGTATATATTCTTTGTACAATCTCTCTCAAGGGTACTTCTATTTTATTTACATTTTTTTGCTCTCTAGGCTAAACTGTTAATTGAGCAGAGCTAATAATTATATATATAATCATCATATATATGTAACAAATACTTGTGAAGTTTATTCCTTTATAATGTAGATAAAGCACACTTGATCCTTGGTAGCTGTATGCATAAAGATGGGTCCCATTTCCAACGGATGCTCCCTCTCCCCTGTCACATAGATGCTGCTGAATCTCTGCTCTGTGCTGCCTTGCTCAGGGGACACCTGGTGATGTTTCCCTATGGTTTACAACAGGGATGGAGCTGTTGCTGCACAGCCGTGTAATGTGTCTGCAGTGGAGAAATCTGGCGGCAGTGGTTAGTTGCAGGGTAATGCCACTGGTCCCCGCAGGGCTTGAGAAAAGGCTTCTGAGAGCCTCTGCAGCTCTTTTTCTGACCCCTAGCATTCAGAAATCATTCATCTGTGCAGAAAAAATAAGCCCTCTGTGCTTCTGATCTGTTTTTAGGCCCCCTAGTGAACCTAAAAAAGATGGGAGAAGTGGAAAAAGTAAAAATAAACTTTACATTTTTGCACTGCTGCCTGACTGCAGAAGCTGGAAATGTTAATAAAAACAAAAATACAAACTTGTGATTAAATACGTTAGTGTTACTAGCACTAGAAATTCTTGCACTGATTGTTCTTTTCCAGCCTTCCTGCAACAAATTCTTGTTCCCAGTTAGCCCCACATGCAGTATCACTGTATCAGTTGGCATTTTGAGTTCTTCCCTTGCCAGGACAGTGCTGCTGATGACCTTTGCATGCGCTGTTCCTGTGTGTGCTGACCAAGGCTTCAGGAGGAGCTTTGTAGTCCAGTCAAAACTGGGTAATTTACTGCACTGCTGAGCATTATCAGTAGCTGCAGTTCATAGCATTGACATAAGTTACTGCTGGACCTGCTTTTATGAGGCTGTCTGAGGCTGTGGTTTCCTATACAGTGCTGCTTAAATAAATGTACGGGGACCTGGGGCCTGAATGTGTAGCCTATTCTAAGCTCTCTGGCCACTAAACTTCTTACACAATTATGTTACAGATCCAATTATAAAGTCTATCATTTGAGAGCACTTGTGATTTATGATGCTTTTTGTTGTGCCTAAAACAATGTTGTGTGGAGAAGAATGTATGTTGTCACCGGTAAGTAGGTAGGTCAGTGATGTCTAAACAGCATTTTTTTATTTTCTTCATTAGCTTTTCTTGTAGCAAGCAAGGTATTGGTTTGGGCCCTGTGTGGGCTAAGGGAAAAGGAAGTGGGGAAGTTAAATGGTTTTGAGGGGCAGCTGAGAATAGAACAGAAGTGGTCAGGGATCTGGGGTCAAAATGGGGGAATGGGAACCAGAGGGGAAAGTGGCCGGTTTTTGGAGACAGGCCATGACGCTTGGTGGGTCCTTGCTGTGACCTGATGCTGCACTTTCTGTGTTAATTACCACTAAAGTCATGAAAACATTCTTCTTTGTGTAAAGCCTTGCCCTGCACATTAAAGACTATAGTTGTTTTTATGAAGATATTTTTTAAATATATAGATACAGATATGTTGTTTGGGATTGATCTGAACTCTGTGGTTGTAAGAGTGGCAAAAAATATTCAACAAGTCTTTTGTATTGAACAAGAGTTGATAATAGTAGCCTTTGTAAATCCATGAAGCCAGGACGTGCTATGTGGCGAACATGCCCTCATGCCGTTGCTCTGCCACATCTGCAGTCCTTGCATAACAGTGCATGCAGGATAATCCCGTGCTCCCTGGTAGTCAAGATGCTATCAATGGCTGCAGCAGTGAGGGAATGAAAGCAGGGAGATGGTATCCATCCCCGTTATAGTATTTTGCAGTATGAAACCAGGGATCACTTTATGATACCAGGAACAGATGGGAAGCAGGTATCATTGCTGACTTTATTAAAAGCTCGGCCCTATTTTTAGAATCTTTTAGAATTCATTTACAATTTTTAGAACGTGTTTTGAGAACTGTATCATCATATGGTGCCAATTTTGCTGTATTGTAATATGTGAAGGACTGTTCAACTTTTCTTCCTTACACCTAATCTCTGCCTTTTGCCAAAAGAAAAATAAAGACACACTTCTGTCCTCAAAACCAGAAATAGATTTCCTGATGAGTTAAATTGGCAGAGAAAGGAGTTATGTTTATTTCTAGTATTTATTTCTATCCAAGTACTGTAACCTTAATGATTTAAGTTATCCAGTAGTCTTAACAGTCCCTCTTCAGAATGCTTGTTTCCTCATTATTCACAGTGGTGTCATATTGTGTATGAACATACCATAAGAAGACAGCTAAGATTGTCCTGTCTCTATTCTCATGAAAGCAAGAAACATTAGAAATCCGTGATGAGACAATCTGAGTGACCAAAGCCCCACTGCCAGCAGGTGGTCACTGATAGGAAAACATCCAGGAGTTCTCAGAAGCAGTTCCTTCACTTTGGGTCTAAGATCTGTATAGTCACACAGCCCTTATAACCTTGGCCAAGAGAAGAACTGAGAGGAAATTTGGCTGCAGTATTGCAGATCTGCAGACAGTGGGAGATCCTGTACATTTGGATACATTTTAATTTGTATGACCAAACCTTTAATTTTCACCAAGCGTGAGTTTGCAGGGACGCGTTGATCCATCTGCACATGGTACTTTCAATAATTCCTACAACAAGTCTTCATTTATTCAGTCACTTAGTCAATGATTTTTCGATATAGAAGGACTAAATTATTGTTATTGTAGTTTCAGTGGGATTTCATGTTTATTAAAATAATCTATTTCATAATATTCAAAATAAAAAAACTTCAATAATGTATTGTTCTAGATTTCAGCAGAGTTCTTTTACATAATTACTTGAAAAACAATAAAAGAAAGTTGTTCTGTGTATAGAACAAGAAAGAAAAAATATTCATTTCATTAACTTAAAATGTACATAAAATTTGTATTTAGCATAGTGTTGTTATTACTTTTATTATTTCTCCCTTAAACACTGATATCATTCCTAGAATAGAAAAAATAATGCGGTCCATTACCTGCTAGGAATTTTAAGCCCTCTTGATTTGAAAGTTGCAGCATGTATGAATGTCCCTTACATTTGGAGTAGGGTATGATCTGTGATACTGTATATTACTTATTGTAACATGTGACATTATACTCCAGAAACCTTAAATCGTTCTTACTTGTAATTTTCAAGTGCAGCACCTGAAGTCGTGCATACTTCTAGTAACATACTGGTAAAGCGGTGTGAAAACTGTGTGATAGTAAAAATGTGGGCAGAGGCCTGGGGACAGAAATGAGACCACTGTTTCACGGTATTCAAGCAGCAGATTGCAGACTTGGGTTTTCCTTCTAAATAGAGCCATCATGGAAAAGCTGTGCAGCTGTGAGCTCTGCATACTCTGTGGGATCAGTTCTTAACACACCTCATTCCTGTCTGTTACTCACTGCACCTCTGTAAGGAGTCCTTGTCAGTGCCCAAAGTTATATTTTGTAGTTTAGAATATCTAGCAGAGAAAAAGCAGAAAGGATTTACTTTGCGTCTTCAGACTTCACAACTGAGAAGCAAATATAATCGTTATATTTCTGTTGAATTGTGATGGGAGATTATTCGATCTCATTTTCAGTACTGTTGCACTGTAATACACAGTCTCGATTTTCCTGTGTTCTCTTTCTGTGTTGCTTAATGAGTACTGCTCTGTCATTTAATGCATAGTTCTCTTTATTGCAGAAAAAGCAGCAGCAGCTAATGAAGATGAAGTGCAAAAAGCAGATGTGTCATCCACGGGTCAGAGTGTCATCGACAAGGATGCACTTGGACCAATGATGCTTGAGGTGAAGAGCACAAAATTCCTTTATTTAAGCCAGTTCTGCACTCCCTTGGATGAAGAGCAGTGTAAATGAAGTGAAACAATGCAGTTGGAGGCTGCTGTAAAAGAATGGTCAAGCGATGCAAACCATTCTGGCTATTTAGGATTATGGGATTTAGGAGCAGCAGCACATTTCTGCTGGGTTTGGTGTTGAAATTGTCTTTGACTCAGGGTGGGGAGAAACAGAGAAAGAGATGATTCAGCTGCTTTATTATGCAGTTTTGGGGTTGGTATGTGCGTGTTTTATTCATGCTAAACCACGACAAATTTGGAAGAGCTGCTGTACCTGAACATTGGCTTGCAGATACAGTAGTACTTGCATGAGTAATGCTTACTTTAAAACTGCATGTCACTGCTGTACAGTTTTCATGATTTATCATCCCAGCATTTCCAGCTTTACTCTTTTCCTTCTAGAACAGTAAAGTAATCTTGGAGAGCTTTTCAGGATATGTATTTCAGTTCATTTAGTAAAGATTTCTGCCTGATTCTAGCTGTTATTTTCATAACCGAACGGGCTGCATGGTTAAAACCTGCTGTCTAAATGCAGTAATAGTAATGTTGTGTAGGTATACTGTCTGGGATCCTCCTGTCATATGTTGCTGTCCTTTGGTACTACTGCTTTATCTGATAAGCTCACTTGCAAACTGTTTATTCCTGTTCTGGCTTCGGGCTTCATCCGTAAGAAGAATAAACATCACTTCAGATAAAATAAAACACAAGCCCTGAATCTATCTGGAGGAAGAAACTTTGGCTGAAGTATAATTATTCTGTCATTTCTGAATGTTGCAGTAGCAGGATGCATGTTTTATCAGTTTTGAGTATTTGTAGTATCTTTCCTGATTTGTTTGAGGAAAATACAGTTTTCTGTACTATGTAAGAAATAAAGGCTCCAAAATCATACTACTGAACGTAAGGAAGATTAGACAGGCTGGAGTGAAAACATTCTGCTTTGAAAAGCTGAATTGATCTAATTTCATATTTATTATACATGCTCGCTGAATTGAATGTTGTTACTTTTGCTATCATAGTTAAACATTCCTCTCTTACACTGCCACATTAAAATTTATCTTCAAGTTCCATTAATGTAATTGTAAGGACCTGTTTTAGTCTCAGGGAAAATAAGGATAAAATTATTTTCCTAGCTTGTCTTAGATGATTGGTTACTGCAGCAAACATCACACAGAAAATCGCCCGTCTGTTCATTTATTCCAATTAATTTATTTTTCCTTCACAGTAAAACCATTGCATATTAACAATGAAATATTGCGGAACTAAATTAATAAACTGTGTTCCTCTGGTAATAAGAAACTTAAAAGGACTGAAAGTTGTTACACATTTGCTGTGAAAAGACTCTAGATACTTTTGGGGTCTTTATCTCTTTAAGGAAATGCAATTAAGTGATTTCATCTTTACAAAACTCCCCTTATGCAACCTCTTGAAAAATCTACTCTTTCTCCATTGCCATACAGTAATAAAAATGGCAGCGCTGATGAACACTTTCTGACTTGATTTGCTTTAGAAACATAATTGTCTGGTTTTATTAAATAATAAAGCTGAGGAATCCTCAAACTAGCTGAAGAAAGTGAGTAAAATTAATCACGCAGCTGCCTCTGAGGAATATTTTAACATATTTCTTGGTTAAAGCAGAAAAGAAGATATGGAAAGAGTGTAAAAAATAGTCAAGAGAGAGCTGGCAAGAGCTCAAAAAGAACACAAATTTATTCTCTGTTCCAATATATCATCTAAAATATCTGTTCTTGTTTTCTCTTCCAGCATGTTGCCCATTATTTGTTCCCTCACTGTACCAATAGCTCTAAAGAAAAGTGTGCTGGTCTTCAATATTGTTCTTCTTGTTCATTGTGGAATACATGTTGGAACAGAATTAAGAAATCATTGCAAAAATGGAAGTTTCAGAAATATTTAAGTGGCTTGGTGTACTACTTTGCTCAAAAGCCTGCTGCTTACCTAAAAGATTGTTTTATGGTGGCTTATGCCTCTGAACAGAAAGAAATGGGAGGCTGGGCCGTAGGGTGTGTTCCCCTGCCTATGCTGCTCTGGGCCAGATGACCAGTTCTGTGGTCAGCCCAAGCAGCAGCTGTGAGGAAGCAGCACAGAGCACTTCCTTGGCAAAGAAGGTGCTGTAGGAGGAAACAGTAGGGAAAACTGAGGATTATTATGGGATGCCAGCAACTAATAATCACTTTCTTGCCCTCTCTGCCTTTGAAAGTCTTCTTAGGACTGCGATAAACATCTGCTCTGGCTTTGGTTTCACAATCCCTTTGAATTGATGTAAGCGTGGACTACGGCCAAGCAGAATGGTTCGGCCAAACCCACACCCTTCTGCCAGCTCTAAAAGCCATGTGGTTTCACGGTGGGCCAGGGCAGGGGACTGATGTGGCCAGCATGTAATTTTTCTGTTCTTACATTAGTTTTCAGCCAGTTGAGCTCCCTAGTCCAGCTCTTGATATCCTCAGAAATGCTGCTGAGGGAGGGGGTTGTTGTGGTGTGGAGGCGACTTGAGCCAAAGAGGTTGTGCTTCCCTCGGCTTCAAGCAGTGGTGAAATGCAGTTTAAGACAGTAATCTGTAGCAGAGACGCTGATAGAAGATAACATGAGAGCCGTCATTAATTGAATCTTGTAAATCGTTAGTAGTTAAACCAAATACTAGTCAGCACAAAAATGGCATGGATGTTATGAAAGCCCATGGAAAGGAGGGAACTTGCTACAGGAAGTGAATTAGCAGGAGGAGCCGAGGATGATCAGAAGCAAAACGGCAACAACAAAAAGCAAAGTCAGAGATTAGAATTTGTGACAATTAACTGATGAAAAAAGACCTAGATTATCTTCATTTAGAAGAAAAGTATATATTCCTCGCAGAGTGGGTCCAGCTTGAGCAGGCAGCACAGGGCCAGTGTCTCTGGGGAAGCAGATTTTACAGCCTCTTTGTGCAGCCCCTTCCCGTGTCTGAGCACCTTCATGGTGATTTATTTTACTTGTATCTCTGTGAAGATCCCTACGTTGCTGCCCCTTGCTGTTGTGTCTTGTTCTTCCCCTGTGAACCTCTGAACAGAGCCTGTCTCTGTCTTCTATTTGTCCCTCAGGTAGGTGGCTGGGGACAGAAATATGATCTTTCCTTGGCCTCCTCTTTTGCACTGTCTGGATCAGCTAACTGCTCCATAACACTCAGTATTTTTCAGAGGTATCTGTAGCCTGAGAGCATGAGAATTGCCTGTTAAAACCAACATGGAAGTTGTATCGAATGCAAGTTTGGTCATATCAGTAAACACCACATGCCTGTATACGCTTGCTGTGTCCGCTCCTCCTTGTTAGGCTGTTTTGCAGTGAGCTGAGTTCAGGTTTAATTTGTATCCACTCACTTCAAAATCTGATAAATCACTAGTTACCAGTTTTACTGATTTACTTCTGTTGCTGCATATGCAATATAGTGTTTTCAGGTTTGAGATTGAAAAGGGTGATTTCCCACCACCTTATAGATAGGTGAAAAAGTCAGGCAAAGCTGCAGGGGTTAATTGGTAGTTGAATGCTTAGATCAAAAGCTTTTTGTGTTCTAAGTTTAAATCCCCCTTGTTTGCTCATATGACATACGTTTAGTGGGACATACCCTAAAATGTTTCTAGCTTGCACAGTCATGTTCGCATCTTAAGAAAGTTTGCATGAGAAGATTTTCCTGATACTCAGGTTTATTCTTTATCCTGACAGGTAGGAGTGAAGTAATATTTGGGTTAGGTTTCAGATAGCACGCAGCAGGTATCTGTGAAAGAATCCTTTAGCCAGGTTGTCACCGTCAAAAGAGATAAGAGGGGAACCCATCAACATAATGTAAGAAATGCTTTATTTAGTCGCTTGCACTCAGAAATTGTAAGTCATATAGAATACTGTGGAGCTGAGATGAAAAGATGAAATTAAACTGGTGTCAAATAAGAAAAAGAAAACAGCCCTGTGAGCAGGAACTAAAGCTATGGGATCCTCATTACACCCCACTACCTGCCATCATCTGCAGGGCAGGCTGGGCTCCCTTTCCCTTCCTTTTTAACGCCCCCAAGTGGGTCTTGCCTTCCTGGCTGCATGGGGCCTACTGCTCTGCAGATACCTTGCTTGGGATGTCAGGAGAGCCCTACTTCCTGCCATATGTCAGCAAGTCCTGCTGTAATTTCCTGGGCTTCTGCACCAATCTCCCTGTGCTGAAAGGAGGATGAACAGGCTCTAGGTTTGGCAGAACTGGCTTCTAGTACAGGTTTCCTACTTCATAGGCAGGCAGCTAAGCAGCAGCATCTTCCGCTGTTTAATTTTGTTTGATTGGGTTTCTGTGTTTTTTTCATATGTGGTTATTGCAAGGTATGCATCTGTCCTTCTGTGCTTTTAAACTAGTTTGATATAAGTAAGATGAGGTGCTCAATATGAAGCGTGTACTTTGCTATGACAAGAATTTAAGAACTGGGATGGATTCAGAAAGATGAAGATGTCTTCTGAAGGAAGTATTTATTTTTTTTGATATCTTTTTGTGAATCTGATTGTTTGGTATTGTATTTCTCTCTCCACCCAACCCCTTCCTCTCTCTCTTTTTGTTTTCCTCTCAGGCCCTGGATGGGTTCTTCTTTGTAGTGAACCCAGAAGGTAATGTTGTGTTTGTTTCGGAGAATGTGACGCAGTACCTAAGGTACAACCAAGAAGAGCTGATGAACACAAGCATATATAACATCCTGCATGTAGGGGACCACAATGAATTTGTTAAAATCCTACTGCCAAAATCTTTAGGTATATGTGTTTTCCTCATATCAGACCTTTACTTACTTAACCTTGGTTTCATAAATCAACATTTCTGTAACTTTAGTTATTTTTCTTCCACTGCTTATGGCTTTGTCATATATACTATTTAAAGTATTATATCAACTGTGTGAATGATTTATATTTTTCTCAGAAGCACCCTCTGCTTTACAAACTTGGCTTCTTTGTTAACTGAAATTTTGAACGGATCTTTAGAGTGAATCTCTAAAAGACAACGTTTAGCTCTGGTAGCTGTCTATCTAGGGTGTCTACCCTAAAACTGTCTAAAGAAAGGAGGGATGTCTTCTGCAAAATCAAAACATTCCTTATGTTAGATTTTTTATCTCAGTGGTTTTAGTCTTACTGATGTTTAAGCTTCTCTTTCTTTCAAAACCTGTTTTTGTTAGTTGCAGCCACTTTTGCATACAGGTTAATATTGGTTTTAACATCATCATTTTTTGGAGGAGGTACACAGAAAGAGAAAATCAACACAGCACTCCTCATTTACTCACAGCAGCTTAAAAAGTGTTACGTAATTCACTTCAGCATTTTATGACTTTGCTTATAAACCCCCTGAAGAATTGAAAATGTAACACTTTTAATGGCTAAGCCCCATAAATTACTGCCTTTATTGCATTTTATGACTAAAGAGGGCAAGTGAAGAGTATTTTAAATATGACCCTGCTATTTCTTTATGTGGTATTACATTAATTTGTTTTGACTGATGTCCAGTACCTATATTTGTGCATGCCAGGATTTTGTTTCTTTTTTTACTTACGTTAAGCTCTGTGTTGAGGTTTAGTTTTATCCACCACTGCAGCCAGGTAATTCTCATCCCTTCAATCTTTCCCATTGTAGCTGAGGCTATGTGTTTCAGTACATTCCTGATTGCATTGCTTCTTGTTTTTACAGAACGCATATGAGTTTATTTTCTTCCTACTTCTAATCTGGACACTGATTTTTATACGCTGTTGCTGTCTCTTTTGTATAAATCAGATTTGAATCCAGTAGACAGCTCCTACATCCTGCCTTTTTTCTTCCAGGCACATAAGCTAACATACCTTCCCAGTAGAGTTTTCACTCTAGTCTAATCACTTTTTCATGCACCAATAATAAGAATTTTTCTCTGCTTTTCTACTGCTGCCGTTCTCAGTTGCTTGAAAAGAACGCAGTGGCAGTACAACTTAGACAGCAGTATTTTTAAAATATGAGAATTTTATAAATTACCTTGTTACGTGCTGGTTTGGGCCCTAATATTAAAAGTAGATTGTTGTTGTTAAATCAGCTTGTTTCCTGATCAGTTTACAAAGCACCTTGATTAATTTCCTGTGGATAAGCTGCAGAAAGGACTGCTGCCAAGTTTATCTCACTATATGATCTTTACTTTGCTCAGTGAATGGGGGATCTTGGTCTGGTGACACTCCTAGGCGTAATAGCCATACCTTCAACTGTCGGATGCTGGTAAAACCGCTTGCTGATTCTGAAGAAGGCCATGATAACCAGGAAGCACATCAGAAATACGAAACTATGCAGTGCTTTGCTGTTTCTCAACCAAATTCCTTCAAGGAGGACGGTGAAGGTACTTATCACTTTCAATTTGCGTTAATACTTACTCTTTCCATGCTATCTCAGATAGTGACAGGGCAGCAGTTTTGGTGCAGTCAATAAAGCAGCCTCTGAATCCTGAAAAATTGAAAAGTTGTACATTTTCCCTATTTCATTTAACTGTCGAAGTTTACTTTTGTCTTGGATTATGAGTGTGTATACTAACGTACCCAATTTGTTCAGTTTAAGTTGCGAGTAACTCTGTTTACATGAATGAGATATCCTGGTTTTATGCCTCCATAGTTGTAAGAAGAATGTCTCTGACTGGGAGGAAGGTTTAAATTGGCAATTTTTTCAGTTCTCAGAATGCAAAGTCAATTGTGGTTCACCATTTCCTTTACCTTATTTTCCTTATTACTTCAGCAGGTACATTTCCTTAGATTGTATTTTAAGCATTTAGATAAGTAAAAATGGTTTATTTTGAAGGTGTTACCTCAGGGACAGCAAGTATTTGGAGCAAGAAATGTGCTGAAGAAATGTGTTCTCTGTGTATGCTTATCCTTCAAGCAGTTGAGCTACTAGAGGTAGCATAAACACGTGCCAATAGCTGTGGGCCGTGGTGGAGCCCTTGAATAATTTTTCTTCTTTAAAAGAAAACAAACACACTCTCCTGTGATGTTGAATATTGTAGGAAATAATAAAGATGTAAAACCACTGAGCTCCATGTATCCTTGCATTGGTATGCAGTGTTATTCTTGGTTGAAAAATAATTAATTAAACAGCATACTGAAAATACTTCTGAATTCTTTCTGGAAACAAAACCTTCCTTATCTATACAAATAAATAAAGTAACATTTTTTTTTCCTTTAAGATTTGCAGTCTTGCTTGATTTGTGTTGCAAGAAGAGCTCCAGTGAAGGAAAGATCACTTCTTCCTTCATCAGAGAGTTTTACTACTCGCCAGGATCTACAAGGTATTGTAAAAGAGAAGTTTTTTATATCTTTGGTTTGTTTGTTTGCTTGTTTCCTTAAAGGAGAAATTACTGTAACAAATGTTTTATCTAATCTCAGGCAAAATAACTTCACTGGACACTAGTAGCATGAGAGCAGCTATGAAACCTGGCTGGGAGGATTTGGTGAGAAGATGTATTCAGAGGTTCCATTCGCAGCATGAGGGAGAAATATCTTTTGCCAAGAGGCATCACCAGGAAGGTTAGTTTTCATATTTTTAGCACTTTCCAAGTTTAAACTGTTTGCCATTTATATCTGTTAGCTGTGTTCTCTTTGTTATGTCTACATGGAACAATCAAGCTTCTGGCAGTCACTTTTTCAAACTGATTTCCCTAGCATACTGATGGCTCTCTCTAGAGAGGTTTTGCACCATTTTCCCTGTTTGTTTTACACTTCTTATTTTAACTGTACCATATTGGAGGTGGCTTTATATCTTGAAATTACTACAGTTACTGTAGAATGCAAGACTTCTGCATGTTGTCTTCCCATTCACTGCACAGTGTGCTTCAGAATCTCTGCTTACACGATGAGTTCATTGACCTGCATTCCATTTCACTGCAAAAAATGGACTGCCACATTTCCTGTGAGTAATGCTCACTGTGGATTATCAAAGATGCAGCACTCATACTATCGGGAGCCCTACATTGTTGTATTGTATCTAGCTGATAAGTGTTATAGGATTCACCACAAGCACTTCTACTCAGTCAAGATTATGGAAGTAAGCTGTAGGAGAGTAATACATTGTGACAGGTTCCCCATGAGGTCTCTGTGGTAGTCACTGGGTGGGAATTATTTTATTTTTTTCATAAATCTCTGTCACTGCTAATTCTAATAACACAATTCTAAACAAATAACCCTTTATAAACCACTGGACAGTACTCTCAAAACCAGTGGAAAATAACTGGAACATTTCCAGTGAATCAGCATCAGTCTTTGGCTCATGTTTGTACAACGGGATTTTCAGGTGGCCTGTAACAAATAATTGCCATGGTCATTAAACAATGGGTATACTGTGTTGGAAAATAAAATGTAATTGGAGTCTCACATTATTCCACCGAATACATGTGCAAGCACATACATCCCTTTAATCGTGCAGTTTTAGTTAAGTGTGCTTTAATAAGCTGTGCTTTCATGAAGACTTCGTGTTCAGAATTTGTCAGCACAAAAATATAGCGGTATTTTATATTGCAGCTTTTGGAGTGTATATAGTAGGAATGCTAAAAGCTCACAACCTTATGCTGTGATTTCAAGCAGAGTTGAATGAGGTAGTGCGCAATTAAAGCTGTAGTAAGTAAGGATTTAGAGAGTATTTTCAGGTACAGATCCATCTGCAAAGATGTGATTTAGGTGTTTCTGTTGTGGCATCCAGCCATGTCTTAATTCATTCTTCTTCAAAGGATTCCAGACCAGATTAGCACCTCTTAAACTCAGTGTTGAGATTTGAGTGCCTCCTCTCAGTTGCGTGCGAACTGATAAAAAATATACATTTGGGAGTTTTAAGCGCATCGTTTTGGAGGAAAGGCTTAGGACAGTCATATAAACTGTAAAATTTGTTGAAATGAGGGGACTCTTCTTGTGGAAGTGAAGAGAGTAAGTGATAAGAGGAGGAGGAAAAAACTCTGGAATTGTTTTGCTGCAAAGGATCCAGCAGTAGAGATGAATAATGGCTGAAATGTTTACTTCCCCTGCCCTGAAGCATAGAAAAGAAGAGGCATACTTTGGGCCAGAGCATCTTTCCACTTGACAGGAGAACCCCTTGCTTTTTTTTTGACTCTTAGGTTTTTATTATGGCTTTGGAGTAGAGGCAAATAAAGTAGCGGTCTCCTACATGAAATTCAGTGTTACAGTGGAAAAAAAAATCAACAAATCAACATTAGCTTGATAAACAAGAAAAAAACACAAACTTTTTGAATTAACTCTCAGTAAAAAGGGCAAAATATATGGCAAGTTTTTATTGGCCACAGTCAGAAAAATAGCATTTCCTCAAGAGGAATACGGAAACATTCTTGTTTGCTTAAAGAATTAGTTTGGAAAATGATTTAAGTAGAGATTTCACTTGTATCCTGTTGGCATTGAGTACTGGAATTTCCTGATGTGGTATATGCTAAAGTTAAGAGCTTTGGACCTTCTGGTGCCCAAAGGTTAAACTGAAACAATGACAAACCTAACAGTGAAATTTTGCTCTGTATTGTTTCACAGTTGTAGGTTTTTGTTTTTCTTTACATTTTTGCTCTGAAAACCCCCTCTGGTTGTTTAAATTGTGCTTCCTGTTTTCTCACTGCCTAAATAATACTTCGAAACCTTGCTGAACAATATATAACAGTGGAGGGACAGGGAAGAAAAGCAATCACAATGCGTCCTGCAAGTCTGAAAACCTGGTAGCTCTGTAGCAAAGGCTATTTAACAAAGCCACGCTTGGAAAACTGTCATTTCATTGTTATAGGGAGAATGACAAAGTGTCAACAACAAAACAAGCAATGAAATGAAGATCAGAAAATAATAATAATAATTAAAAAAAAAACACAACAGAAAATGTGTCTTTATGAAAAAATCGGAACTTAACGGTATTTGTAGCGCTTTACTCCTTTTTTCCTGATCAACTATATGAGCATTCTGAAGTAAAGTACTTCCATCCTGCCATACCTGCAACCCTAATGTAATGCAGCCTTTGAACTTTGAAAATGATGAGGTTTGTTTCACTCATGGCAGAGTGTTAACAGTAGAATCCATTAAGATTTGCTTTTTCCTAACATGATTTCCCATTTTAATTAAAGAAATGTCACAGAGGGTTACAGGAGTTAAAGAATTTAATTTGGTGAAGTTCAGATTTACATTGAAAACTTAAGGGCTTCAGAATACTGAAATGCAGTCCAGTCGAATACTGGAGGAGGGTAACAGACCCAATTTTAGTTTAGGTAATAGCATTAGTAACTTTTTGAGTTATATATTTTTGTATTATTTCTTTAAAAAGAAGTAATTTATTATTCCATCTGTTCTTATTTCCAGTTGTCCCCTTGTAAGAGATTTATGTAGTTTTTAAATTAAAGAATTATTGAGAGTAGCTGTTATAAGATAATTCAAGCAGGCAATAAGAAGGAGAAGGTAGACACTAATGGTAAAAGATGATCTAGAAACCGAAGGTGCTTGTATTAATCATCTTGATGGAGGCGATACAGATGAAAAAATGTATGAGCAACAAAGGGAGTCAGAGACACATTTGATGGAAAGCAATATGGACATCAAGGACTTCTTGACCCACTCCTAAAATAATTTGTATTTCATAATATCTGTCCTATTATTGCTGTCACTCTTCGTAAGTTTCCCTTTGATCACTCTACAGTATGTGGGCTCCTTTATTTTATATGCATCATCACTTCTATTTATTTTCTAAATTATTCCTTTGTTTTTCTGAAAAACTACATGATGTCTGTGGTATCAGTGTTGATGGATTTAGAACATGAGTGACTAAGCTATCTGTCTCATCATTTCTCATTAATTACTTCTGTTGTTTTGCTTGCTTGCAGTGCTGAGGCAGGGACTAGCATTTAGTCCTGTTTATCGGTTTTCCTTGTCTGATGGCACCATAGTTTCTGCCCAAACGAAGAGCAAACTCATCCGTTCTCAGACTACTAGTGAACCTCAGCTTGTCATCTCCTTGCATATGCTTCACAGGTAATGCTCCCTTGTTTGTTCCACCCACACTTTGCAGGGGGAGAGAGAAAGTACAAAGCTGCCAGAGCAAATAGATTGTTAGATGGTGATATTAAATAGATTGTGATGGACGTTCAGTTGACCTATAGCTGATAGCATGAAAACAAAATAAGTTTTTGAAATCAACACTCACAGTAGGAGAAGACTATTTAAGTATTACAGCAGGAAAAGATTATTTCAGTATTACAAGCCACACGCTGCATTTTCATATCAAGATCCTCCATTAAACATAAAAATTTTCTTTAATTTCTTGTTCTTAATTTCAGTATTTTAATTTCCTGTATTTTGCTTAATAGGCACGAAAAACTTTCCAGATGTGATTAAATTTAAAAAACTTCGGAGGGTAAATTCGTGTAGTTCAGAATCAGCTGCATGTTGGGTCTAGGTCTTCTTTAAAGAATATATCATGATTTTTAGAACTGTGTTCTAGACAAACAGCATGTTTAACTCCTTGTGTCTTGTCTTTCTTATTTTGTGCATGGAGTGGTGGATTTTAACCACCCAATTCTGAGAAATGCCACCACTGTCAATGAAAATTAAAATAAATATTTAAATAATTTAATAAATAGATGATCGTGGACCTCAGAAATTCAACATAAAATTTGAATTGTCATTGCATGCACCTGTAAATTTTTGTCAGAATTTGTTTCAAATTTTATTTGCTGATTATAATTGCCATGCTGCTTTCATGCAACCACTGATCACTTTTTTTTTTTTGAGAAAAAGAAAATAAATGGGATTAAAACTGAAATCATTTTACAGAGGCTGTAGATTTTGAAGCTAACGTGACCAAATGCTGTCTGAAATCTGTTTAGCACTTCTCATGCTTTAGTAAAATGGGAAGGTTTATCTCCACTTGTCTTGTGCAAGTAGGAATGTTCTTAATGTAATCAAAAATGTATACTAGGAATGTTCCATTACCATTTGTTTTTGAAAGTCCAGAGTTGATTCATTTTTTCTCAGAACCTAATTTTTTTTCCTCCTCATCTACTTGACTATAGCTCTTTTATGGCTTTTAGCATTTGGGAATAGGTCTTATTTTTCTGGTTTAAGTTTTAGCACAGAAGTAAAAAGAATATTGCATCCTCCTGTAAGCTAATTAAAATCTACTGAGGAAAAGGGACATGAACTCTTAAGTACGCTCACAAGAGGGTATTTGTGTGTGTGTGTGCGTGTATCTTTTCTGTTTCCTCCATCTTACACCCTTCATCTCTAAAATACAAATTTCAGTTTGTGTATGTGTATTTTTTTTTCCCTCCTTTTCTGAACATCTGTGCAGGACTAGATTGCTAACAGACCATTCCCATTCTGTAGTAGCATCCAGTAGTTGTCTTGGCTCGCATGCTTTTTTGCAGCCGTCTCAAAACACTCTGGCAATGTAGAAATGTGACTTTTTAAACTTTTTTTTCACTATGAACTTAGTGGGCAAATAGCCCACTCTAGCCTTGTGCTAGGGCTAGTGCATAGATTTTCAAAGCTCCATCAGACAGCTGTCTACAGCTGTCTTGCAAAATATGTATTTGTTTGGGTCATATGTTTGAGACGAGATTTCTCTGTTATGGAAGTTAGCTCTTGCTGAATTGTGGAGGAAAGATATACATTAAAGGGAGAGAGTCTGAAATTACAAACTATCTGCATTTCTAATGACTGTTATTTAAATGAGGTCTAATTTTGTTTTTCTTCTATTCCACTGATTTGTTAATGAGCAGCAGAAAAACCATACTGTTAATGTGCAGCCATGTTGGTAGTTGCATATCACTTTTGTCAAAATGTCAATTTGTTTTTAGTTGTAGGTTTGCTGTGTTATTTTAAAGTGAGGTTTGGGGTTTTGTTTCTTTTTCTGTAACGTAATTGCAAGCTGACCACTGTCATTTTATCTAATGGGCTGTTTTTTCTTCCCCTTGCCACATAGAGAGCAGAATGTCTGTGGAATGAATCAGGATTTGACTGGACAAGGAATGGGAAAGATCTTGAACCCAATTAGCTCCAGCAGCCCTGCTCATCAGGCCATGTGCAGTGGGAACCCAGGTCAGGATATGACCATCAGTAGCAATATAAATTTTGCCATAAATGGCCCAAAGGAACAAATGGGCATGCCAGCAGGCAGATTTGGTGGTTCAGGGGGAATGAACCATGTGTCAAGCATCCAAGCATCCACTCCTCAGGGTAGTAACTATGCACTAAAAATGAATAGCCCCTCTCAAAGCAGCCCTGGCATGAACCCAGGGCAGCCAAACTCTATGCTTTCCCCAAGGCATCGCGTGAGCCCTGGAGTGGCAGGCAGTCCTCGAATCCCACCTAGTCAGTTCTCCCCTGCAGGAAGCTTGCATTCACCCGTGGGAGTTTGCAGCAGCACAGGAAATAGCCATAATTACACCAACAGTTCCCTGAATGCCCTTCAGGCCCTCAGTGAGGGCCATGGAGTTTCTCTAGGATCATCGTTGGCTTCACCTGACCTAAAAATGGGAAATTTACAAAATTCCCCTGTGAATATGAACCCTCCCCAGTTAAGCAAGATGGGAAGCCTGGACTCTAAAGACTGCTTTGGACTCTATGGGGAGCAATCAGAAGGTACAACTGGACAAACAGAGAGCAGCTGCCATTCAGGAGAACAGAAAGATAACAGTGAGAGCAGCGTGCCACCAGTAGTGAGTGGCGAGAGACCTGATGGACAGAATAAGCTGCATGATGGAAAAAGCCAGACAAAGCTCTTACAGTTGCTGACCACCAAATCGGATCAGATGGAGCCTTCGCCTTTGTCCAGTACCATGGGAGATATCAGCAAGGACTCCACGGGAGGGTTGCCTGGGTCTGGTTCGGCACATGGAACCTCACTCAAGGAGAAGCATAAAATTTTGCACAGACTATTGCAGGACAGTAGTTCTCCTGTAGATTTGGCCAAGCTCACAGCAGAGGCCACAGGAAAAGAACTGAACCAGGAGTCCAGTAGCACAGCTCCTGGTTCAGAGGTGACTGTTAAACAGGAGCCAGTGAGTCCTAAGAAGAATAATAATGCACTACTTCGTTACTTGCTAGATAAAGATGATACTAAAGATATTGGTTTACCAGACATACCCCCAAAACTGGAGCGGTTGGACAGTAAGACAGACCCTTCCGGTAGCACAAAGTTAATACCTATGAGGACGGAAAAAGAAGAGATAAGCTTTGAGCCTAATGAACAGGTAAGCAAATCTTTGCATTATGTATAAATCAGATGTTCCAAATCTGTGTTCCTTCCTTTTTAATTTTTTTCCAAACTTCCTCTGCTGGTAATTTTTTGACGCTTGAGGCTGTTTATAAGTAAACTGTTACCTGTCTTTTGAAATCCAGTGTTTTGAAATCCAATCTTCACTCAGTTTCCCACTTCATGTTAGTACATTGTGGTCATCGCTCTATCTAAAAGAGCAGAGTGGTTGTGTGATTGACAGGCTCTGCCTGGGAGGGGGAACTGAAAGCTGGGGAACTTTTCCCAGCTGGTAGTCAGACTAAGAGAAAATACTGACAATCGTTGGGTGATGCTAACTTAGTGACAGCTTTTCCCACAGGCTGTTGTTGCATGGCTAGATGGGCTTACTTCTCCTGTGCGAGGCAGGTTTGTGCTCAAGGACAGGAGCTGTTTAAAAGGAGTGATACCACGTTGGTATCGCGGGTGCACATGCTATGCTTGATCTGCAAATTAAAATCAAGGCAAATAGGCTTCCTTTGGTTCAATGCCAATTATTTTTTGGTGGTGATGGCGTATCTTTTTTACTTAAAGTTTTATTTTCCACCCCGACCTCTGTAGATGGTTAGCTGTTCAGTGCATTTCATTTCTCTCAGCACATTTCATTTTGCATCCAAAATTTTTCAGGGTTCTGTGCAAGACTTTTTGTTGCTGTGCCACTCTCATTAGGGCCTATGCTAAAAAATGTCAATTCATAGCCTTTGTGCAGAAATTCTCTTCCAAAATCCAAGCATTTCATCAGGTTGTTTTAATTCTTCTGTTTCAGTAGAATTTGATAGCTATTTGCCATTATGTCAGTTGTGGGTTTTATATCTATTACATGCTTTAGAGGGAAACTGAGTCAAATTACATTAATTTCTATGGGGATTAATCCTCAGGCCTGGATATTAGTTGTTCTGAATACAGCTAATATTTTGTTACTGCCTGCAGAGGCAGGGCTCAAATTCTCTTGGAAAATTTATACTTTGCTAAGCTAGAAAAACTTGGATAATTGAGAAATTCACAGCTAAACTGGCTAGGGTAAGCTATTGTAAAGATATCTAAATAATTTTATTTCTTAGTTCAGATCCTACACATTGAAGTTAGTGGTATTATCTAAGATAACACTGGATTGAAAGCATAGATCCTTCAATCCTCAGTGTTTGATACTGTACAAGAATTTAGGATTTAATAATCACCAAAAAAAATTACATCTGTGTAAGTAACTGAGTAGATCAAAATCATGACCTTCAGATGGTTTGCTCTCCAAAAATAAAAAGTTTTAAAGACTTAAAATTTTCTCTTTCGTGATCTCTCTGAAGTAGACAAAAAATAGCTTAGCTCTGAGCCCATTCACAAAGGGCAGGTTGTTATCTAAAGGGAAGATAGCAATCTAGTTTAAGCTAGTCCTATAAGCTTCTGTTAGGGTTGATGGGGAAAAAAGTAGAAAAATACTTTGGAGAGAGCAGTGGGGAGGCGAGTATGAAATTTTCCTGATGTATGTTTAAAACAGTGAAGGTAAGCTGCTGTCTAGCGATGTTTCTGTTGACTAACGTTAGCCTGGATATCTAGTTTAAATTGAGCTGCCTTGTCTTTGTGACTAAAGATAGGCAGGTTGAGTCTCACCCTAAACGCAAACATGTAACTGTAAGACTAACCTAAAAGAAGGAGGCTTCAGCTTCTTCAAGAATTGCCCACCTCAAGCATTTGAAAATTGGGCTCCCAACATTACAAACTCAATAAAATGAATAGTCTGTTCATTTTTTATTTTTAGGCTTTGTGTTTCTGAGGTCAGGGGTGGGTTTGGGGGTGCTGGAGTATAGACTGTGGATGTCTTGCCCTGTCTTAAAGTTTGAAGGTGGAGGTTCTCCCCCAGGAGAGAAGGAGCTGGAGGTGCAGGAAGGGCCAGGAGCTGGGCCCTGCAGGAGCTGTGGTGTGAGGGCTGAAGTGCTGGGGCCTGTTTGGTGCTGAGGCTAGGAGAAGCCAGACCCGCAGCGGCTGTGGATAGCTACTGGATCACAACAGAGGGGCTTTTGTTGTTCCTCTTGGTTTTAAATAGTTTTAAACCCTACTTAAGATGCAGTGCAACCTGGAGCTGAATAAACAAGAGAAATCCAACATGGAGTAGGAGAGGAAATGGTGGGGAATATAAAATAATGTAAGCATTTATCTAGCTGGAGGCCAGGCCGTTATACAAATAACCACTTTACTCCAATTATAAAATCACTGAAAATATTTAGCATCAAAAACTCTTCAGCTTTGGAAGACGGTCTCCCACAGGAAGTGCTCATTGCCTAAATTTAGATCAAAGCTGGAACTATTTAGTACAAGACTGGAACACAGATTCTTGTGCTAAATTCTTCCATTCTCCTGCGTCCTTTTCCCTCCCCCCCTTCTTCCTCCCGTACATAAAAATTAGCTGTGTGCTTGTGTTACCTATTTTGCAGGTTTATTTAAAACTTCTCCTCCCCAAGGAATGTTGTATTTTTAAGCAATTAGTCACTTGAGTGTGCAGTTTCTCTGGAAACTGCCATGGAGCGGCACTGGGATGACCTCTGCAAGGGGTGCTCAGGGGCAGAAGAGCCATTACATTTTCTCCTTTTACTTTTGGTGTGACTTTCTGAGCAGGAAATGCTTTGAAGTGCACCAGCAACCTAAAAATAGCAGTCTTCTAGGTAGTGTGTTTAAACATACACTTCTGCGGAGACCAGCAACTGACAGGAAACCTTTCTCAAATGGCAGAGCGTATTTCCAGGACCTCTGCATCTTTTTCCCTTCCTTGGCGTGATGAGGGTTATCAAACGTTGTTAGTCTGATTGCTGTTCCAGTTCAGGCCACTGTGGGGGAGAGGATGAGAGAGAGACCTGCTGGACTGCTGCTATTGAGTACACAAACACTTGTGCCGTTCTTCACTACTAAACAGGGAAGGCAGTGGGAATATGAGTCCTGCAGCTACAGATTTGTTTCAGAGCTTGTCCCTTGGCAGTGAGCCAGCCCAGGGCACTACCGTGGGGCTGCCGTGGTGGGACTTCACCCCACATTCTCCTGCCCTGTGCTCCTCTGCTTCTGCTGTCTCTCAAAAACACAGAGCATGCACTGCTGCTGCTCTGGAACCACCCATGATGGAGAATCAACATTTTCTAGCTACTTCCCTCCAAACAAAGTGAAACAAAACACAGTGTAATGCCCGGACTCTCCCTGCCCTTTAGTGGTGGCAATAACTGGATCTCTTTCATCTACTCCATCACTGACTTAGGAGACACTTGAGAAACCTGCTTTATCTGACGCTGCTGTTCTTCATCAGCTCTGACAGAGACAGCTTGGAGGCGAATGAGAGTGTAGGGGAGCATCACAGAAACATCATGCACTGAGTAATGTCATGTATTGCATTGCAGGAGAAACATTTGTTTTGCTATTTTGCACTGCAAAACTCTCGTAAAACTGGGTGTGGATTATCATGTTCTTATTACAGATAAAGAAGCCAAGATGTAGGAACGTGACATGGCTTATCCTCTGAGAAAACATTTGGCATAGTATGGAGTGAAATTGTTATCTCTAGAAGTATTTGCCTCTCATTTAGCCAGCAGACAATATAGACAGTCTGTTTGTCTGACAGGAATGCTACTGTCTCCACCAGTGCTGTTCCAGAAATCTTCATAAGCATGTATCTATTTCTCCCAAAATTCAAATACCGCTCTGGTATCCCTCACACATCTTGTGAACACTGCTATCCTCTTGCTTTACATGGAAACTAGTAATGGCCTGACACTAAACTATCTCCTGTACACACATCCCTGATCTTCCAAAAAACCTGTTTTTTAGAGTCCGGAATTTATTAGATTAATGATAGATGTTGGTTTCTTCTCAAAATTCTATCAGAACCTTAGATTGGGAGTTCCATTGTCTGAATAGCTTTTAGTTAGAGTTCTGGAAGTCTATTTCCAGAAGTTAGTAGTAGATTATCCTTATAGTAAAACAGGATGTCTAGCCAGCAGTATGTTCGCTGCAGTTAGCAGGGAGGAAGATACAATATTGATTGCACTTCTTAGTTACATTTTCCTCTTTTTAATCCTTTTATTTGTGGCTAGTTTGAAGCAGAGATTTGTTTTTTTTTTCTTTTCATGGTCAAATGTTTGCCTGTGCTGAGGAGGTAGCTAATGAGCTAAACTGTTACTATACCTTCCTTCTATAATCCCCAGGCTGTGTCCACACCTAAAGCCATCCTGTGGTAAGGAGAAAGTCCCAGGTGCCTTTGTCTTATGTGGTTGTAAGGGAGAGGTATGGAGTTTAGAATGCGGTCTCAGTGCATGCAAGCTGTGGGCATTGCCTGTGGTGAAAAAGGGCTCTCCAGAGAGTGCAAATTCAGGGCATTATCCAGTCTTAATCGGTGGAAAGATCCCCTCAGTGGAAGCTTGGCTTTGACATGGCAACATTTCTAAACCAAACTGCATGTTTGGGTGTTACTGTTTTAGTTGCATTAAAAGAATTCTATTGATACTTGGACTTGCTTTGTGTGATGGTAGTAAGTACTCCAAAAGTAGGTACTTTTTCAAATGGAAAAATATTTCTAAGCACAAGTTGTCTAATGTATTCTAGGACCTAGTGTCTCAGTTCCATGGAGATGGATGGAATTGTGTTGTTTAGAGTTAGTAAAAATATATGCACAAGAACTTTCTTGTGATGCTTTGCACTTTATCATGATTTTTTTTTTTCTTTTTTTAATTCATGACAAATAATTGCTTTACAGGGAGTTTAGGGTGTGCCTTCTGTTGACATAAAGTTCAATCTAGACCATTAACAAAATAAATATAGAGTATAAATAAAAGAAAGATCCCATGAAACTTACCAAGTAAATATTTTAACACTAGTTTCTACACATATGGTGCCATTTGAGGGTGGGTCTGGAAAATCTTAGGCTAACATCATAGCTAACAATGTCTTGGTATTTTTGCAACAGTTGAGAGCCCTCATCTGATCAAAAATTAAAGGTTAAAAAAAAAAAAGAAGAAAGGAAGGTTATGTTGTTAAAATAGGTCTGTTGTATTTGACCTTTCATTGCTCCTTCCTGGGAGGAATTAAAGGCATTGTGGGGAGTGCGGTTTTCTGACACATTTGTATCATATGTTCTTCTCTGTTTGTTAGTTTGTTGTTTTGTGGGATTTTTTAATGTCTGATATTTAAACAAATCACAGTAGCCGGAATGTTCAAAAAAAAATAAAATAAAATAAAGTCCAGCACAAATTCAAAGGGAAAAACTCTGCAACACGTAAAAATTTCCCTCACTGTTGTCTAAAGTGTGCTTAATGAAGGCCATATGTCTTAATTCCCCCAAAGAGTATTGAATCATCCTTTTATAATTCATGATACTCCACATCAGCCTTCTCTACTGGCTCTTGCAGTCTTCTCCCATCAGCTCTCCCAGTGCTCAAAATGCAGCTTCTGTAAACATTCCTTGACTGTCTCTTGCTTGGAGTGCCTTTTTGAATCTGCTTATCACCTGTCCTCATAATGATTTAGGTTTCTTCTAATGACATTCAATTCCTCCTGGCTCGACCTTTTCTGTTGCTATGCTGTGTCAACCAAACTGCCTGTACGAGCCTGGGAGGTAGCGAGGCAGCATGGGGAATTGTCAAGAGCAGGCAATGTCAGACCCATCTATTTTCCTTCTGCAACAGGGTAACAGGCTTTTTGGCTGAAGTGAAGCAGTGTATGCTGTGCATCTTGATTTTAGTAAGGTTTTTTGGCACTGTTACACGAGGCATTCTCGTAAGCAGATCAGAAATGCATGGTTGAGATGAAACTACTGTGAATGGATAGGAAGCTGCTTGGGAATCCTTACACACAAAGTAATTATTTAAGGATTCATTGTCAAAGTGGAGGTACTGCAGGAATTTGAGCAGCAGTTATTCCATATTTTAGTCAACATAAATGACCTGATGCTAGAATGGAGGATGCTTAGTAAGGCTGCATGTGATACTTGAATGTCTGGAAGTACTTTGGAAGACAGAATTCAATTTGATTTGCAAGTAGGAAATGTGTTGCCAAAACCTTAGGAGAATATTGAGGATGAATAAATGCTATTTATTACAGTTAGGCAAGAATAATGGCACAGATAAAAAAGAGGAGACGGAGAGCAACCAAAGTGCTGGTCTGGACACTGCACTGCAACAGGAATGTGGGTGAGCAGAAGGCAAGTCATGGGAGCGTCAAGAGTGATGAGAGGTCTAGAAAATAGGTTATATGTTACAGAAAATTTGAAAATTTGAGATTGCTTAACGTTAGCCTAAAACCCTAAAAGGCACAAAGCAGCTTTCAAACACAGAAAAAATTAGAAGAAGGCAGGGGAATACATCAGGAAGGAAGGGCCTAAATTCCAGTGAGGGAAGTTTTGTGTTGACGCTGAGGAGAAAAAAAAACTCGAATGGTAAGGATGGTAGAGTGCTGAAAGAAATTCCCTAGGGAAGCTGTGGATTTTGTCACTGCCTGTCTTTAACAAGAGGTTATATCAACTTCTGTAGGCTATGGCGTATACTGATTGTCTGCCTTGAGGCTTTTCAGTTCTTCCAGTCCTCTTGATTCTGTGATTTTCTACCACGTTGCCACTAACACCAGCCTCCAGATCACCCACATGCTGCTTTTTAACTGAGTAAACTCTTCCCTCTCTGCACCATATAGTCCAATCTATAGGACTACAAGGTCATGTGGAAGGAGGAAATTGTAATACCATGCTTATCTGCAGCAAATTATCCAAATAATGTATGGAGAGATGTAACTTAGAGGCACCATAGCTACCTTTGAGTAAAAGAGCTCAGCTGTCGAGGAGCAGGTTAGCTGTGGCAGCAGGAGTTTAATACAGCGTTAGCGCACCACTTCTTAGCTAGGCCAAGCTGCTTGATAGATAGTTGAAGGTATTTCAGCTCAGGTATTTCTTCTCTACTCACTGACCTCTGCAGCACAAGCTCTCTCTGAATAAGCAAACAAGTTCATGATGTGGAGTGTGGACAAAAAAGTACGGGAAGAATGGTGTCTCGGTGTGTGTGTGTTTGTGGTGCTGTTGCTCTGTTTCCTTTCCATCCAGTCTGCTCAAGCTGTGCCCCTCTTCCGTGTTCGTAGATTCCTAAGAAAGATGCTGATTTAAGTGTGATTTTTATTATAAATACTGTTGTTAAATGTTTCCTGTGTAACTTAGAGGTAACTGAGACTGTACTGCTTATTTGTAGCTATTACCCAACAGAGCTTTAAAAGTCTTTCCTATTTAAAGTAGGATTGGAGGATTTATAATTGTAACTCAACTTTCAGTGAGCAGAAGTTTTTAATTCTGAGTGTTCGTAGACAGAGAGGTTGACAAAAGCAAAACTGGTGAAAAGTAACATTTTTAAGAAATAGGTGGAGGTCAGTATTTATGTTAGTATAGGATGAACTTAATCTTTTTTGCCATCTTCATTTCATGTTAGATTTCTATTGAATTAAACATAATTAGATTTCTCTTCTTTCTGTAGAAAAGTTATTTTCACAGGTCTGGAGAGCTGCGAGTAAAATAAATTCCCAATCTAGGAACTAGTTGACAGTTGTTAATTTATAGAGCTTCACTGAAATGTGTATTTCTTGCTAGTTAAGTTCTATAAAGTTATTCACTGTTATGATTTTTAATGTAACAAAGAAAATACGCATGGGGAATTGTTTTAGCCATGAAGCAGCGTTTCCATTGTATGCTTTTAATCAAGTCATAAAGACATTGGAAATACAACTGTGCTGAAAGCAGTATTTGTTATATCTGCATAAATCCCCATCTTCATCACTGTGGGACCTCTTTCCCTGCCAAATTACATGTGCTGCCTGCTCAGATCATGGCAAGAAGCCTCCCAGTTCCCATTGGCACAATATACATGTTGTGTGGCTGTGTGCATCCCAGTGCCAGGGTCCTGAAGGGAGTGCCTGTGCTGCCTGCAGTGCCAGGCTCCCCAAAGCAAGATGGGTGAGCCCCAGGCAACCTGCACAGTCCCTTTTTGACAACTCGGTGAGCTTCCTTTGGGCTGCATGGAGGAAGCATCTGAAGGCCCTGCCCTGTGGCACGAGCAGGGCACCAGGAGCAGGCGAGCAGCAATGTGTGTTGTGTTTTCTCTGCTTGCAGCCAGGCAGCGAGTTGGATAACTTGGAGGAGATCCTGGATGACCTGCAGAACAGCCAGCTACCGCAGCTTTTCCCAGAGAGCCGCCCAGGCGCGCCGGCAGGCTCGGTCGACAAGCAAGCCATCATCAATGACCTCATGCAGCTCACCAGTGACAGCAGCCCCGGCACGGCTGTGGCCACCCAGAAACCAGCAATGAGGATTTCACAGAGCAGTGAGTCCGGCTTGCGCATGGGCAGGGAAAGCGTGTGGAGCCCAGAGTGGGGATGCCGTGCCTGTGGGCCTGCGGCGGGGGAGGAACGAGGCAGCTCCTCAGCCTTCCCCGGCCTTGTGCGATGGCGTAGCGCCATCTGCGGTCATCTCGTTCTGAAACACAGTTGGAGATCACATCTCATTCACGCAGTGCACTTAAATCCTTTTTTAAGGAGATTTAAGGTGTGCTCACAAAATAAACATTTCTGTCAGAAAGTACTACAGTTACGGGTGATGCTGCTGTTGCGGGGCTGTTGGCATCAAGAGCATGTGTGTTTTGTGTTGATGCAGGTTGCCCTTTCTCAACAGTTCTTTCCATAAACAGAACAAGTGAGGCTTTTCAAAGCATGACAAAATGTTTTTCCACAGGATTAATAGAAAAGATGCATGATTAAGAGGAATACCTAAATCTGAGGTGAAATTGTGGCTCCTGATTGAGTCACTTCCAGCTGACTGTGTTCCTTAACTTTATCAGTTAATTTACAAATCATAATTGAAATGTTGGTGTGCTAGCATAAAACAGTGGAAACCAAGCAAAGCAGAGGTTTTATCAGCTATGAATGTTGAAGAAAATATTATACAGAGTCGCTGTTGGCTAGGACAGCAGCATCTGTTCACCTCCTTAAATGTATACTGGAGGACTTTTTTCATCAAATGAAGTTTAGATAATATTCTGAATTAAATGTAGCCATCCTGGTTGCATTTTTTTTATACACAACATAATTTGACTAGGAGGCGTTCAAGGCCAGGTTGGATGGGGCCGTGGACAGCCTGATCTGGCAGGTGGCAACCCTGCCCATGGCAGGACGTTGGAGCTCTTTAAGGTCCCTTACAACCTGAGCCATTCTATGAAATTTATTCATTAGAAATGTTTAAATAGAGATTAATGTTTAAATTGACATTAAAGCCACTACAGATCTTTATAATACAATTTGTTGAAACTGAATGCGAGTACAGGAGTACTAACAGCAGCCGTACCTGTCAGGAAAAAAATCTCCATGCATCTGAAATCATCAATATATTCTTTCTGAAGCATGGTCTCTTCTGGTTCCTTTCGAATTTCCAGAATTAAGCCTTTGCTTTTGCTTATAAATGTTCAAGACCAGGCTTGCGGGGCTCAAAGTCCCATCCAACCTGGTACGTATAGATATAGATTATGTATCTATACATGCACAGTATAATATATAATAGTATAGAGGTTTAAATTGTTTTCCATTTTGTGCTATAAAGGCAGTATTATTCACTCTATTTCTTGGTATTACATAACACAAAGGGACTTTGGAATCATTTTTGTATCTTTGACTTTAAATCTGCTTTCAAACCTATTGGAAGAGCAGTAGAAGTATGATTATCAGTGAGAGTATCTTGGTGGGTAACAGGAGTTTTGAAAAAGAAGCATCCTGTTTCCTCTGTAAATTAAAAACCTTTTTTTTTCCCCTTCTAGCTCAGTCTTGTGTTTATGCTTAATTCTCCTAGGGATTTTCAGCCTTATTTTCAGTAGAAGAGCACGCAGAAAGCAGGTGCATAGGAATAGTGAGTGGCTTTTTGTATGCTCACAGAAAATCAATGTAAAATGAATGTCAAATCATACACGATTTCAAACTATTTTTTCCTCAAAGAAATAACCAGCTTTCATTTTTTTTAAGTTGTACATGAAAATTCTTTAAATAATTTGACCTGTTAAAAATATATATATTTTTAACTGTTGATCACTGCTAGATTTGCCAAATACTTTTTAGAGTTTGTTGCTTGAGGAGCAGCGAGCCTTCTTTGGTCCCATCCTAACCAAAAGCAGAATATGTGATCTGAGCACCGTCACATCCGTGTTGTTATTTTGTGCTGCATTTCCAGCTTTCCTTTTTGTAGGATCAAGGATTGCTTGCAGTTACCCATGTAGTAACTTACTCATCTATGTGATCTCTCAGGCTTATAGGGAAAACCGTTCTGAAATCATCAATAGTGATAAGCTTTGGGTCAATCCAAGACTTTATGGTGTCATTTTTGTCTCATAAGTAAATTTATTTTCTTCTCTGAACAGACAGTGAGAACAAAAGTGTGACCTCATGGTTAGGAAATAGGTGTATGTGTTGTAATTTATTCCTTCTACACAGATTCACCTAACAGAAAATTTACAAATTTACACATGCAGAGAGAATTTGTATAACCTGGCTTTATAAAGTAGGGAGAAAAAACAGATGCCTTTGTAATATGTTTCTGTACCTACAAACAAGATTGTTAAACCTTATCTGAGTTCTCAAATTCAAAACTATCATTATTTTGATCTAAAATAAGAAATAACTTCTTTTAATTCTTTCTTCCGTGGTGAATTGTAAAATGTAGAGGTTGCCCTAAGGATGCTTTTAAATCAGAAACTCTTTTAGGGGAATCTATCAGAAATTACTGCAAATAATACTTTCACAAAAATGGTTAATGTCTGTGTGTTTTTTTGTGTGATTGGAAACAGTCACACAGACACATGGTTAGTGTTTGGCTCATGTTTGAAAACTACTTGTGCACACAGGAGACAGTTTCATGCATTTGAACATTGACCAGCTGAGCCAGATATTTGCCAGTCAAGATCCAAAGCTCACTTTTGTTAGACAGCCTGCAGTTTTCTTTGCAGAGGTGGATTTTAAGAGCCCAGAACAACTCAGCAGAAGAAAATAGTTGTAGAAAGATGACAGCAATCATCAAGCACAGTTCTCTTTTCCAGAATATTATGGTGCTACAGCTCTAAATCTGGATGATTTATTCATTGTTGCTGAATCATGAAAGTATTTATTAATGACAAAAATAAAATAGGAAGGAGACCTAGAAATGGAGCTACAGGATCAGATACAGACTCAATCTGTCCTTAATTTTGGTAATTTCTTCAAGGACACAGCTTATGCTGGAAAAATTTCAAGACTGAGATAATTCCTAACAATCTGCCTCAGGATGACATCTGCACACGATCACAGTCCTGCTAGGTGTAAGATTAACTGGCAGTAGTATGCACATCACATAGTGGTATGTTTTACTGCAGTGGCCCTCTAAGTTAAGTTGTATCACTTAAGGTTTTAAAAACATAAGTCATCTCTCTTTCAGTGTCAGAATGTTCCATTTTGAAATTTACATGAAAATGTAGAGAAGGGATGTCTCTCAGACAGATAGAATGGGTAAATTAAGCAGCATTAAATAGCTCAGCCCAGAGCTTTGAGTGTGTTTGGGTTCTTTCTTTTTTTTGACAAGTTTCCATTCTTGTAACTTTGCTTTTTGTTTGCTCCTCCTGTCTAGCTTTTAATAACCCACGAGCAGGGCAACTGGGCAGGTTATTACCAAACCAGAATTTACCACTTGACATCACACTGCAGAACCCAACAGGTGCAGGAGCCTTCCCACCCATAAGGACGAGTAGCCCATATTCAGTGATACCTCAGCCAGGACTGATGGGCAGGAATGAAGGGATGATAGGAAGTCAAGGAGCTTTAGGAAACAGTAGCACAGGTAAGAACATTTTCCATTTGTTTTAATGTACTTGATTCACGGACTACATTACATGTAACTTAATGCTGAGGTTATTAACAAGTACAGAATGCATGTATCCAAACAGTATGGAAAAAAAATGTGTTCAGTGTGCTGTTACATATTGGCATATATATTTTGAACTTGCTGCATATTTTTAGGTATGTTCTTTGCACACTGCTTTTCACTTCCTTTAAAATTTCTATGGACACGTATAGGCAGTTAGAATCTGTTCACATTGATGTTACAGGTTCAGCTGAAGCTTAGATAGGTAAAAATCAGGTCTTTCTGCCTCAAGAATGTAAATAAATGAACCATTCAAAATGAAACTATGGACATTATTATTTCTCCTTTGGTGTGTTTCTTTACAGACCCTGCAATTGCCCTTAGTTATCCTTTACTTATTAATGTTAGTTCTCATTTCAAATTACAGAAAAGCTAATGCTTTCATCATTTTCTGAAACATTTTTTTTTTTCTGGAACCAAGAGATCTTGTAATGGTACACATTTCCACTCCTCATCCTGGACTGTTTGTAGTGCACTGATTTCTTCATGTTACTTCAATATTGTATAAAGATACTAAAGGGTGTTTCACTGGAAGGTCAGCCTGATTGACTTACTTCGACTAACACGTAGTCCAAGACTATACAAGTGTAGAAACAACTGCTAAGAAAACTGAATAGATGGATATTTTAAGTCATTTCAGCTGGCTATTCATTGCCGGAATTTGCATCAATATTAAAAGAGACATACTGACAGATTCTGAAATAAGTTATGTGAGTAGATTAGAGGTCAGCTTGTAGTCTTTCAAGTGTCCTATTACTTTTACCCTCTGTATACATATTTGAGGGTGTTATTCATCTTATGTATACAAGTTAGAGAGTATTATCTGTGTTCCTGCCATTTGCTGTAGCACACCACATATTTCAGCTGATAGAACGTGTACACAAGCAGAACAAACCTGAGGATGCAATACTGAAGCAAATTTTGCTCAGCAGATGAAACAGTGACCCTCTTCAGAGGGTTCTTCTCCTTGGTTATACGTCACCAAATAATTGAACAAATGAGTAGTAATTATAAGGGTGGCTTTTAGCATTCATTTAAGAATGCTACAAAATACAGCTGGATGGAGCAATAGTCCAGTCTGAAATCCATATTTGATCTGCTCTCTAGACTGTATAAAATTGAAACGGTACAAACATCTTGCTTTAAGTATGTTTTTTGTTGTTTTGCTTTCTTGTGTGTGTGAGTTGCATTTGGCTTTTTTTTTTCTTTTTACTACCGTCAGAGTGTAGTTTTCTGTATATTCCAAGTGTAAATAAACCGTATCAGTTGTTTACAGTAGATGTAGGAGGACTTCCCCTAAAATAACGGTAATGAACTTCAGCATCTATCGGAAAGTTCCTGTGAGTAATTTCCCTGCACTGTATATTGGTTCAAGATTATCTTGGGTAAGCCTTGAAGCTAAGAAGGCTATATACTATGAATTAAAGGGCTTGCCGAAAGGTGTTTGCAGAATGCAAATTTGAATTTAATCCTTATAATTTGCAAGCATGTGTAGCGATAACATGTCGTTACTCAAGTCTTCATTCTCACTTAGCACTTGGAAAGTAAAGCAGACACACATCAGCAAACGTGATTCATTTCCTGAGGAAGGAAGTCAGTGCTATCCACACACCCTCAGCACCTGTTGCAGACTACATGTGGGAACACTTACTCTTAACAGTGTTTGAGAAATGATAAAAGGATCTTCCTCATGTAAAATGCATAATAATCTCCACTCCCTTCACTAAGCAGTGTACGGCATCTTTCTGTAGCCTTGCACATCTGGACAGACAGTTGTGATACAATGTGCTTTGAGTGAAACTGCTGCATTTTCATCTCTAAAAATGTAGCTCATCAGCCAGCTGCAATGCTAAAGCTGCCCTGAGTCATGCTCCTCCACCTGACTCTGCCCGACTTTTGTGCAGGGATGATCAGTGGTAGTGCCCCGCGACCTGCCATGACATCTGGAGAGTGGGGAAGCCAGGCTTCTGCTGTGAGGGTGACATGCGCGCCCACCGCTAGCGCCATGAACAGGCCGGTGCAGGCGGGCCTGATCCGCAACCCCACAGCCAGCATCCCCTTGAGACCCAGCAGCCAGCCCGGCCCAAGGCAGATGCTTCCATCTCAGGTCATGAATATGGGTAAGTGTGTGGAGTTGTGGCTTCTGGTGCGCGCTGGGCTGTCGGAGATGAAGCAGCAAAAAGTCTCACTGCAGTTCTAGATTTGATGAGAACTGCATTCCACAGTGAAAGCTTCCTGTGGGAGTGGGAAGGAAGGTGTGTAAAATGTTGATTTTTAACACGTCTTAATAACAACTCCAGATACTCTGTAGCTTCTTAATGGTATGGATTTCCTAAGAAAGCGGATGTGAAATTTTAAAAATATTTTTAAAGAGGAAATGCTGTGAACACTGTCATTGTATTGGCTGGTTCCAAAGCAAGTACAGTGCTCTTACAATGCTGACTTTGTGTACTACCTTTTAAAATACTTTTCTTACTAGTATTTTACATCTGTGATGTCATGTTTGCTGTTTTGTGGTTTTGAACCTTGTCACAGTTATAACATCATTTGTTCACATTTTAAAAGTGATATTTAACAAAAAATAATGATGCTTCGAAGTGTAATGTTACTAGAGTCTTAACGCTTTTAATGCTTTTACTGCTACGTTGATGATTTCATGGAAAGGATTATCATGAAGATAGAAAAATCTGTGTGGTTATTTTTCCTTGATTAGGGCCATCCGAATTGGAGATGAACATAGGAGGACCTCAGTATAGCCAACAGCAGGCTCCTCCAAATCAGACTGCACCATGGCCAGACAGCATCTTGCCTATAGACCAGGCAACATTTGGTGGTCAGAACAGGTGAGTCTTAGTGACACTTCAAAGCATGGAGAGATTTAACAGGCCAGAGTTTTTTACGCCTCATGGAAACATAGTCCTGTGTAAAATATCACCACGGGTATATCAATGTAATGCTTGTAGTGTTTTATGCTCGTGAAACGTATACATGTTGCAGTAACACTTGCAAATGCTTTCTTTGCCATTTAATGGATTGGAGGAATTAAGAGTTCTGTATGCAGCCAGTGCTGCAGGTAGTTGTATCAATTTCACTTCTCAAATATGAATACGAGCATAATTCTGTCTAGTTTTACCAGTGTTCTTGTTAACAATGCATAATACTGTTAAGGACATGGGTCATTCCGAAAACTGCTTTCACACCAGCGGAGGTGACCACTGTTGCTGTCATCACAGCTGAAACACACCACCCACTGCCTCACTGTGCTCACATCCACTGTTTGGTCTCCAGAAACATTCAGCAAGCGTCAATGAATGTCAGTGGGTGCCATTTTTTCTACATGATGAGGGAATTAAGTTCCACATCATTGCTCCATACGCACTTCCCATGTCAGGTGCCGCTGTGTCAGACTGTCCCTCTGCTTCCATCTGCTGCACGGCAACAAAATATAATGGACTATTGGTGGGAAGGTTCAGCCTCTACTGTCACACCACCAACATCCATCTCTGACGCTGTGGGCCAGCACAACAAAATAGGAAGCGTTACTTTCAGAGCAGCACTCGTACAAGGAAAATATTTAAAACTAAAAGTGGAAAAATGCCACTTTAGAAACAAACCCCTTTGTATTTACAACATGGCTGTCTTTTCCCGTGTTGGAGCAGTGTTTTTAGTAGTGCAGGACTTTGTCATCATCTCTTTTGTTTGCTCCTTTTTAATTGACCTAAATCCTCTAAGAGGGAAGAAAGATGAAGTGAAGGGGAGGCCGCCTCTCCCTGAGGTTAGTTAGCTCCTCCTCAGGTAACCAGAACCACCATTGGATCACAGCTTATTTTAACTCTCATGTAAAATAGGTGTTTGTTATTATGCCTTTTAAATAATGTCTGTTTAAATAATGTCACACTTGTTTAAGAAGACTTGTATGTCTTCCCCCAAAACCTTGCGGCTTAAGTTAGAGAGATGTGCACCATATAAGTGATACAAAATGGGCAGACAAAGGAGAAACATTGAGATATTTTGAACTGTGTAAGCAAGAATATATTTTCCAGTAGCAGATGGGAGGAGTGCTGAAAAGGAAATGAAGAAGAAGCAGTTGGAAAAAAAAGTGTGTGTGAAGGAAGTTGAATCTTCTGACTGCATTATCTTAATTTTCTTTCTGAAAGGATATCCTAGGATATTATATGTAAATTTAACATTGTGGCATCTTCTCTGCTACTTTCCTACTTTTCCATGTTTTTCAAAATGCATTCTAGTGCTAATTCTCCCCCTGATAGGGTGCACATATACCAGAAGTACTGTTGACATAACTACCACTTTGTAAATGATACCACATTATAAAATACAGGGCCACAGAGTTTGGTCAGCAAGCCAGGGAGATAATTCTCCAGTTTTGTCATAGCTGGAGATGGTGAAAAAAAAGTCCTGTCACATTGCATCTGAAAGTAATCGTATTTTGATGATTTAGACCAAAACAGAAGTGATGAATTGTTTGGTGCTGTCACTTTGTTTTATATTAATCCCTAGGATTTTCATTTTTATGATTTGATTGTTTGCATGACTATTAAATCATGTATCTCTTTACGAAGTAATAATGTGAATAAAAATAATTACATGAGACAGAAATTAAGCATTGTCATTCTGGTATATAAAAGGAGTTGAAAAAAAGTAATTGTTGGTTAATGTGAAGAACTTAACAAATGTTTTAAACTTTTTCTTACCATCTATGTTCATGCCCATATACAGTTTGGGTGAGGTTTTTTTGTTAGCCCCGTGGATTGATCGTTTTTCCAGGTCGTATTTATAAGTCAGCTTTGAAGTTTGTAAGCAATTGAATTGGAGGATTTTTTTTTTTTTCTGTGTATCCCTCCTCTTTGCTGATTTATAATGCTCTCTTGAGAGTTGTAGGAACTTTTCTGTATATGAGATTGATTAATGTCTTTGCAGTGTCTTGAAGATTGTATGTCATATACATACACATCTAGTTTTCCTGTTTACTGTCCTTTGGGGCATTTTTAGGGGTATAGCCCCATAATGCATCTCTTCCCTTCTATTCAGCTTTGACATAGAGATTAGAATTCCGTGGCAACCATATATCTTGTTATGGAAACTAACTGCACAAGCATGGTCCTTTTTTTGTTAGTTTTACCAAACAAACATGCAAAAAGGCTTCTTCATATAGTGCTTTTCTCTCCTTCCATATGTGACACCTTTTGTTTTCTCTGAGTAATTACCTGGGGTGGGATTCTACCACATTGCACTCATAGTAGCTGCCCTTGCAGAATGCTTTTCTTTTAATATGTTCTGTTGTAATCTTGTAGCATTGTGTGTGATGCAGAAGCCCTACGGTGTATGAATGGTGCAAAGGAAAAAATGTCATTTGGCTGCTGCTAAGGTGTCATATCAGATTTAGTTTATTTCTCAGTAAGTTTTCTCCTTTGGGTTGGGAATAAACCTTTATTCTGTCTTCGTGAGTGTGCTTTGCATACAAATCCAGGAGTGAGGTGGGCAGGACTTGTAGGGCCACACTGGCCTGGCAGTATCCAAATTCTTGCTGATGCTCTTCTTAGGCATATAGCCAAGTACATAAACTGGTACCCAAGTGTGCAATTCCATAGGATGTGCTGAGTTATTACAGTGTTACATTGCAAACAAAAAGGGGAATGTCCTTTTCATCCTGCTTCTGGCCAGTTCTTCCAGCTGCTCAGTTTGTACACATTCAGGCAATCTTTGGATCCCTCTATGACTCTTCAATTTGCTTAGTGTGATAGGAGACCAGTTAACAGTAGCTATGGAAATGATTTTTTTCTCTACTTGTGATTGTAAACTTAATTTAATGTCTAAAATTCAAAGTTACAGTTACCTGAAAATAAATCTAGTTAGCTTTCTGTGTTCAGTGATTGTGTTCTATACTGACTTCTATGCCCCTCTGCTGCTGTGCTTCTCTCTGTAGTAGGAAACCAGCAGTCAGGCACGCTCAGTCTACTCGCTTGTTGGATACGCAGCACTTGAAGGGTCTTGACAGGCATTAATCATGCCATTCAGCTATTTCTTTGGGAGGCTGAACTTTCATCCAGAATAGGTTTCTAAACAAAATTGACAGCTATTAAAGTAATTTCTGTCTCCACTTGTTAGTTCAATTTGACTACTGATCCTCTGATACTATTTCTCAGCTTTCAGCAGCTGTTTACCAACGCTGTATTCATGTTTTCACAGGCAACCGTTTGGCAGCTCACCAGACGATCTCTTGTGTAATCATCCTTCATCAGAATCACCAAGTGATGAGGGTGCTCTCCTGGATCAGCTTTATATGGCATTAAGGAATTTTGATGGCTTAGAAGAAATCGACAGGGCTCTGGGAATACCAGAACTCGTTAGCCAGGTATAGTGGAGTCTGCATGTCATACATTAGGTATTGTGGTGAAAGGATAAATTGTGACATGAAGGTGAAATTTGTGTTGAAGAAGGGAATTCTTACAAGCTAAGATGAAGTTGTGTATTTTAGTGGAAGTTGGTGTAAGAGCTTGCTGTCATCTGAAAAGCTTGCTTCAGCTCCAGCTTTATAATTCCCACATCTCCTGTGCCACCCTCACCCAGCTCCTCTTCTGACGTTTGCTGTGCCCATTTGTTTTATACACCAAATGGAAAAATTAACATTTTTTGCTTACCTGGCGATCAGAGGAACAATGCTGGGTGGGAGAAAGGTAAGGTCACATCCAAAATAGGGCAAAGGGAAGAAGCAGAAAAGGTTATGTAGACCTAAGATCAGAGGAGCGACCTTTGTACTACACTGGTAGCAAGCTTTTGGATAAGCAAAACTATCATTTCACCTGTTTGATTGCTTTTTTTCCTTAGTTAATTAACATGAGATAAAGGATACTCATTCTTCACCTTGAAGCAAATAATTTCATTCCAAGCACTTAGAAGTACATATTTATTTTTAATTAGGAACGTGCCACATTAAGTTGTTTGATGTACTTTTTTTCCTCGGTTCCTTTTGCTAGCATTCACTTGGTTCTGGTCCATTTCAGTCCTATGTAGTGCAAAAACATGAATCAAAAATTAAAAAAAAAAGTTTTTGAAGAAAAGCTGGTGTTTAATGTTTCTGACATCAAAATTGTATTTCTAAAACAGCCATTTGTGCCTCTACACTGATTTCATATTCTCAGACAAGCCTAGAACACCCATTTCACTTGCTAGACTTCATTAGCAGCCTGGTGATAACTTCTGAGCTATTTCTGTGTTTTAGATACTACTTTTATCTCTCCACATCCATGCACTATCTGTAACTATGAAACAGGACCGATGAAATCGTGCTTTGAACGTGTGAAAACCATCCCCAGAATTATCTTGGTACAACACAGAACTCAGTGGAGTGTCACTTATTGGTGAACTTCAGTTTTGCAAAATTTCCATGCGGTGTAATATAACTTTTGGAATACCACCACCCAAAAATATGAATAATGTTTTATTTCAAACTCAGTCTTAAATATATTTATGTTTAATTAATACCTCAGTGGAAATGATTAAAGAGTTTTGCAGGTAAGACAACTGTCACATTTTAGAATATGTTATTTTTTAAATATCCATCAAACATCTTAGAAAAGCTTAAAATCTTTATTTCATGAGGGCAGTGAAATTTAGATTAACTCAGTTTCCAAGGACAGTGTGGAATAAGCTATAAAATTATTCTGGCTAGAGCAAATATCAGGAAGTATCTAGAATAGAGTTTAGAGTTGTGTTTGCTTTTTATGCTAAAGGGTAATCAGTTTGTGCCAAAATGCCCTGAAGGAATTAGGCACTTTATTCCCATTAGCTTCAGTAATAGTTTTAGGCGTCTTTATTTCAAGTCATTACTTTGTCTAAAGATACTGATCAAAATCTACTTTCTCATCCTTATTCATTAGTAATGTCTTTGAATTTGTCTCTGATTCAGTGGCACCTGCCATGGCTTTATTTACAGGTTTTATTACAAAATTTGTCATTTCAAGCTTTTATTCATTAACATAATGATAAAGTTATTGTGCTAAGAACGTGACAGAATGCAACTCATAGTTGTAAAAACATAGAAAGGGAAGGGAGAATTGTCTTCATGAGCATGTGTTGTAAAACCGAAATACAATTATATTTGTTTTATAAGAAAAAAATGCAATAATAATGAAAAGAAAAGAAGTTTTACATAATTTGCTGTGTGAAAGTGTTCATTTGCTGGAAGGGTGTTCTTTCACGTGGTATTAGTCTCATGCAATCATGTGGAAACCGTGTCCCACCAACTGCTTATGTCGTCCCCATACTTCTGCAGAGCCAGGCTGTGGACCCAGAGACCTTCCCCGGCCAGGACTCGAGCATGCTGTTGGAACAGAAGGCTCAGGTTTTCTCCCAGCAGTACACAGCTCAGGCTCAGATGGCTCAGGGCAGCTACGCACCCATGCAGGACCCCAGCTTCCACCCTATGGGGCAGCGCCCCGGCTACGCCGCCCTGCGCATGCAACCCCGGCCTGGCCTGCGGCCCGCCAGCATCATCCAGAGCCAGCCCAACCAGCTGCGGCTCCAGCTGCAGCACCGTCTCCAGGCACAGCAGGTATGGCACAAATCTCACTGTGTCAGCTTACCTGGGGTGCCCTGCATGTATGCTTTCAACAGTCTAGTTCCAATTCTAAACTAAAGCCATAATGAGGTTTTCTGGAACAGCACCTTAGCACCTCTCACACTCATTTCACACATATTTTTTATCTTTTTTGCAGCTTTCCTTTATTCTTTCTGTAATATTGCACAAGACTGTGCCCAGTATTTAAGCCTGGGTCTTGCTAATTCTTTGACCAAGGCCACAGTGGAGCCTTTTCTTGCATAGGTCTGTTTCTGTTTGTTACATCTTGACTCAGGTTGGATATTGGGAAAAATTTCGTCTCAGAACGTGCTGTTGAGGCACTGGAACAAGCTGCCCAGGGAGGTGGTGCGGTCTCTATCCCTGGAGGTGTTCAAGAGCCATGTACATGTGGCACTGAGGGACATGGGTTAGTGGGCAAAGTGGAAGTGGGCTGATGGTTGGACTAGATGATCTTAGTGGTCTTTTCCAACCTTAACGGTTCTATTTTATGAATCTTCCAATAATCTACGTTATTTTTTTTACTGCATCCTAAGATATTACCTACATCCTTTTTTCTTTTTTTTCCTCTTTTTTTTTTTTTTTTGCCTTGGTCTACTTTCAAGGATCATTTTTAAATGTATAGGTTTATAGTGTTATTTGAAAGATATTAATACTACTTCAGTGGAGAAAAAAAGATCATTCCTGCCTTTAAACATCAGGATAGGGTCTGATTTCGTGTAAAAAAAAAACCAGTCCAGTCTGAAACTCAAACAAGACTGGAACTGTGAAGACAGTGTTAGCGTTGTTGTTACTTGTATATTCTGTGAATAACAGGACTTGAGCAGGAAAACTAGTTTCCGCTGGCATCTGTACAACTAGGTCCTCAAACCCTCGAGCCTACTGATTCAGAAGAAGATACGTATAAAATTTCCCTTTTTTTCCTACTAAGAACTATTTTTTCCCTTTAGAATCGGCAGCCACTGATAAATCAGATCAGCAGTGTCTCCAATATGAACCTGTCTTTGAGGCCTGGGGTGCCGACGCAGGTGAGGAAAACAGATCTTAAAGCAGATCACTGTATTTTCCCTTTTCCTGTTAGAATTAGTTTAAGCTGCAGTAGTCACGCAATATTGTTAACACAACAAATTTCAAAGCTTGAATGCTAATGATGCAATCTAAATGATATTTTACTGTTTTACTGGTATTCCTCTGTTGTTTTATTTCTGAGAGTCCCATATTTACACAAGCTGGATGGTTATTAACTAGAAGTAGGTAGGAATGCTTTTTTAGCCAGACTTATTTCCTAAAGCCACGTTTTTTTCAGTGAGCTCTCTTTGCAGTTAGAAATTGCTGCAGCATTAAATGCCGTTATTATTTCTGTTGATGACACTTGCACTGTTGGAAATCTTTCCCAGCAGAAGCATTAGCAAGGTGATTTTCCCCCATTTAATGGTAGGTGTGTGGTGGGGAGGAAGAAAGAGCTGGGATCTCCCTGACTGCTCCAGTGGCGGTGCCTTTGCAAGGGTTCTTAACGGGTAGGGGTGCTTTTCCTACAGGGCCCCATCAACGCACAGATGCTGGCGCAGAGGCAACGGGAGATCCTGAGCCAGCACCTGCGGCAGCGGCAGATGCAGCAGCAGCAGCAGGTGCAGCAGCGGACGCTGATGATGCGTGGGCAGGGCTTGAGCATGACCCCCAGCATGGTGGCAACCGGGGGCATACCAGCAACCATGAGCAACCCACGGATCCCGCAGGCAAACGCACAGCAGTTCCCATTTCCTCCAAACTACGGTACTGGTTCTACTTGTCCTTACTCTGTAATTTCAACGCTCCTTTCTCCCCAGTGTCCCCCCAAGATCCCATCCCACAGCCCCTTCCTTGTCCAGCTCCCCAGGGAGGCGTAGAGTTTTGGGCCTCTCGGACGTCTTCAAACGCTACGTGGTACTTGCCACTCTCCTAACTCAAATACCACCCTGAGCACTACTCTTTCCTTGAGCAATAGCAGAAGTGCAATGTGTGTGATTGTTTATGTGCATAGATATGTGAACGCACAAATGTGTATGCACACATGCACATGTGGAAGTGTATGTATTAGCTTGATAGACTCTGAATTTTGACTAAACAAGTCGATTCATCCAGCAAAAGCACAAACGAAGAATGTGAATTTATGTCAGCAAACCACGTAAAGTGATCAGAACCAAAGCTGTACTAGATCCTTTAAGATCATTTTTATATTGGTAGGGAGTTTTTTACATTTTTGTAATGAAGTATTGCTTTAATATCCAACAGATTCTTTCCAATTCTTTCCAACCCTTCGTATAATGTAAAATTAACAACTAGCTATTGAGTTTAAGTAATAAAAATTAGTTTCAGATAGGACATTTCTGTCTCCATCCTTGACCCCGTGCGTAATATGACAGCTAATATCATGTTATCTGTATGCTGTACAAAGCTTTATGCAGCTTTGTATAAGTAGCAGAATTGTAAAAAGTTGTAAAAGTTGTATTGTAACTGATTGTAAAAGTTAAATAAAATAATTTGAAGTTCTTTTGATAAAACCAAAACAAATTATTTCCACTCAGTTCTAGATTTGCTATCTATTCTTACTGGTTTGTTATACTTTAAACCATCTTCTAAATCACAGCCGTGCTTTCCCTCTACATGTTTGTAATTGCTTTATGAAAATGAGGAGACATTAAGATATTCTCCTTTTATAATACAGACTCAGGTACAGAGATGCCATGCAGACAGCGAATACAGAAATTGATTTCATACCACCTGAGTCATATGCCAACATTGAGTGGCTTGTTTCTGTTGACTGTGCTGTTCTTGAAGAGCTTAAGACCAAAACGTCTTGGTTTAAAACAAAATTTCTGCACATAGTTGGCATTTTACAGGCTAAGTTGTTTTCTTCGACTAGATATATTTTTTTCATTTTACAAAATCATTAAATGCTTGCACAAAATGGCATTGTCTGGTTTTGTGTGGACAGAGGAATCAAGATGCTGAGGCTTTAGGAACTTTAGAAAAACTTAAAAGTTATAACCAAATATTAAAAAGTCATGCAGTAAATGGGTAGTGCATAACTTCTTTCACAAAAGTGGATTTGTGTGCAGAACAAATGGTTTATTTGTTTGAATGCACTTTCTGCACAGAATTCACTTAGTGTTTTTGTTTGTGGTTTCTGTTGGGAGAGTGCTTGTATGGTTAGGTCACACAAGTAGCCAACATACTTCAGCAAAACCATTTTTGAAGTTATACATGTAGTATTGAGTTGATGACATCTTGCTTTTAATCTAGGACCTACAGTTAAGATGCAAGGTTATAGGTTCCAGGTGACATAAGTGCAAAGACATATCTGCAGGTTTGAGCTCTTTTTTTTTTTAAACGCTGAATGTACATTAGCTAATTTTCTCTTCTTATTTTTTAGGAATTAGTCAGCAGCCTGATCCAGGCTTCACAGGGGCCACCACTCCTCAGAGTCCACTGATGTCCCCAAGACTTGCTCACACGCAAAGCCCCATGATTCAGCAGACTCAGGCTAATCCTGCCTATCAGTCCTCTACAGAGATGAATGGGTGGGCACAAGGGAATATGGGTGGAAACAGGTAAATGCAGAACAAGACAAAAATGAGCATACAGCGTAATGGGGTAGTTTATGGTCTACACTTATTTGTGGGGTTGTTTATATGTATTTGTTTGCTGCTAATGGTCTGTCCTAAAAGAGATTTCTTTTCAGTTTGGCTTGATGAATTAAATACTGCCTTCATACAAAGCAAAGTGAGTGCATTGCTAAAAGATGTGCATCCATACAATGCATTGCTTTTTCTCTTATAACCAGTAAAACACTGTGTTCTTAAGAAGCAACTGTGCTGCACAGTGAACTCCAGCTCCTAACATTTGTGTGGATGCATTTCTTCTGCATATGATTTTAATGTTGTGCTCCCACAGTGCTTTCCACATGGCTGGATCAGCTGAGCCGTAGCCTATGCATTCTGTACTGCTCTGGAATTATGGTGACTGGATATCACCTCCCACTTCAAACTCTGGAGTGCGACCAGGTTCAATCCAGTACCTGCACATATTTGGGATCAGCTATCATTCTCTGAGAGCATTGTAGTATGCCTCATGCATGCAGTCACCTTTCCAATTGAGGCCCATGCCCAGCTAATGTAGCTCCATTATAATCAGCCTGTCCACGTTGAATAGGTTGGGTGTTGAATGCAGTGTGCAGACAGTGACAAGTTTCCAGATGGCAATGATCTGTGTTTTTCAGTGGAAGATGGGAAGATCTGTCAGGTTGGTGTATAACTGACCTCTATCAGTTGAGGCTGGAGTGCTCTAAGGTCTCTAGCACGGTGGTTTCCTCATCCCAGAGCTCTCAGCCTGCTTTTACTATCCCAGCTCAACAACAAATCTTCTTCCTGCTTGTTTATATATCTATTTAATAAACCCAGAAAAACAGTATTTCAGTAACAAGGCTGATCCGAGTTCCCCTTAAAGCAACTAATTTATCTCTCATCCTGATCCTTGTCTGTACCTCTTCCTCACTGTCTTCCTGAAGCATCTGCAGGAGGCAGAGCTACTGCTGCCACGGCTTCTGTTGAAACTGCAGCAGGAGCAGACTAATGGCTTGCTCACTAAACTGCAGCCCTACTATGGAGACATGTCAAATGTTTTTACACAAGCCACTGAGTATTCACAATGATCTGTAGCGTACTCTTTCGACCATCCAGATAATGACTTAAAAAAGGGGTTAGGTGGCCTGAAAAGAGATGGAATAGAAGGAAGAGAATTGCGGGACTTTTGGAGTTTGGTCCTGCACTGGGAATGCAGCTGCATTCCACAAAGAGCTCTGCAAAGAAAGTCTCACAACAGGCAGTGGGTGGCAATAGCATAATGGAGTACCCGAGTGCAAGGTTGAGCACTAACCCTGAAAAGATTTCCTCATCTGGAGAGTGAAAGTCAGCTGTTGATGTGGAGGTGGCTGCTGTGTGCCATCTGACACGCAGCAGTCCTCCTGCAATGTTTCAGTCTCATGCAGATCCTCTAAACAGACACATCTTCAGCAGTTATTCCTTCATTGACTGCTGGAGTATGTTTAAAGAGTGGAAAAGACTGATGTGTAAATAATGGAGTGTCTTTTAGGAAATATAAAAGCCCACTCGTGACTTTAACACAACAAGAAGGAAGGATACCACTTGGCTTTGAATAAAATCTGGGATTAAATCTTTCACAGTTACACTTAATGTTGTTCAGAAGTATCCTTACAAGAGCATAAGGGGCAATCGTCTTAGATGTTCTGTTGTTTCTTACAACCCCGTTTTCTGATGCTAAGATTTAGTGAATAAATTTCTGCACAACTGCATGTCTATATTTGTGAGCCCACTTGCCATAATTGTATGTGCAAATCTGGTATACATATGTGTGAATAGCCTCTGCTGCGGAAAGAAAGCTCATTAGATCAAATCCAGTACCGATTCAACAGTCTTATGCTTTGCTAATGATGGAGGGGAAAAAAAGATGTTTTCCTTTCCGTCCAAAAATTGCTTTCCTGAATATATTTATAATATGTGAAGACAAATTTCAGCAGCGAATTGGCTGTTATTGCATACACATAACAGATTTGTACTCTGCCATAGTTTCACACGCAAAGGCATGCGTTTTTGTGCACCGACATGGGAACTTACGTTTTGGAAAGCTATTCCTTAGACACTGATGCAGCTGAAAACTAGTCTTTTTTTGAGGTTGGGATAAACAACTATATGTACAAATTCTAGCTTAAAATATATTAAAAAGAGAGCAGTTTCCTAGTGGCTTCAGCATTCTGACACATTGCTTTTTCCATTCCTTGCTATAGCATGTTTTCACAACAGTCCCCACCACATTTTGGGCAGCAAGCAAGCACCAGCATGTACAATAATAACATGAACATCAGTGTATCCATGGCAACCAACACAAGTGGTATGAACAACATGAACCAGATGACAGGGCAGATCAGCATGACCTCAGCGACCTCTGTGCCTACATCAGGGTTGTCCTCCATGGGTCCTGAGCAGGTGAGAATTTAAGGACTTGAGATGACAGCTAGAGGATTTTCTGTGACTTCCAGTAGTTTTCCAGGTCCGCTGTGTTGGGCTGTAACTGCTGTAAGCCATTATGTTTCTTTTCTTAGTTTTCTTAAGAAATGTTTATGTTACAAAGGCTTTGTTTTTAGCTCTGCACTCAGATAACCAGTGACTAATGAGATAGAGAGCACCATTCGCAACTAAATTTCCCATTTGAGCTAGCACCACTGTAGCTAGTACATACAGTACTAGCTCCTGGACTTCTGTGGAGAATGGGTGCCAATTTAGCTCCTGATCTCACTAGGTAAGTTGCCACAGCACAGTGGCTGGACACCAGTGTTTGTGCTCAGCCCTCGAAGCTAAGGCCGAGTGGCCGGCAGGTAAGAATGAAATATGCTGGCACGGGCAATGTGAAAAATGCTTCTGCTTCTTTGTAGTACCAGAGCACAAGCAGTCAACATCAACAACTGTCACGCTGGCATCGTTGCAAGCTCCAAATCCACACTTCTTGTAATGCGGTGCTTATAAAACAGATTGCTAAACCATTAAGTAACCTGTTCTATTCTGCCAAGAAGAGGTTTACACACTTGTTTTCATTTGAGACTGCTAGTGAGGGCATCTGATATAAGGCAAATAACATTTCCATTTGTAGGCTCATCATAAAATACACATGGTATATTAAAAATATTTTACAAACAAGTCCTCTTAACAGGTTCATATGCTTGTTTCAGAACTGAACTTTGGTTCATTTAATGCACAGATTTCTAATTACAGACCATTCTTAGAAATATTGGCAGGCGTACCACTTATGTCTTCTGGTAGTTTTTGCTGCTACGGTCGACAAAATTGCAAACGCTTTTTTCTGAGATAATTAAATTACAGTTTAAAGCTGGCCATATCATTTACTTGTTAATAAATGTCTATTTTTCCAGCCTAAATTTGGCAACAGGCTATTTACTTCTCTAATATTGCCCTTCAGCTTAAATAGGTTTCGTTTTTCTCTTTCTGTATTTTAAAAAGAGCCATTCTATCAGCACAATTTTGTTATTGTTTTCTGTTGTTTTGTGTTTATGTGGTTGTTTTTCTGTGGTTTTGGGTGGTTTTTGTTTGTTTGTTTGTTTTTTTGCTAAGTTAAACGAGCCAGTTTGTTTCTTTCTCTTCTTGTAGTCTTTACATTCCTTTTCTTTTTCTCCACCTGTTTGGGTTTGAATCAGTATCTCCTAACCACCAGTGCCATGTGCATAACACTAGTTCTTCCCCATTTCTCTCGGAATACACTAGCAGATATAGCCATGGATCACATTTGTCTTTTACAGATGCTGCGTACTGGTGACCTGAAGTAATTTTGATACTGCCAAATCTGTCACCTTCTCTGATATTTCCAGTTGTTAAGTCCAACAGTAGCAAACTTTTAAATTATTATTACTAGTTCCTAAGTGCGTACTCTTAAAGACTTTTAATGTAGTAAAGCAATAGTTAAAAAAAAGAGTTGAGATTTGAAGGTGACAACGTGGTCTGATTTATCAGCATGCACGTGTTCCACAATTTTCCAAAGGATCCTGAACTAAGAAACCTAACATTATAGGAGGAGATCTGGTTTTATCTCAAAGACTTCCATGCAGATGGCTGTTTCCACTGGCACAGTTGTTGCAGTGCTTTTCCTTCCTGTTAGACTACTAGGTCAAGATAGCATTTATCTAACTTCCAGTAAACCGAATGGGTTGAATTTCTTTATTCATCTCAGTATTTGTTTTTCAGCCCTTCGGTCCCAGTTGTGAATGTACTTTAAACTCCATTATCATTCTAGAAGCACACACAGTAACTGGCCGTGGTAATTTCACCAATGCTGTCTAGAGTCAGATTTTGCTTGTAATTTCTCTTTCAATACAGAAAGGGATTGGCTTGCCCCTGTTGGTGACGGTGTTGCACTGGAGAGCTCATACTGAAACCCACAGTATGCTACCCATATCATATGGGTCCGCTAGATGCAGCATAAACAAAACCTGCATTCTTTGTTCCCAAATGTGTATTCCCTTCCTTTTGTTTACACTCAATTGCATTTGTCAGATTAAGTCTGTTTAACAAAGGTAGATTGGCTCATTCTGTAACATTAACCTGTTTTCCTCCTGATTTATCACCCCAGCACCGTGTCATCTGCAGACTGCTAGCAAATGTTTTAATGTTTCATCTAGGTCAGATGTGGGCAGCTGGCAGCTGGGAGGCCACTTCTGGGCCACAAGGCGCTACGTGTTTGTCCCCAGGAATGTTTGCTGTTCTGCTTCGCATTTTCTTTTTAGAGAGACAGGAATAAATAAACACTCATATGTTAACAATAAATAGATTTTTTTTTGCCTGTTTTACAGGCACATTATTTTACAGCTTGGCATCTTTACTTAGCAATTTACCTAGGCCGTGCTAAACTTTTCTTGTAACTGGTAATTTTCAGAATGACTGTATTTTCTCTAATTCTGCTGACAGCCATTTCATTCATTCTTTCTATTTTTTTTTATGCTTTCACCTATGTTTTTACTTACTCATCGCAATCCACTTTCTCTGTTTTATGGGTTTTTTTCTTCTATAAGACATCATTTTACCTTTGCACACCCATCTCTTTCTAACCACAGTGAATAGCAGTCATGCTGTAAATGTGTTAAAAAAAACATATATTATTGGATGATTTTGGAAGCAATATATAGTATGTGTTTGTAAAAATCTGTACGTGGGCTGATTTGCCTGCTGACAAACAAGTGTGTTACCTCTGGTACCAAACAGATTTGTTTGGCTTTGTCTCCTGTCTCACTTTGTGGCGCTATGCTGTATCATACAGTCATATCCTGGGCTCAGAAATACAAAATTTCACTTCTAGCTGCTCGTACTGGTTTATCTCCAGCTTCTCTTGTTTGCTATGTAGGCTGCCAGCTGCACCTCGTAGAAGATGAACATTATGCCCAAAATGTTGTGCTCACCCTGGGCTTGCAGCATTGGTGCTTAGAGACTTTTACGTACTTGAGGGCTCAGACCTTGTCTCATTATCGTCTTCTCCTTTATAATTACATTAAAGCTCTCTAGGCTGCTCTTCCTAGTATGTCTTCCAGGAATTAGCATTAGCAGTGCTGAAGTGCTGGCTGCCAGGTCAGTACAGTTCCTTCTGTTCAAAACAGCTTCTCCAGGGCCAAGAAAGTCTAAACGTTCCCTGTGCTGCACCATTCATGTACCTTACTGTCTCTTTGTCGTAGTTATCTTGCTTGCACAATGGACTGCTGCTGTGTTTTTGCCTTTTATTTATTTGGCCTCATGTGTTATTTACTGGGCCGTCAAAGAAGCAATTTGAAGTCTGTGCAAGAGAGGAAACTTTTCAACAAGTTCATGAAATAAACCACTCTCTAGTTGTCTGATCAGAGGAGTTCTTTGTTAGTAGGTGCAGCAGTCCTGAGGTCAGAGCTATCGTGGCATTTACTGAGAGTTACCTTCAAACAGTGTTCTGGTTTTATTCAGCATCCTGGATGAAGGGAGCTGTACATTGGGAGAAAACTTTTCTTATAGACTTGTTGTAAATAATTCCATTTTATCATCAGGCAGCTGTAGTAACGTGTTTAAATGCAAAGGGGTTGTAAAACATGTCCTGTGTTGTTTGAGACATATTTCATATATAGTTACACCATTTTACTGGCCTTCAAAAAGATGATAAATACCCCTCAATTTCTTTGTCCTTCTCCTTACTTTTCTCATTGAATTTTGGGCAGTCAGAAAAGTTCATGTGGGATATTTTATGTTTCAAGGTCTTCTGAAGAAAATACATCCACGTAACTAAACACTAGGGTTGTTTTATTGATTGGTTGTTTTCTTAATCTGTTATCATACAAATCAGGATTCTTGCGTCATCGCTAGCAAGGAGATTCTGTGACTGGAACTTCACGCAACTTCCTTTTCCATGACTCTCCTAACTCTGCCACAATGCAAATCATGCACTCTTCCTTTTGTTCCCAAATTACTTTCGATTCAGTATGATACAATTTTGTGGTTTTGCTTTTTATTTACTTTTTCTTCCTTTGTCTAGTGAACAGAATAGAAAAGACATTTGGACCTGTGCATTCCGGTGGATGTTGATCAGTAGCAGAAAACACCTTTAAAGCATGAATTCTGTTGTTTAGTTGAACGCGTGTAGATAAAACTGTGACAGTGTCAACTTTGTCTCAAAACAAGATAATGTGGTTCTCTTCATTTCTGATGTTTATCTCCTGATTCAAGCTTAAAAAAAAACTGTCCTGCTATAAGAAGTGAAAAGCATCACCAGGAGACTTTTGGTGCTTTGCCAATGAATTTTTTTGGAGTTGAAAATTCCACTGGAAAAATATTTAAGCTTTAAAACATTTAAAAAACATTTAACCTGTTGGGCTGCAGTCGTGTAGCATTTGAAACCACCTTTTTAGTCATATTATTGCATTGAGCTTTGCTACTCTGCAAAATCAGTGAGTAACAACAGAAACAGTCAGGAGGACCTGAAACAAGAGGACTTTGGTGTGGTAAATTGAAGTCTTCTTCCCTTGCTGCAGCAAGCTGCTGCAGCTGAAGTGAGCAGTGGTACAACGTCCTCTCCTTGGCAATCAAGAGTCCTAAAGGGCAGGTGCCACAGAAAACAGCCTCTTCCTTCCAGCAAAATCTAGAGGGGACTGTCTTCGCTATTGTTACCTACGCCTAGACTGAGGGAAGCAAGAGAGAAATAGTTAACCAAGACTCTCTAGGGAGATGTGTTTTTCCCTGTAAAACTTGTAAGGAAAGGATCTTGTAATGCTTCAGCCCCTTGCTGAAGGGCAGTGATTTGTGTTTTACATCAGTTCCTACATGGTAAGATTTAATCCTTTGATTAAGACTGTAAATTTGGCAGGCCACCCTTTCCACATAACTGAGCGTGACAGTCGCTTTAGCTGTGCAGAAATACACAGCTTTGATACGTTCCTGTGGCTGCTCATAAAATTTTTGAGCCCATCCATTTAGGAAAGCATGCAGATGCAGGTTTTCCTGTTTAATGCTGTCTTCCTCTCATTGTTCATGAGCAAAAAAAAAAAGAATAATAAGTGTCATTAACACTAAATCAGCAGTCGATGCAATTCAGCCTGTGTGTTACCAGGCTTTGAAAAATTGCCTGGTCGTTTGTAAAAACAGAAAAGCTGTGTGTCATTGAGGTTAGGAAAGTAGTTCCATGTTTCTGCTTTGAGGACTTTCATAGCAGACAGGTCCTCTCACAAATAATACTGACCTAATTTATGGAGCCTGTTTTGTTCAATACGGACAGAGGTCACAGTATCAAGAATGAAATCTTCATTGTTGACTGTGAAGCAGAATAATATGAGTCAAACACATGCTGCACAAGAAGGGTGCTCAGCTATATTGCTGCTTTTCTGATTACTGCCACTTCAAATATAGTTGTTGATATATGCAAGTAAATTTGTGCTTTATACTACTTTAACCTCCACTCCTTTTCCCAACATATTTTTCATTCATTCTCCTTAATATCTTGTTACCAATAGGTTAATGATCCTGCTATGAGGGGAGGCAATCTATTTCCAAACCAGCTGCCTGGAATGGATATGATAAAGCAGGACGGAGATGCAACACGGGTAAGAGACGGGGTACAGAGGCTACTGAACTATGAATATACTGTGGTCTAGAGTGGATACAGTATCTTTTTACTTACAAAGTTAAGAGTACCTAGGGTGCTAGTAATTAACTCTTATACAATTGATTTTTTTTAATTCATCTTTAGGTGACATCTGCATTAAGTTCCTTCTTTGATCCCACTAGCATTATTGAAGTGAATACAGAATACATTTACATTAACAGAATACATTATATTATTGAATTAACAGACAGTCACGTTCAGTAGACTTTTATTTATAGTTGTATTTGTTTTTTACTGAGCAATTACATGACTATTTTGCTGATGACGGGAAAGACTGTTGATTTATATTTGCACTGCTGCATGCTTAACCCATTTCATGTTTCATCCTGCCTAAGTGTTTTTCCACTTCACGTTGCGTTATACTTAGGGCAAAAATTTCATAAATTATTTAATTTATTACTTTCTGTGCTTGAGGAGTGGTGGTACTGAACTCATTTGCACACAAATCTCCAACTGATGGTGAAATCAGCATTTGCTTAGTTCAAAAGTGATTTGTATTCCAGGCAGTAACAGTATTTAAGGACAGGCATTGTAGAGTTTTTGGCATGTGACCAGGTAAATGAGGTGCTTTTCATGAGCCCCTCCTCAGTGGAAGAGTTTTTTTAAATGGAAATAGCCTTCATTTAAAATAAGGTCGTTGCAGCAAACCCGGTATTTTGAGACCTGAAGTGATATGAAACTAGAGCACGAACTTTTCCTTGCGTGCTCCAAGCATCACACCTGTGCAAACCCATCCGAACACCTGAAGCTGACCTTTCTATACAGCAAGGCAGCCTCGCACAGAAACCTGTGCACTGGGAAATAATATACAGAGCGTTCTCAGGACTAAGTGCCTGTGCCAACAGGGCAGGGGGAGGCACCATCTAGTGGCTGCTGCTCGTCAGAAGGAAGGGATGGTAAGGCTTTAACACACGCTGCTTTACATGCATCTGTTTCCTAAACTCCTTGGTGCATAGTGCTGGGCAAATATTTAATCTAGGGGCCCTAGCCTCTTTATTCTTACTAATTTTTTATCTGTTGGGAAAGTGCTGTTGAAAGGTGATTTGGGTCGGGTAACGTAGGGAAAATGACAGGAGAGCAATAGCGAGCTTTCGGCAGCAAGAGGCAAAGATCTGGATATGAAACACCCTAAGAGAGATGGTTTTTATTTGGGTTGTTGGCCTACAGTACTCTTTGCAAGAAGTTGTTGTCAAAAGCAACCAAAATAGGCAGATCTAATCCATGATGTCTACAGGAATTGTTGTATAACCTGCTTGAAGTCTGTTCTTTACCTAATCACTTACTGCCATCTACTTGTATGCAGTGTTGAAATCAGAAAGATGGATTTAAATTTTTTGTAAATCCCTTTTATGCTGAAGCCAAAAGTAAAATGTAAAGTTTTCAACTGTTAGGGAAAAAAAGAAATAAGTAATTTCTTTTCGGAACGGTAATTGACTGCCGATAGATTAAGATAAAAGAAAATGAAGGTAGTGAAGGTGCTGAGGAAGAAGTAGCCACCTGTGTTTTATTGCATCCACCTCTTTTTGCACACCTGTTTAAGACTTCCCGAAAGGAATTTCTTGACACAGCGTATTGGTTCCCATGAGCAGTGCCTGTCACTGGGGGTGGAGGATCTGTGCACGCAGGATTCTTTCTGCAGCAGTTCCATGGTCATTTTGGAGCTTAACAAAAAGATGCATCGTGTTCTGCTTTAGTGGAAGCTGTCCTACATCAAGGAGTTATCCTTGTAGTTTTCCTAACCAGCACATTGCCAAACCAGTTAAATGGCATGCAATAAGGGAAGCCAAATGCAGAGAATAAAATATAGGGTACCACTGAGGAAAGACAGGAGAAGGAAGCAGAGTCTAAAGGATGTTTTACAAGGGATGGAAAAGATGTGATGGAAAATATTTGGAGAGATACCAGAGAGGGTGGTATTTTCTAAGGGTACATCTCATGGCACTCTGTGATTTTACTTTTATTCTACTAATGTAGCTCTGGCTGTGAGGAAAATGTAGATGAATCATGTGTTATATGAGCTATAAATATCTGTTACAGAACTGTGACCTGTAATAGAGACTAAGTAGCTACTACTTCTGTGCTATAAACTATGCTCCTATGTAAGATGCTTACGTTAAAGCACAAGCTGTGTAATTAGAAAGCTGAAGAGAGGATTAATGGGCTTCATCCCTTGACAGTTGTGGCATTAACATACAAAAACCTAGAAATTAATCTGACAAATGAGAAACTGAGGAACTCATCAGGTAGACTGGAGGGGGTTTTTCCATTGTTTCATAAATTTGTTCTCAACAACTGGATTACTTAAAGGGATCCGTTCTGATTAGAGCTGAGTAGCCAGGAAATGCCATGGTATTGCTGAAATCCCTCTAACTATGGATGTCAAATCTCAGTGTTTACTGTTCTACTCTATGTCCTTAATACTGCTTCCCTTTGTTTTAACATGTTAGGGATAAAATTTTTAGAGTTTTTAGGACATGCAAGAACGATACTAATATTTAACCAAGAGGCTGTTTTTTAAACTAATTAGAAAGCAGAATTTTCTGTCTTTCAAGGTGCAAAGTACCCTTCGTTTGAAAAGCTGAGTATAGTTGCAACTGAAATACTTCAGAAGTTTTTATTTTGTGACTATTGAAACAAACTTCTTTTTATTAATTTCACTGTGTCAAAGAAAATTTTGAACCTGCTCTTATTTAGAAGTGAACATCTGGAGCATGCTGTGTAAGCTTTGCATTTTTCAGATTGCTTCTTTGTAAACTTTTAGAATTTTTTTTAGTGTTAGAGTTGTATGAATCAGTATGGAAGTAATTCTTAGTAACTTTTCCCACTTTCATTATCAACCTGGGAATAATAACCTGCCAGTTTCTTTCAAGTCCTCCTTGCTTTTGCTATATCTAAACCAAAGAGAGGGAAAAAATTTCTCTAGAGATAGACTCGTGCCTTCTTTGTATTACTCCCTCCTTTATATATTTGATCACCTTCTGAAAAAGATTTTTGTTAGCATAGAAATATAATAATAATTTTTAAAACAGTAAGGAGCATTTTTATTCAGATCACTAGTACAGTGGAAGAATTTAGTGAGCATCTCTGCAGAGATACTATTTGCCAAATGTCCACTGTAGGTACAAAACCTAGGGCGTTGCTTTCTCAATCTGTGAGATGCTTTCCCACAGTGGCTTTGCTTGACAGTGAAAGTGCATTTCCAGCCCTTCTGTGATTGCAAAGAAAAGGATGGTAAAGTCTAAAGGACCATGTAGATAGCTTCCAGAAGATGGGCAAGTGGTATTCACATGGGCTGGCAGAGAAGCTGCTGATGCCATCCCTGAGCAATGAGTCCCGCCTCCTGCACAGCAGGAGGCTGTCCAGTGAGGAACCACTGGGTACGAGTGGAAAACAGCCCCTGGGAGGAAAAAAAAAATGTAGTTTCCAGCTGGATTAGCTCTCTGACCTGCCTGACCTCAAAGCCACACGGAGCAGGAGTTTGCAGAGGGGCACAGGTTGCAGTCACTGGAAGGGACGGTCTTAAAACGACCATGAAAACCACATCCTGAGGCTTTAAAAAAGTAATAATAATAAGAAGAAAGTATGAGATAATCAACTCAGTTGAAACCAGCTTGTACTCTGTGTAAGGACACTGCAATAAGCATGAAGTAAAGAGCATCTCTGGGGGTTGGTAGTTGAAGCTTTTCTATTACATCCTTATTCCCCTTTTTCATTATGATTTTTGATGGAGAAATTGAGTCAGGACAGCTGTTGCTTTTGAAAGTGTGCATCTGTAACTCAGAGGCATTTTATAGATATTCCAGGTATGAGGCTTATCTAAAACCCCGTTGCCGTGCATTTATGCAGAGTCTACAAGCGGCAGATGATGCCAGGTTGTTGCAGTATCTGCAGTAATTGGAAGGAGTTCAGAAGCTAAGAACACAATTAAGCCTCCATTTCTCCGTCTCTGTATTTTGCAGAAATACTGCTGACCCTGAGGGCGGTGTGGTTGCTCCTTTCTCCAGCTGAGCGGGCGCCCGGCCCCACACCCCTCCCGGTTGGAGGAGCTGCACCCATTTGTCGCGCCGCAGCCACGCCGGCACCCAGTGCCACTGGGCCCAGCCCTGCCCTCTGCGGGGCCTCGTCGCCGGAAGCAGCCTCCTCTTCGACAGTCTGAGGCTATAGCGTACAGACATTGCTCAGTCTGTTCACTGCATTCACCTTAGTGCAACTTAGATCTCTCCTGCGAAGTAAATGTTGACAGGCAGTTTTCATAAACCATGTCGGATTGAATGTATTTAAATGTATGTATTTAAGGAAAAAACAACCATGCTCTTGTTCTGTTTCTGTTTAGTTCTAGACCTTGGTTTTTGGCTTTGTTTTCCCTGGCTTACTCATTCTGGTGCAAAGGATTCCGTTCTGTCTGAATACTGGTGTTTTAGACTAAGGCCTGCGTTTTGGGGCGGCGAGTGCGCGAGGAGAGTCGGGACACGGTGCCCGGTGCACGCAGGCCTCCGAGGGCCCCTCCCGCTGCCGGCACGTCGGAGAGGACGGACCGATGGAGAAAACTGCACCGAGCAATTCCGGATGGGATAGAGCTGTGTGAGGGATGAAAACTATCCTGTGAGAGGGCTGTTGATAAGGGGCGCTTCGGTTGGGTTTTTTAGTAACACTTTTAATGCAAAGTCATGAGTCCAAAAAGACACGTTTGCTACATTCTTATTTAATTAAATTCCTAACGATCAGCAAATCCTGATTTTTTAAGTGGCTCTCTGTCATCTTCCTCTTCCTTCTAACAATGAAAAAACAAGTTACCCCCTCTATTTCCGTAGGTGTGTTTCCAGCAATCTGGACGGCAAGTTAGGGTTGCTGAGCAGCGACGTTCAATGATAATGCATGTACTGATTATGGTAGTGGCAGAATTGGTGCATAGTATCAAAGAGCTAAAGATACCTGCTTTGAGGCATGATCATTTCTGGTTCCCATCCCCTCAGCCGGGGGAATAACGATTCATGTAATACCGGTCGCAGATATCACTACAGACTTCACCACTATCGTGTGTTTCTGGTTATTTTAAAGCGGTGTGGACTATGAGGACGTTTTGTAGGGTACATAAAATCCAGTTTATATGTAAACGAGCAATAATTTAAGTTGAAAACTTAAGTGTTTTACTTGTATAATTTTTGTGAGATATACATGTTGTGAAGTTGATTCCAAATGAGGTACTTCAGTATTAAATTAGATATCTTCTTAGCCGTGTGTGTCTCCTGGAAAAGTGTTTTGTAAAGAATCACAATGCCTTGATTAGCCCTAATTTGTAGGCTTGAGACTTCTCATTTTCTAAACCTTGTGATTCTGCTCATAATGTCATTTATCTAACCTATATTATATGCAGCCACTGTAGGAACCGATTCTTGATTTTTGTATGTTTATATTCTTTCGTAACAAATCTTAGACAAACTAACTGTTACTAAGCAGGCCACTGTTAGGGTGTTGTTGTTTTTCTTGCCCACTGTGGTTGGAATAATCTTTTACTAAGCCGACATCAGTTTCTGAGGACTGGAAATATTGAGAAATTGATGTTTTTGACCTCTGTTTTCTTTCCCCTACCCCCTTGCCCGCAAACTTTCTAACCTGAGTGCAAGTTTTTTGATGTCATGTAAAATGCAAGGCATTTTATAATGTCTCATCAGCTATGCCTTTTGGGAGTAAAAGGTTTGTTCTGTTGCCGTTTAATCCATTTTGTTTTATTTTTCAGGTGGGTGTGAAAATAGACGTTATTCCGTATTGAGGCTGAGGGAAATATGATAAAGGTGGTTTGAAATAGGTTGTTTCTCTAGAAGGTTTGAAATAGGTTGTTTCCTTAATATGAACGTCAAGGAAACGTTACGGTGCTGTCGTTTTCTAAGGAGGGCAGTGCCATGATTCTGGGCAAACAACGCTTGTCAGCAATCACCATTTTGGTGTCATACTCAGAAAGAATATTGGGCCAGCTGAACCATCCTTCTGTGTTCTGACGGAAAGCCAAACTAGCCGTCAGCCCTGAGATCCACAGCCTCATTGTTACACCAACATTTGTGTTAAACGTGCGTTATGTATCTGACAAGTTGTTATTTGTACGAGGAATGTCTAAGTCTGAATGAATCAACTTCATGCAACACAAAGCGCAGACGAGTTTTAAAATAATTGCATTGCATTCTTTTTCAATTGTGAACCGTAACCTCTTCAGATAGATTATTCTTTTTCACAGTGGACAAGTGGAAATTTGTCCCGTTTCGTGACAGACCTGCAAAGCCCTCTCATCGATAGTGATTGTGATGCTCCATCATCCATTGCCATTTTGAAAGGAAGGAGGTTGTACCTATCCCTTTGGCTCCGTTTGGGTTCATTGTGACTTTGTTGTCTTCTGACTAAAGAAAAAGAAAAGTGAGTGAAGGAATCTTCTGATCATATTGATCACTATAGAAACAAAAAAGCCAAATCAGTTCCCTTCATTATCAGTATTTTTCATCGTGTATACAGTAAATTTGTCGGAGAAAGTACTAGGATTTTGTTTAACGGAACAAGTAATCAGTGTTCTACTTACATTACTAAATGTGAAAGGCGCATAATGTGAAAAATAAGCATATATACACGGTCATACGACCTGGTTAAGTGTTCATGTAATGTGGTAAGTTTAAAAAGTGAAGTGAGCTGTTTTGCTACAATGAATTAATTTGTACTCAATCTTGAAAATATTGTCCCACACCGGTATCCCTTTGGGCCTATTAATTGAAAGCAATGTTTTTGCAGTTTATACAATACATTTTTTAATCTTTATTGAAAAACGGAATTCATATGGGCTTAGCAGATGAAATGGGTGGCACAGCTCCACTCGCGGAACCCAAAGATACACAATCAGTTTTGAAATGCAACTTAAGCCATTAATTGTTGGTGTGAATTTAAAAGTTTTCTAGTATTTGTATGGTAGTATGCTGCCTAAGAGCAAAAGCATTCTCTGCACAAAAGAAAATTTACTGTAGTGGCTTTGATTTTAATTAGAATTTTCTCCCTGGTGTTTCTTTGTAGACTAAAACAAAATCTTTTAAGTTTCTTACTACAGGTAAAAGCTATGTGCAAGAACCTCAAAATGCTAAAATCTAGCATAATGCCTTAGATCTGTTTTTAAGTATTGTATATTCCTACATAGCTGTCTGATGTATTATATTTGTATAGTGAATTGTGTACAATTTTGGAATAAGTGCATCATCACTTAATCTTTATGTTGTTCAATAGAGATGATGGACACGTTTCTTCAAACATTTACTGTCATTTGATTTCTCCCTTTATGTCATTTGTGGGTTTTATTTGTACAGTTCATCATGAAGTTGCATCTGAGATGTGTGTATATGAAAAGATTATACAAGGGTAAAATTAAGCAATATATAAACTATGGTTCTTCAGGAGAAAGCTTACAGTGTTTCAGGTTGTGATTTATTTTCAAAGCGGAGTTAACTCTGAACATCACTTTGTTCACCTGCATTGATGTTTGTATTTCTAGTGTGAGCAGTTTATGCAAAGGTAGATATATTCAGAGAAATTTTAAATACATTTATGCAAGTTAATATTGCTTTGCCAATGCTATTTGCTTATTTGATGTTAAATAATGCTATTGTAAATAAAGAATTCTGTTGTTATTGCATCATTTAATAAATTTTAATGCCTTCGGGTTTTACATGGCTTTAGAGATTTCGACGTGTTTCTGTTGTGTCTTCATTTACTCTTAACGGGGTGTAGGAGGCAGTACTAGAGCACTGCAGGATCGAGTAGTCTGCACTTTTAACAAGCACGGCAGTCTTTCTCTGTTGAAGGATGTTTTATGTATTCCAACCAGTAATTACTCAGAATATTTTCTTTTAATAATTCTGTATTTGTTGAAAACGTTCACTGTGTAGCTTAGTGTGAAAACAGATCTCGACAAGTACTTTCCTGTATCACGACCCTAAAGGGGCATCTTTCATGATGGTTTGAGCAGAGGCAGATCTCAAACGGCACAAAGAAGGACTGAGTGTAGTCAGGGGCTGGTTCTCCTTGTTAACGGCACATGGTTGTTTTAAGGAGGTCGGAAATGTGTGGAGAGTTTATTTGAAAAGGATAAAAGCAGCTGCAGGAATGGCTGTTCACAAGAACCATCTGCTGCTGTCTAGGAAATGAATGAAGGAGAACAGACATTTATGTCAAAAGTGTTAGAAGCTAAAATAATTGTTATTTTGAAGACTTCCAAACAGTGTCATCCTTTCACCATTCCAATAAAACATTTTACCATTCTACCAAAATATTTTTATAAGGACTTCTTATAAGGGCAGGTAGCGACAGGATGAAGGGAAATAGCTTTAGAATGGAAGAGAGTAGATTTAGACTAGATCTTAGGAAGGAATTCTTTACTGTGAGGGTGGTGAGACACTGGAACATGTTACCCAGTGGGGTTGTGGGTGCCCCCTCCCTGGAAGTGTTAAAGGCCAGGCTGGGTGGGGCTATAAGCAACCTGGTCTAGAGGGAGGTGTCCCTGCCTGTAGCAGGGGGTTGGAACTAGTTGATCTTAAAAGGTCCCTTCCAATCCAAACCATTCTATGAAAATAGCAGGGCCTGTCTTGCAGTTCTCGGCTTGGCTTCAGTGAAATGGTGGTGATATTTTGACTATGGAAAGCGCTGACATATTAAGGAAACTGGGGAAGGAGGATGCTTCTTTCAAAAGTGAGGTCACAAACAGGTGCTAGAGAAAACACTTGCAAAAAGGAGGAGGAAAATGTTTCCTATTGGAAATATTTCTAAGGGTGGGTGTGATTACCCCTTCTAAGTTATTAATATTAAAAAGAAATGACAGCAGTTTCAGCTAGAACTCCTTGCATCAGTCTGTATATACAGTGAGCTGCCAAGAGCCTCCCAAGTTACTCTAACTCAACATCATGAGAAGAGATGTGATGCTGCCTTTTGAAGATCGTTATCTAGGTAACCTGTATGAATCTTGCAGATGAGACTTTTCAGGACAGAACAGGGATGGTCAGGGGTTTTGTGTTATTCCCAAGCTTGTTGATCACTGCTTCTGGTTCTCCACTTGTTTTATCCCAGATGGGGGGGAGGCTGCATGTCTCACTGTGCAGAACAAACACCGCTTGGCAACACACTATGAGAAGGAAGACGGGAGCCTGGGGTGTCTGCCCTCTGTCTTGGCCTAGTGGGTCACAAAATGTGGAAGCAGAAACCCCACGGCCCAGGTGAGCTTCTTGGCAGCCTTTAGATGATGTCCTGGAACAGTAATCATGATGAATTAATTCTTGAGCTGAAGAAAGCAGAATACAGACAGCCCATGAGCAGTTGCACAGCCTTGTGTGTGTGACAGACTCATAAAACTTGATTCCTGTTAGGCTTTGGCATAGCATTGCTAAGTGTATATGAGCCGTATCTGCCTTGCAGGAACGCAGCTCCCACCAGTAGAGGCTGTCACTGCTGCTCTGTGCTGTCTCCTCCAGCTATAGCAACAAAGTGCCGCTGCTCTGACCTGATCTAAATCACAGTTCTGTCCCTGCCGCAGCAGCATCTGCTGCTGTGCCTAGCAAGAGTGCAGGCTGCTCCCTGTCAAAACCCATCGGTTCTGCTCAGAAAGGTATGGGACCATTTGAAGTCCCTACTGGGGCCATCTTCTGGTTTTGCAGGTACTGCTGAATCCCAGCTTCTGATAAAGGGCAGTCCAGAGCCCAGCTGCTGGGTAAAAGAGAAAGAGTGATGACAATTGTGTAAGTCCTTAGGGGAGAGCTAGGTCAGGAAAGGTCGGTATGAATGAACCTGGGTGAGTGGCAGCCCTTGAGAACTGAGCTTTGAGATCTGCTGCCACTTAGGGCCAGGCTCTTGGGACATCCCTCAGCTGTCCACTGCCAATGGCAGTGTTGGTGTGAGACCTCTGTGTGCCCGACACCACGTTCCTTGTGTGATTCCAACGTGAGCCTCCTTTGGCACCTGTCAGTGCTAACGGCCCCAACCTCAGCCAGCACGGTGGGCTCAGGCTGGATTTGTGACCCAGAGGACCCCTCATGTGTCTTGCCTCCTTCCCTTTGGTCTGTGGTTCTGGAAAGTCACCGGTGAGTTGAAAAAAGCATGGCTAATTACTCTGAGGGGATAAAATCTCATCCTGTCCCTTAGTCACAAATACCTCAGCAACTCTCACTGAGAATCCCAGTGACATAGACTTCTTCGGACTTGCCTTTGTGCACCCAAATGAATGAACACTGAAACCAGGCAATAAAAGGGAGCTCCCCTACTCCCAAAGGAAACAGCGCAGTGTTATCTGTATTATGCTGTATTCCCCCAGTGCCTGCAGGTACTGAGATAAATGGAATTTTGGACCAACAAAATGATCGCTCGAAACAATTCCTCAAAAAGGTACCTTTGATCCTGATGAACTAATGCCCTTAAGGAACACCTTGGTGTCCAGAGGACCTAAGGCACCCCAATTTCAGTGGCGTGTATTTTTTTTATAGGACGAGACCTCCAAAAGAAGAACAGGACCCCAAGCCAGAAGTCTGAGAGACCTGCCATAAAATATGGAAAGGTCAAGTGAAGCATCTTAAGGGCACTTGGGCGCAGCTGGAACAGAATGCGGTTTGCATTTTGCCTAAAATCTTGCAAAGGTACACTGGAATACAACTGAAATGTGGAATATCTGTGGGATGTGTGCGGGTGTTGTGTTTTGTGCATCCCTCAGCCAGGGCAGAGACCCCAGGACAGCAGGCTGGGCTCCAGCAGCCGGGGCAGAGACCCCAGGACAGCGGGCTGGGCTCCAGCAGCCAGGCAGGAGGGCCCTGGGCCAGAGCTGCTGGAGGTAACCACTCTGAAGAACCTTCAGCAGCTCTGTAGCCAGCAGGAGCCTGTCGAGGTGTGAGTATTCCTGAAGTTATGTGTATGCAGTCATGGGATGGGGCACAGGTGTTAATGTCATTTGTAACCAAGCTTGTAGAGTGCAATGTGGGCAACCCAAATGGACCTGTGCTAGGCAGTGCTCCGACTGTTTGGAGCAACTGGATTGGGGAAGAAAAAGAAAAGGGAAAAATTGTTTACAGAACATTAGAAGGTGTAAGAGTCTCAAGGTGCAAGCCTACTGCCGCAAATTGTAACTGTAGGATGAAAAGAGAAGTTCACCAGAACACATACAATGTCTCATGTAAGTAGCAGATCACTTCCAGCTATCACATGGATAAATGGCACGGCCTGCAAGTCAGGAGGAAACCTGAGAGAATCAGGCTGAGGCTGAGCTCTCTACAGTTCAGACTTCAGAATCTGTGAGTGATCAGGGAGTTGTGGAAGTGCAGAGCTGCAAAGGAATGGCCTCAACTGACAGAGATGAGTGTACCCTGGCGGGGGGTTGATTGAAGCCATGCAACAGGGTTGGCTTCTTCCAGAATATCCTTGTGTGATTATTTTTCAGTTATTTGTTCTCAACGTTATTTTGGAATGGGGCAAGGGAACGCTTTACTGAAGTCACTGAGCTGAAGACTACATCATTGAAATGCTGCTATATCTGACGATACAGCTAGTGCCAGAGAAGGAATAGTAAAGCACTTTAATATGTTATTTCCTTTTAAGTTTATGGTCCACACATATTTAGGATTTTTATAATTTATTCACATTTTGAATTAAATAATTCTATCATTTGATGATCAAGGAGGGGCTGGTTTGTTTGTTTGTTTTCAGAAATTAAGGTGCAAAGAATACAAGCTTGCAAGTTAAGCACTGTTGTAATTCCTGAATCTTCATATTGTTAGGACACTTTTTCAACACAATAACTCAGGACAGCAGGAGCAGACAGAAAAGCTGCATGCTCTGAGCTGGGCAGATGCTATCATGTTTGAGAGCATGCTTGTCGTTTTAGATGGATTTGCGGGACAGGTACAGGCACATCTTTGTAAACATGCAGATGCAGCAACAGTTGTGAAAAAAACTCTAAAAGGAGTTAATCCCTCAATTTGGTATCTCTTGATACCAGAGAGGGAGAGGGAAACTCACTTTACTGGAAAAGTGATGCAGAAAATCTCCACAAATAAGACAGAATTCTTTCTGCACCTACCATTCCCAACCCAGTGGGGCTATAGAGAGGAAAGCTCCAATTTGAAAACCAAATTCGCAAAGATTTGGGCCCCAAATGGCCAAAGATGTCCATCTTCATGGGTAGGCCCATGCTAGTGGAGCACACTGAACCTTCATCTCCTGCGCAGGCATCTTGCCACTGGCAGACGATGCTCATCTAAAATACTGTTAATCAATCAGCAACAAAATGTGTAAGGACTTTCCACACGGAGCTGAAAGAAGCCCGACATAGAATCATAGAATCATAGAATTAGCAAGGTTGGAAAAGACCTACAAGATCATCCAGTCCAACCATCTACCTACCACCAATAACCCCACTAAACCATGTCTCTCAACACTATATCTAAACGTTTGTTGAACACCTCCAGAGACGGTGACTCAACCACCTCCCTGGGCAGCCCATTCCAGCGCCTGACCAGTCTTTCAGAAAAGTAGTGTTTCCTAATGTCCAGCCTAAATCTCCCCTGGTGCAACTTGAGGCCATTCCCCCTCGTCCTGTCACTAGTTACAAGAGAGAAGAGGCTGACCCCCAGCTCACTACAACCTCCCTTCAGGTAGTTATAGAGAGCTATGAGGTCTCCCCTGAGCCTCCTCTTCTCCAGACTGAACAATTCCAGCTCCCCCAGCTGCTCCTCATAAGGCCTGTGCTCCAGACCCCTCACCAGCTTCGTCTCCCTCCTCTGAACACGCTCCAGGGCCTCAATGTCTTTCTTGCAGTGAGGGGCCCAAAACTGGACACAGTAGACATGAACCCACCACTGACGTCTGTCACTCCTTGAAACCAGGCACAGACCTGCATGAAGGCATACCAGGGAGCCATGCTGAAGGGACCCCCTTGGCTACAGGCCACTGCAAATACTGCAGTAAAATGCTGGGGTCTGCTTGACTGGGCCCACGCTTCCCGGTGCAGAAGGGTCACACCGCTTCAGATACAACATGGAGTGTGTCACCTGTCACAGCAGAGCTGAGCTGGGTGAACGTACTTTGATCAGCATCGACAAACGCACAACCCACAGCCTCACGTAGGCTTTGGTAGATTTTATGTAAGGTAGCTGAAGGAAAAAAAAGCCTTTTAGATGGTCGGGTTGGTTACAAAGCACTGGCGAATGGTTTGAAAATATCTCAAGCCAACAGTAAAATGGGTTACCATGGGATGAGAGGGAACGGCCTTAAGTTGAGCCAGGGGAGGGTCAGGTTGGACATTAGGAAAAATTTATTCTCAGAAAGAGCGGTGAGGCATTGAAACAGGCTGCGCAGGGAGGTAGTGGAGTCACTGTCCCTGGAGGTGTTCAAGAACTGTGTGGATGTGGTCAGTGGGCATGGTGGGAATGGGCTGACGGTTGGATTTGGAGACCTTAGAGGTCTTTTCCAGCCTTAGTAATTCCATGATTATTTTCTTCTTAACTGAGGTGGTTGTCTGTGTAATAGTAAAATTGCTTCTGTGTTGTGTAAAACTATGTTGTAGGAAACTGGAAACTGGAACTGAAAGAATAACGCTCAGAGGAGTAAAGCAAATACCCTGAGAATTAGAGCAGGAGCACAACAATGAGTCCAGGAGGAGTGCTGTGATAAATAATTACTGCTCAGCTGCTAAAGCCAATAAGGAATTACTAAACCACGTAAAAATCATCAGCTGAAGCACAAAGGGTGAGCATGGATGAAGGGATGGCACGGCCCGAAGCTGTGACCTGTTCTCAGCTCAAGTCTTTGGGCCACATCCCCGGGTTACAAATGAATGGTGAGACAGAAGGGCTCAGGTGGGAGCGTGCAAGGTGGGGATGCTGAGCAGGCACTGTGCTGCAGTCCCACCCTGTGTCCCGAAGCTGTCTCCTCTCCATTCTCTAAGCAGGGCAGACAGATGCGCGCTGGGCTCCATTCTAAGCCATAAAACCATTCATCCTATAGGGGAATGTGGGTCACTGGGCATTAACTGCAAAGTGGTCCCAACAGTGGTATGTGTCTTTTTCTTCTCCTGGCAGCGTTTCATTTCTACGGAGAAAGCAAAGTTCTTTCTGCAATCAGCACTCAAAGGCCCCAGCTAACCATGGCACTGCTTTTATACTATCGATGCTGCCCACCTGAAGCTGTTTCCTAAAGCAATACAGCATCACTTTGGCCCCACAGATAGAGGTCTGGAACAAGAGAGAAAGGGGAAAATGATGAAAAGCCAAAAAATCCATACAGCCATACAGAATGAGAGACTGCTTCGAGAAAGCATCAGAGGGCTGCATTCCTGCCTCCTCCCTAAACTTGTGTGATTATTGGCTGTTGCTGGTGTGTCGGCTTCTTCTGCCTTGCAAACAGAAATCAGGACGGAGAACGTAGCTGTAGGTAGGGGAATTAGTCCCACATGTGTCACAGCTCAGGCTCGGGGTCTCGGGAGCTGTGAGGAACCACCCTGGCTCTCCTCAATGCGTTGTGTGCAAGCACTCAGTGCTCACACTCAAAATGAAAGGTTAAGCGGAGGCTCCAACCCAGAGGTTTGGGCAAGTGGCAACTGCAGTCAGCAGCCGGAGCCCAAGTCCCTCTGTCAGCGGCGGCTCCAGGTGACTCCTGGTGCGTCCCTACAGTGGGAAGAAGGCAGCGCCTTACACAGGACTGCGCAGTCTGCATGAGTTCTGAAAAATTCATTTTTGATCGCATGCTGTTACCTCTCAGGTGTCTTCCCCCGGTTGCAGCTGGGACAGAGCCGATTTTCTTCAGAATGCCTGGTATGACGCTGTGTTCTGAGTTCTGCAGAAGAACGACGTTGCTAACGCAGCGATGCTTTAGTTGTCGCTGAGCACTGCCGCGCGGAGACGAGGACCTGCCCGGCCTGGCAGCAGCAGGAGCCCTCTGTGCAGCCCGGCATCCAGCGCGCCGCCGGGTGTTCGGGCCGCCTGGGTTTTGGAAGCGGGTTTTGGCCTCTTCACAGCCAAAAGCCGCTCCGCAGGGAGCAGCGCCCGAGCGAGCCCGGCGGCGCGGGCAGAGCCGGGGGCGGCTCCGGCAGCGCCGGGTGCCCCCTCCGCCGACAGCGGCCCCGCCCCGGGTAGGGGCTCCCGTCGGGGCAGCCCCCCCCACCCGCCCGCCCCCGGGGCCACGCGACCCCCGTGCGGGCCGCCCCCTGCCCTGGCCCATATAGCCGCGGGGGGCCGGCGGCTCGCTCTCCCCGACGGCGCCGGGCGAGGAGGGCGGCGCGTCAACCGCTCGCCTTCCCCTCGGACCCCGCTCTACCTGCGGCCTCCCGGCATGGCGCTGGCCCTGGCCGGCGAGCCGGGCCCCACCGCGGACGCCGCGGACGCGCTCGGGCTGAGCCCCGCCGGGCTCGCCGCCTACTACCCGCCCTTCCTGCCCCCGGCGCAGTACTTGGAGGCGCCCCCCGACTTCTTCCAGCCGCTGGGCCGCCTGCTGCCCCCCTCCCCGCCGCTGCCCCCCTTCGGCATCCCCGCTTTCCTCGGCCTCCCGCCGCCNGACTTCTTCCAGCCGCTGGGCCGCCTGCTGCCCCCCTCCCCGCCGCTGCCCCCCTTCGGCATCCCCGCTTTCCTCGGCCTCCCGCCGCCCCCCTCGGCCCCGCCGCCCCATCCCCAGGCCCCGGCGGACACTCCGCAGCGGGCGGTCCGGCCCGGGGTGGGGTTCGAGGCGGCGGGGCAGGGCCGCAGGTTCCACTTCAGCGAGGAGGAGCTGAACGCGGTGCTGTACGGGGCGCTGCGCAGCCCCCAGCTGCCCGGCGGCCTGCACGCCATCTCGGGGCTCCGCGTACCCCCAGCCAGCCCGGGTAAGGGGACGGGGGATCCGGGCGGGGCTCGGGGCCCGTCCCCTCGGAGCCGCTGACGACGGTCCCTCTTCGCAGGTGCCGTCCGCTCCCCCCCGGCGCCGCCGCCCGACGGGGACGCGCTGCAGCTGCCTGAAGGTACGGGCAGGGTCACCGCCCGCCCCCGCGCCCCGCTCCCTGCCCCGGGCCGCGCTCAGCCCGCGCTGTCCCCGCAGGGCTGGCCGTGCTGCGCGTGGCCTACGGGGACGTTTGGCACTTCGGGGTGTTCTGCACCGCCCCCATCCCCAAAGGAGTCCGCTTCGGCCCGTTCCAAGGCAAAGTGGTCAACACCACCGAGATCAAGACTTACGACGACAACTCGCTGATGTGGGAGGTAGCCGCGGCGGGGGGGGGCCGGGGTGATGCTGGCGGCTTGGCTCCCCGCGGACATGACGTTACGGCGGTGGGGTAACCGCGAGCGGACCTCTGCCGGGTCCCGATCCGCTCTCGGCCCTGATCCTCTTCTCTCCGCCCTCCAGGTCTTCGAGTACGGGCAGCTGAGCCACTTCATCGACGGGAAGGGCACGTCTGGCAACTGGATGTCGCTGGTGAACTGCGCCCGGTTCCCCGAGGAGCAGAACCTGACGGCGCTGCAGTGCCAGGGGCAGATTTTTTACGAGAGCTGCCGGGAGATCGCGCCCAAGGAGGAGCTGCTGGTGTGGTACGGGGACTGCTACGTGCAGTTCCTGGGCATCCCCATCTGCTTGAAGGGCATGCCGGAGGCGGGGCGGCCCTCGCAGCACCCCGAAGGTGAGAACGTGGCAGCGCCTCGGGGGTCCCCCGGGCCGCGCTCGGACCCGCGCTGGGGGGAGCGAAGGGGATCCGCCACCGCCCATCTTAACCAGCGTGACACGGCCGCGGGGGAGCCCCGGCCCGGGCTGCTCTGGGGCGGCGGTCCTGGCGCCCGAAGTGCCGTTCCCCCTCTGCCCCCTCCTCACCCCCGCTTTGCGTAGCAGTGCTAATGAAAAGCATCGCCCGTTCTTCCCGGACTGTTGGTGCGGAGGGACTTTTTGCAGCGTTCCTGTTTGGGGTTTGGTTTATTCGGGGAGAAATGTCCTCCCAGGGTGCAGAAGGGAAGGGAGACGCTGCTGTCAGCCGAACTTGGGTCTGAAGTAAGGGTTGTACGAAGACAAAAGCCGGAGGGGGTGCGGGTGTGACAGGGAGAGGGGGAAACGTCGGGCCGTGGGGCGCGGGGATCGCGGTGGTACTTTTTGGAGTGGCAGGTGATAGGGCGCTGCGTTCGTTTCAGGGCTGGAGGGAATGTCACTTTTCTGCCTTAAATTAGAGGCAGAGAGAGTCGCGTTAACGTTGGAAATGTCTCCTGTATTGTTCCTACGTCCAGTGGTTAAGAACGGTTTAAAACCCCGAAGGGAACCGAATAAACGGCGCGTTTGCTCGACGGCGTTTTGAAAACGACAGAAAAGCTGCGTAGATCGATGGTCGTTTTTGGGGGGAACGGGAAGCGAACGGCAGCGGCGGTGCCGCCGTAAGGCCGTGTCCCGGGGGGAGCGGCCGCCCGTGCCGCGGCAGCGCTTCCCAGCCGCTGCCCGCGGACACGGGCGGTGCGGTGCGGGGCTGCCCCCCCCCTCTCTCCCCCGGCACAAAGGGAATCGAGGGGCGGCGATCCGTTTGCTTCGGGGCCGCGGCTCGAGTTTGGTTGATGATAACGCCGGAATCCGTTTGTAACATTATTACCCTCCCGGGGTCTGACGGGCACCGCGCTTTGCCGTGCAGGCGCCGGGGAGAGCTTCAAGTGCGAGCGCTGCGGGAAGGTGTTCGCCTACCGCTACTACCGCGATAAACACCTCAAGTACACGCGCTGCGTGGACCAGGGCGACAGGAAATTCCCCTGCCACCTCTGCAGCCGCTCCTTCGAGAAAAGGGACCGGCTGCGCATCCACGTGCTGCACGTCCACGAGAAGCACAGGCCCCACAAGGTGAGACGTCTCCGCCGTTACCCCGGGGTCTTTGAGGAAATGCTTTGTGCCCCTGACTGCTCCCAGTGCTGCCTGCACCGGGCCGAGGCTGTCGGACACCGGGAGCCCGAACCGGCACGCCCGACGTGAGCCGCTGCTTCGGCAACGCCGGACCCTGCTGCAGCGTGGGGAGGGGAAACGAGGCTGGGAAGGGCTGGGGGCTTCCAATAGGGCACAGCTATTGTGCCCTCCCGAACATCTCCTTTGTTCTTATGGGTCACCTCGAGACAATGTCCGTTTTCTGAGAATAGATACAACTAAACCCAACGACATTGCATGTAGTGTGAGAACGTTTTATGGATTTAGTAACTGACTTAAAATAAGCTTCTATTAACTTTGAAGTCTAATATGATTCTACGAATTATGCAATTCGAAATCACGTAATTCTTCCTTTCCCTTTTCCTTTCCTTCTTCCTCCTTTACTCCTTTTTTCTTTTCCTTTATTTCCTTTCTTTTATTTCCTTTCTTTTATTTCCTTTCTTTTTTTTCCTTTCTTTTTTTTCCTCTCCTCCTTTCCTCTCCTCCTTTCCTCTCCTCCTTTCCTCTCCTCCTTTCCTCTCCTCCTTTCCTCTCCTCCTTTCCTCTCCTCCTTTC